>NW_026000252.1:2687244-2698074 GCF_001458135.2 Marmota marmota marmota
TGCTAAACATATATATATATATATATATATATATATATGACTAGGGATAGGGATGTGTCTTAGTGGTTAAGTGCCTCTGGGTTCAATCCACCAAACAAACAGGCAAAAATAGTCAACTCTTTGGAATTCAACAATGAAAGAGAAAACATAGAATGACATCTTGGAGAGAGAGTCAGGGTGCTCTAAAGGCATTGAGAGACTTGCGCATGTATAAATGATGATAGGCTGGAGAAAGTAAAGAGGGAGTGACTGAAGATACCTAAAGGAGAAGGAATAGTGGGCAAGATTCAGGATAAGAGGTTGGGATCTGGAGCTGCATTGCTGATGGTGATGGTAGTGGGGGAGGTGGTGGTGGTGTGTGTTCATGTATTGGCTGAGGAGGAGTGGTAGAAATGTTGAAGAGCGTGCAAACAGTCCAAAGAAGCAAAGCAGTCTCGCCAGGCAGTGTTCATCTCATCCATTCCCATTACTTCTACCCTCTATCGATTGCTGGTTCCCGAACTGTCCCTCCAGTCTGTGCATCTCCCCTGACCTCCAGATTCACATACCTCACTGACCCTTGGAACTGAACCTTGGACATCATGCAAGCATTTCCTGCCCTACATTTTCCCCTATAGCACTTATTACCAAAGAGTCTATATATCTTACTCTATTGCTTATTTTTTGACTCTCCCTTCTAGAATGTAAGCTCCTTCCCCAAATCCATTCACCTTTTTTTTTACATAGATATGTCATACTTGGGCCTGAATTGTGGCCCTCCCCCAAATTTGTATGTTGAAGTCCTAACCCCTAGTATCTCAGAATGTGAGTATATTTGAGATAGGGTCTTTAATGATATAATTAGGGTAAAATGAGGTCATGTGGGTGGGCCCTCATTCAATCCAACTGCTGTTCTTGTATGAAGAGGAGATTTGGATACAGCCACACAGAGGGAGGACCATGTGAAGGCACCCATCTGCAAGCCAAGGACAGAAGCCTGGAGAAAAGAATCCTGCTGACACCTTGACCTTCAGAACTGTGAGACAAAAAATTTCTGTTAAGCCATTCAGTGTACAGTACCTTGTTATTGAACAGCCCTAGAAACTAATATAACCCCAAACACTTAGACAGCTCCTGGCACATAGTAATGCTCAGGAAATATTTGCAAAATAAGAGATGAATGTAAGGCCCTGAGTGTTCTTGACCCTGCTGCTATCTGACCTCATCCCCAGTAACTTTCCCCTTTGATCTTTCAACTCTGTTCAAACAAGACTTTTTGGAATTCCTGAGGTATGTTCTACTCTTTTCAGGACTGTTACACACTCTCCTCTCCTCCTGGAGGATTCTCACTTTCATCCCATCGACCTCTCCCCCAACTCCAGCACCACAAGTTCCTACTATTCAAATTAAAAATACTTTTCAACTGTATTAATTGAAGTGTAATGAACATACCAAACATTTCTTTAGTACAATGTGATAGTTTTGACTTATATATATCCATGAAATCAAGATAGTGACCATATCCATCACTCCAAAAGTTTCCTGATGTCCCTTCATCATTCCTTCCATGGGCTCCCCCCTCCCACCCTCATCCAGGAAACACTGATTTGCTTTCTGCTGCTATAGATTCATTTGCATTTCCTACAGACTTTGTAAATGGATTAACATACTCTGTATTTTTGGTCTGGCTTCTTTGATTTAGTACAATTACTTTGAGGCTCCTGTATTTTTTTTGGTAGTGGAGCATACTAGGGATTAAATTCAGGGACACTCGACCACTGAGCCACATCCCCAGTCTTATTTTGTATTTAATTTAGAGACAGGGTCTCAATGAGTTGCTTACTGCCTCCCTTTCGCTGAGGCTGGCTTTGAACTCAAGATCCTCCTGCCTCAGACTCCTAAGCTGCTGGAATTACAGGTTTGTGCTACCATATCCCCAGCTCCTGTATGTTTTTGTGTGTATTGGTGCTTTGTTCTCTTTTATCACAGAGCAGCATTCCATTGTACAGCTATACTATAGTTCGCTTATCTATTCACCAAATAATGGACATTTGTGCTGTTTATGGTTTGCAGCTATAACCAATAAAACTTCTATGATCATTTATGTACAATCAGGTTTCATCTTATTTTTTTTTCATGATAATGTTTTCTAGCATACATATTAGATTAAGTCTCCCTCTTCTGCTCTCCCATTTATTCATGTCTTCTGTCTAGAAGGGTATGTTCTGCTGCAAAGAAATGTTGTGTTGGTTTGGAAGAAAGAGTTGGATAAATCACTCAGAATAAAAGAGACCCACAGTGAAACAAGAAGATTTCTTTTTCTTGAACAGGATGGGGATATGTGGAAGGAAAGGACAAAATCTTTAGATTAATCTATTATACTTTGACAAATACATGACATATGGACAATTTCAAAGGTTGGACTGGTAGAGCACTGTGTAGCATGTGCAAGGGTCTGAGTTCAATCCCCAATGCCACAAACAACAACTTATTGGCTCCAGTGTATTGGGCTTTTTCTTCTGAAAGATGGATAGAAGATAATGAGATCAATTTTAACCACACTGTTCTTCTCCAGTTCTGGAGATTGAACCTAGGGCTTTGTGTATGCTAGGCAAGTGCTCTACCACTGAGCTACACCCTTGACCCACTAAATTAAAAAAAAAAAATTAAGTTGTGGATGGACACAATACCTTTATTTTATTTACTTATTTTTATGTGGTGCTGAGGAGCGAACCCAGTGCTTACACGTGCTAGGCAAATGCTCTAACACCAAGCCACAACCCCAGCCCCTAAACTATTTTTAAACAAAAGATCTACTTCTATGATTTTTCCTTATTGTAGAGTCCTACCATTTATGCGAGTTTCCTATATTCTTTAAGCAAATATCCTTAGCTATGACCCTCTACTCTCTCTATTCTTCTCTCATCACCCCTTCCCCAAACAGACCTCTCCTTCCCCTACTACGCCAATCTGTTCCCTTTGCAGTTCTCTCTCCTCTTCTGTTTGCTGGATTCAGCAACCCAGGACCTAGTCACTCAATGGAGATGAGAGACCCACCCAGCAGCCAGGCTCAAGTTCCAGGCATACAGAGCCCTGTTTCCAATCTTGC
This sequence comes from Marmota marmota marmota, assembly GCF_001458135.2. Taxonomy (NCBI): domain Eukaryota; kingdom Metazoa; phylum Chordata; class Mammalia; order Rodentia; family Sciuridae; genus Marmota; species Marmota marmota. The sequence goes on from NW_026000252.1 coordinate 2,690,333, forward strand.
TGCTCCTAAAAATATACCCAACCATTGGCAGGTGGCTGGGCTATTTTCAACCTTGGGGGCCTCAGGAATCAAGGGATTCATGCCAGGCCAGGAAGCAAAATAGCAAACCCTTATTGGTGGGCTTCGGATAAAAACAGCTGTGTGTAGTGTGGGCTCAACTGATCCGTAATTGTGTGTGTTTACTGGCAATAACTTTTTACCATCTCCCTTTTAAGGCTGAGTCATATTTTCTACTTCTTCCCTAAAACATGAACCTGGGACAGCATATGCAGATGTTGGGAGAAAGGGATGGGGGACCAGTATCTTTTTCCAACTTGCCCAATTCCTTGTAGTTCTCGAGATACAGAGGGCCTGTGAAGCAACACTCAGACTTCTAGTTTCTCTACAGTTTCAGGCTTAAATATCACACATGTCTAGAAAGTGGGCCAAAGTGCCTGTTTCTGCTGGCAAAATTAAATTACTATTCTTTTTTTTTTTTTGTAAAAATTAGTCTAGCATTTTATTTTTTGTAAACTTTTTTTATTGATTTTGTTTTTTTAAATACATGACAACAGAATGTATTACAATTCTTATTACACATATAGATTACAATTTTTCATATCTTTGTATATTAAGTACTATTATTATCATACATATTTTATAGAGGAGGGAACCTAAGGAACACAGAGGTTAAAATAACTGACCCAAGTTCACACAACTAGAAAGTAGAAAAGCCTGAACCAGGATACAAACTTGGATCTGTCTGATTCCAAAGTGTATGCTCTTAATCACTAAGTCTCTGATACTGTAGTCCTCGAGTTGTCTCCCAGTATTGCATTAAGCGGTGACCACTTTATAATCACGTCCCACCATGCAGTCTCAGCATCAGAATTTGCATCTCTGTTTATTATTCTAACAGTAACCAAAGAATACTGTTTTAAATCCAAGTGAAAAGAACAGAGATTGACCTAATGCATAAAAAATACATTTGCTCCAAACGAATGGAGATAATACCATCGTCAATTTGGAGAAAGCATTTTAATAATGCACATACCAATATTCACATTCAAGCAAGTGGTTTTGCTTCTGCAAAACAACACCATCCATCATATTAAAGTTTGTAACTTGAATCATTGCCGCAGTCTGGCTGGGCACAAAATAACCGAGCCACCACAAAAGCCTTGTGGATTCAAACAGCAACTATTTATTCCCGAACTGTCACCGGCACTCTACACGCACGTTCTGGGAAAATCCACACTCCACTGGGCTCTGCGTACCAAATACCCTCTGAATCCCGCGAGAACTCAATGGGAACTCAAGGAGCAGGCGCCTGAGGCAGCAGGATATGCCCTATTCCCAGCAGGATCCACCTTAAACCTGGAACCGCCCTATTCCCAGCAGGATCCACCCTAAACCCAGATCCACCCCAAACCCGGATCTGCCCTAATCCCTGAGCAAGGTCACCTTTCATGCAATGTCACTGCAAATGACCTGGGTCCAAGGCAAGCCCATTTCCACAATGGAGAGTCCTCCCTCTAAGCAACATTGGGTAGGCTGACAAGGAAATTGCCATGCTTCATTCCTACTTGGCTATGGCTCTCAGCAAATCATATTGAATTTTTAAGTTTCACTTGCATTTAGTATGCAAAATCATTCTGGATTTATAGTTTGTTTAACTGTTATAAGTATAAGGAGTTTACATCTCTTTTTATGTTGTCATATATTTAGTTAATAAAATAAAACATCAACATTAATGGTCTAAAATAATTCTTGTCTGATTGAAAATGTCTCCAAGCTGCTCATATTTGAGAAACTGGTATACAGGACACTGAAGACTGCAAAGAGCTGCATGACTGTCCAGGGTTTTTTATTATTAGAGTTTTGTTTTTGTTGCCATTATTACCTTGGTGATATCTCAAGGATTCAAGGTGACCCTGGCCTCTCTTCAACCACTGGTGCATATACACAATAAAGCTCCAAGCCTTTGACATTCCTTAACTATTCAGTCTAGTTCATGTATCTTAGTCATTTGTGTTTTATGCTGTTGCTAAATAGTTTGTACTATTTTCTCAGTTGTTTCTCCAAACAAAAATGGTGCTTTGGCAGGACTTAGGTGAGAATAGAAAAAGAAAGGAATGGCTCCTATTTTCTATCACTTCATCTAAATTGCATAAACTTCTATTTTTTGTCTCCTTTTAAATCTGGATGTAGTTATAAAATGTGTCAAAAGGGTTCAAAATGATTCTCCACTCTGTAGCTTCCCAAAATTAAAGAAAAGGAATGAAATCAAAACTTCTCACTCCATCCCAAGAGTAAAGAGAAATGTTTGTGGCAACACAGATCAGGTCTCCAATTTCGGCTTCAGCACTTATAAGACTCAGTTTTCTTTCTTTTTAGGAGGGGAAGGCATGCCCGGGATTGAACTGAGGGGCACTTGACCACTGAGCCACATCCCCCAGTGAAAGAATTCCCCACGCAAAGACACTTCGCCGGGAGAATTCCAATTTTATTTCAAAAGGCTGTGTGCTTATATAGAACTAAGGGGAGATGGTAGGGCTTAGATAAATGGCAGGCAACCCGTTTATTGGCAAGTTCTTCCAGATTTCAGCTCCGGAGCCCAGGAATTAGTTCTGATTGGGGCTAAGGTTCCCCGCCAGCGAGATTTGAAATTGGCGCCGGGAGAGTTCACACTGGCGGGAACTTTTCGCGCCACTGCAGAAAAGAGGAAGGTAGGAAGAAGAGGTCCTTAGGCGCCATGTTGGGGGTTTTTCTCTGGGTTACGGCTGCCGTTTATACTTTTCCCAACACCCAGCCCTATTTTTTTGTGCATTTTATTTAGAGACAGGGTCTCACTGAGTTGCTTAGTGCCTCACCTTTGCTGAGGTTGGCTTTGAACTCATGATCCTCCTGCCTCAGCCTCCTGAGCTGCTCAGATTTCAGGCGTGTACCACCATGCCCAGGTGAGACTCAGTTTTCTTATATGTAAAATGAGGATAAGGTATGCCAATCTCACAAGGCCATAGTAAAGATGAAAGTAAATAAAATAATGTACATATATCATCTAGACTGTACCTATCAAAAGGAGGTGTTTGCTGGGTGTGGGGTTTTATGCCTGCTATCCCAGATTCTTGGGAGGCTGAGGCAAGAGGATCGGAGGATTCTAAGGTGGAGGCTAGCCTGGGAAACTTAATGAGACCTTATCTCAAAATAAAATTAAAAAGGGCCAGGCACAGTGGTGCACACCTGTATTCCCAGTGGTTCAGGAGACTGAGGCAGGAGAATCCTGAGTTCAAGGTCAGACTCAGCAACTTAGTGAGACCCTAAACAACTGAATGAGACCCTGTCTCTAAATAAAATATAAAAAAGGACTGGGGCCAGGCATGGTGGTGCACATCTGTAATCCCAGTGGTTCTGGAGGCTGAGGCAGGAGTATGGTAAGTTCAAAACCAGCCTCAGCAACAGCGAAGTGCTAAGCAACTCAGTGAGAACCTGTCTCTAAATAAAATACAAAACATAGGGCTGGGGATGTGGCTCAGTGGTTGAGTGCCCCGGAGTTCAATCCCTGGTACCCCACCCCCCACACACAAATATAAGGACTGGGGATATGGCTCAGAGGTTAAGCGCCCCTGGGTTCAATCCCTGGTACCAAAATTAATTAATTAATTAATTAAATTTAATTTTAAAAGGCTGAGGTTGTAGCTCAGTGGTAAAGCACTTGCCTAACATGTGCAAGGCCCTGGGTTCACACACATACACAAAAAAGCAGAAAATGATCAGAAAAAGAAGTCATTATTATCCTTTTCAAATCTCTCCAGAACTGCACAAATATTTGATTAACCTTTTAATGCTCTCTGACCACAGAGGCTATTTTATTCTTTTTGTTTTCATTCTTTCAGGACAGATACACAGAAAATAATTAAGATATAACATCAAGCCAAAATTTTTAAAAAAGGTTGAGGGGAAATATGTGTGTGTACCAGGGGCTTGCAACCAGGGCTAGGTCCTTATCCTACTCACTACTGTATATCCAGGCCTCAGAACATTGAACAGCATACTTGGTATGACTTTAAAAATGCATATTGGAATGAATGAATGAACTGTGGAAAACTCTGATGCAATGACCATGGATTGAAGGAGGCATCCAGGAATAAAAACTATTGGTTTGGGTTAGAGCAGAGGGATGGGTAACTATTCCTTCCTCCCTTCCTTCCTTCTTTCGAAAGTATTTTTAGTTGTAGATGGACACAATACCTTTATCTAATTTATTTATGTGGTGCTAAGGATCAAACCCAGTGCCTCACACATGCTAGGCAAGTGCTTTACTACTGAGCTACAATCCAACTCTCCTTCTTTCTTTCTGAAAGATTTTAATGTTATATTTACAATTGAAACATGGAGAAATGAATGCATTATGTTTGCCTTACAGAAAAGTGCACATTAATTATTTCAGTGAGGCAGACGAAAGGAGCCACAAATGTATTATTAAATTATAATCCACATTAAGCAGGCTTTACTGGGAATGTTCCTTGGTCTTTTTATTGTGCTCTAAGGAGGAAATATTTAGAACACTTTGAAGCATTCATGCTTGTCAAATAAACATAAAATAAAGTGGCAATTTGGCAATGGGTGAAATGTCATGCATGTTTCAACCTGAGAACTTAATAGAGCTGTTGTAGAGAGCTTGTTAAGTGAATTCATTAGAATCTGTTCTTGAAATAACTTATTTTTAGTGTATAGACAATGAACCATATTCCAAGCTTTTGTATTCAGGATGTTCTTTGAAAGCAATCAGACTTCCCATTTTACAGATGAGAAAATTATGCCCAATTTGGGGATGTGAGTTGCCCCAGACACCATTTGTATTTCTATCCCTCAACATCCCTATCCTGATTGTTTGAGTTTTCAAAGTGGTTTGACACACCTTCTGGTGTCTCAGGTTCTGCACATGCAAATTGGGGATAATTGCAGGAACTATCTTATTCAAAGGTGTTGTAAGAATTGAACAAGATTCCTGGGCGTGGTGGTGCCCACCTGTAATCCCAGCAATTCAGGAGGCTAAGGCAGGAGGATGGCAAGTTCAAAGCCAGTCTCATCAACTTAACGAGGCCCTAAGCAACTTAGGGAGACCCTATCTCAAAATAAAAAATAAAAAGGGCAGGGGATGTGACCCAGTGATTAATTACCCCTGGGTTCAATCCCCAGAACAAACAAACAAAAAATAATTAAACAAGATAACTTGGCCTTCAGTAAGTGTTAACTATAATTATCTTTATTGTAATTATCACTAGCTCTTGGAATCTTCTCTACAGCCTGGGAAGACAGGCAACATAGACCTTGCCATCATTTTACACATGAGCATATTGAAAGATAAGAGTGGGGCTGGGGATGTGGCTCAAGCGGTAGCGCGCTCGCCTGGCATGCGTGCAGCCTGGGTTCGATCCTCAGCACCACATACAAACAAAGATGTTGTATCCCCCGATAACTAAAAAATAAATATTAAAATTCTCTCTCAAAAAAAAATAAATAGAAAGATAAGAGGGTTAAATGTCTCATTTAGTTGTAAGTAGAACAATTGCATCTGAAATTCTGATACTGTGTACCCAATGCATTGGTCAACACCTTCAGAATCTTTTCCAAGTCTAAAATCCTGTGGTTTCTACTTAAAAGAGTCTCATGGTCAGGCTTTGAAAAATGTTCAGCTTGTTTTGTCTCAGAGGACAAGAAAATAGTAAAGGGTGGGGCTCACACTAGGTGACACTGAAGGGAGCCAGTGTTACTGAACTAGGCCCGTTTTGTCCGCTGCACAGTATGACCATCACTGAAATAGAGTTTTGAAAAAGAGAGATTTTATTTGTAAGGTGGCTGAAGTGGAGGAGGGAGACCCAAGTCTCAAAAAAAAATTATTGGAACAGCTAGGTTATGGTGTCTCACACCTGTAATCCCAACTACTTAGGAGGTGGAAGCAGGAGGATTACAAATTCAAGGTCATCTTGGACATTTTAGTGAGACCCCAATCTCAAAATAAAAATAAAAAGGGCTAGGAATGTAGCTCAGTGGTAAAGTGTCCCTGGGCTTGATACTCAATACCACACACACACACACACACACACACACACACACAAACACACACAAACACACACTGCATAATTGTGCTTTGACTTGACATGCTGACTTTATAAATTAACCTTCACATTAGAGCAGCACTGTGATACAACTAGAGTTACCCCTACTACTAATAGTTACCATTTTACTGAGCAATTACTACCCTTTTAAAATTGCATTATCTCATTTAACTACTGTAACAATCCTCTGAGGTAGGCACTTAATTATCCCTGTCTTAAGTGGGGATTTATAATACTAGCCATGGTTACAATAATATAATAATAATCATTGTAACTTCTTGAATGTCTGATATCTCAGAGAGATCACTTGTCCAAATTTTTATTTGTTTGTTTGTTTTCTTTTTTTGGCAGGGAGATGGTTACCGGGGATTGAACTCAGGGGCACTCGACCACTGAACCACACCCCAGCCCTATTTTGTATTTTATTTAGAGACAGGGTCTCACGGAGTTGCTTTGTGCCTTGACAGTTGCTGAGGCTGACTTTGAACTTGTGATCCTCCTGCCTCAGCATCCTGAGCTGCTGGGATTATAGGTGTGTGCCACTGTGTCTGGTGTGTATCAGTTCTTTTTTAAAAGTTGATTTGTTGTGGGTGTGGTGGCACACGCCTGTAATCTCAGTAGCTCGGGAAGCTGAGGCAGGAAGATGGAGAGTTCAAAGCCAGCCTCAGCAATTTAGAGAGGCCCTAAACAACACAGCAAGATCCTTTCTCTAAGTAAAATATTAGAAAGGGCTGGAGATCTGGCTAAGCACCCCTGGGTTCAATCCCAAGTACCAAAATAAAAAAAAATTAAAAAAAAAACATTTTGTGAGGTAGTGATTGGTTTTTTTTTCTATCAATGAACATCAGTTTGATAAAAGAAATGCCTGAAATTTTGAAAATTAGATAATTTAAGAAACTCTGATAAAAGTTTTTCATGACCTTTAAACTGATTTCCATTCTGCAATGGGCTACAAATTTGGAGGCCAGTTTCTGCAACAAAACTCTGGGTGACTGAGTGCAACCCATCTTCCCTCTATGGTCCTCAGTTTTCTTTTCCTAAAATTCAGATGGCATTTTAAGATCCCACCCAATTCTAATTTAAGAGTTGAAATATTCCTGGGTTTTCTTAAATACTTGGATTATTCTAGTCCTTATAGATGGTTACTTTTATCTTATTATTTACTAAATATAATTATTGCGAAGGATTTTGTATTGGTCAGGGTTCTCCAGAAGAACAAAATCAACAGGAATTATAATCATAAAAAGAGGACTTTAGATTGGCTTACACAACCAGAAGCTGGATAGTCCATAATGGCCTTCTGCAGGCTGGAGAGCTGGAGGAACCAGTAACTGCATAGTCCAAGAAGCTGAAGCCCCAGAATAATAGAGATGAATGGTGCTACTCCAGTCTGAGACAGAAGGCTTCTGGAAACTCCCTGGAGAATCATTCTTCTGCTTTGGAAGAGTGAGGGAGCCAAAGTCTGATGTCCCTAGGTGATCACAGCAGCAATCAAGAACCTATTCAAGCCGGCATGGTGGCGCATGCCTGTAATTCCGTTGGTTCGGGAGGCTGAGGCTGGAGGATGGTGAGTTCAAAGCCAGCTTCGCAAAAGTGAGGCACTAAGCAACTCAGTGAGACCCTGTCTCTAAATAAAATACA
>NW_026000252.1:2704833-2710181 GCF_001458135.2 Marmota marmota marmota
AAAAAAAAAAAAAAAAAAAAAACATAAATTGCTGAGGTTGGTTTTGAACTCAAGATTCTTCTGCCTTAGCCTCCGGAGCCACTGTGATTACAGGTGTATACCATTATGCCCGGCCAGACTGGATAATTTATAAAAAATAAAATATTTTTCAATTTATAATTCTGAAGGTATAAGGTACAAAAGCCATATCTTTTGAGGAACTTCTTGCTAGTGAGGATTTTGTTCAGAGTCCTGAGGTAGCACAAGGTATCACATTCTGAGAGGGAACAAGTTTTCTAGGCTAGGTCTGTTTCTCTTCTTCTTTAAACTATATATATTCAATGTACCCTTATTTTATTTATTTATATGTGGTGCCAAGAATCAAACCCAGTGCCTCACACGTGCTAGGCAAGCATTCTACCACTGAGCCCCAGCCCCAGCCTGTTTTTCTTCTTTTAAAGATGCTAATTCCACCAGAATTGGTGCATGCCTATCATCCCAGAGGCTTAGGAGGCTGAGGCAGTAGGATCTCAAGTTCATAGCCAGCCTCGGCAATTTAGGGAGGCCTTAAGCCCTTTAGAAAGACCCTGTCTCAAAATAAACATTAAAATGGCTGGCTCAGTGGTTAAACATTCAATCTCTGGTACTAAATAAATAAATAAATAAATAAGCAAGCTAATTCCATTCTGTGGACTCTACCCTCATGACTTCCTTTAATCCTAATTATCTCCTAAAGGCCCCACCTTCAAAAACCATTCACATATGACTTTGTGGATTAAGTTTCCACTCTGCTAATGCCTCCCAGTGAGGATTAAATTTCAACATGAGGTTTGGTAAAGACATTTAAACCATAGCAAGGAGCATTGCAAATGGCCTTCCAAAAGGTTTCTATTAGTATACAGTCTTACCAACAGTATATGAAAGTAAATTGGCTGATAAATAATGTATATAAATATGTTTGGTTTATTGGTATCTAAAGGGTCTCTTATACCCTTAGGAATAAGAGGCCCTTTTTATCAGCATCTCTCTGTCACTATTGAAACACTCAGTGAAAGATGTGGTATATCCTTGAAGGAGAAGATTTGTGTTTTTCATCCTTTACCTCTTTCATTGTTTTAGGCCATAGCCAAGTGAAAATGGCATACATATGAGGGATATGAGGAGACTTGAAGCTAAAGAAAGGTTGCCAGGAAATATGGAGCTTGGACCCATAATGGAACCTCATTACCTAGGACCAGTTCCTGGAACACCATGGTAGGCCCACCATGGTATTATCATCCCTGAATAAGCCTTATACTTTTGACTATTGGTGCTCAATTGTCACCATTTCTACATGTCCTTTTCTAACTATCTAGAAATTAGTTATTTATTCATTCAACAAACTCTCATTGAGCAGAAGTATATTGACATGAAAAAGTACCCTCTCCTGTGATCCCACAACACTTGAATGCATGTGAAAATTAACATCAGTGATTCCATTTTGTGATCCAAACCCCGTGTCTTATGGTATGGTGACCACTCTAAGAATTTGCTGACATGCTACAAGAAAGTTATTTGGATTTCAGGGTTTTGGGGGGTTTTGTTTGTTTGTTTGTTTGAGGATTGGTTCCAGGGGTGCACTACCACTGAGCCACATGCCCAGCCCTCTTTTTACTTTTTATTTAGAGACAGGGTCTCCCTGAGTTGCTTAAGGCCTCACTAAGTTGCTGAGGCTGGCCTGCCTCAGCCTCCCTAGTCCCTGAGATTATAGGCATTTGCTACTAGGCCAGGCTGTCATTAGCCTATCTTTTATGCTAGTGACAAGTTAACCTTCCACTCCAATCCCCTACTAAGAAACAAAGCATGCCAAAAAGTGACTAATTGCTTAAATTAGGGTTCTTTATTCTAGGGAGTCTATTAGTTTCCTGAAATTAAATTTTAAGACATTTTCCTTTGGAGCAGATCCATTACTTTTGTTGAAAGATAGTTTTTTTTTTATCCCAGTGCTTGTGTTTCCATAGAGGGAAGGGACACTCATACTCTCCAGGCAGAATGTTTCTGTTCCTTTTCTACCCCTCATTTAGTTCTTCCCACAGGAAGAAAAGTAAGTAATGCTTATGATGGCCCGATTTCCATTGTTCCCAATTCTGATCCAAGTTAATATGTTCAAAGTCACTGCCAGTAAATGACCTAACCTCTTGCTCTGTTTTTCTGTACAAGTGGCAATTATTCTGTTTCCTGCTTCTGCAACCAGTTTAGGTTTCTCCTCTCTGTGACTAGATGGCCAATTCAGTTAAATAAAAATTACAGAGGCTCTTTATTTACAGAACATGGATCACATTTTCTCTTTGTTCCCTTAAATCTTAGCAGGAGTTAGTTTTGGACTAGGCTTCTTAACATACCAGACTAAAAATCAAAATGGAATTACTCCTGCTAAAGTTCCATGGTCACCAAACTGAAACTAGTTATTTATCTGACCTTGGCAAAAATCAGGATTAGAGAGATTTCTCAAACAGATTTCCCAAACAGGCCAGTTTTAATTGGCATGATAATCAAGTTCCCTTTGCTCTTATCTTTGTACAAAAGAACTAACCTGAAATACCTGATATTAACCAATCACTTATATTCTTATTGTTCTGTCTCCTCCATCCCTGCCTTGCAATGAAAGTAACTTTGAAATGACCAGTCTGCATTTTGTTTTTGTTTTTGTTTCCTTCAAGTCTATATAATCGGCCTCCTTCGTTTGGAGCATAGGAACACTTTATTTTATGGAATGAAATTTCCCAGATTCTAGAATTGAAAATAAAAACAATTAAGATCGTTAAACTAAATGGTTGTATTTTTTTTTTCCTTTGACATATCTAATTTAGGAGGAAGGGGTAGGAAGTCATTGTGACCTTGGGGCCATTGTACCTTCTCCAACATAGGGTATCTAATGTTAACATTAACTAAGTTTGTATTTTTTTTAATATTTTTATTTTTAGTTTCTGGTGGACACAACATTTTTATTTTATTTGTATGTGGTGCTGAGGATTGAACCCAGTGCCCCATGCATGCCAGGTGAGTGTGCTACCGCTTGAGCCACATCCCCAGCCCCAAAGTTTGTGTTTTGATTCACATCTGATTCTATATATATTTCTCTATTGTTTCAGATCCCACAGTGAAGAGATGGGATTAATTAGCATCTTTGACCCCACTACCCTATCATATGCATAGCCATTCATTGAATGCTTAGAGGATCCCATTACACCCCCACACACTCACAAGCACACACACCCCCTCACCTTAAGACCTTGCAGGATAAAGTCCACTGTCCTTAGCTGGGGGCAGTGACACACGCCTGTAATCCTAGTGGCTCAGGAGAATAATGAGTTCAAAGCCAGCCTCAGCAAAACGTGAGGAGCTAATCAACTCAGTGAGACCCTGTCTCCAAATAAAATACAAAATAAAGCTGGAGATGTGGCTCAGTGGTTAAGTACCCCTGAAATCAATCCCTGGTACCCTCCCCCCATGAAAAATGTCCACTGCCCTTTATCTCGAATTCAAGTTCACAAACTGGTCTCTCCGCACTTATCCCTTTCCCCTGTCTCCCCTAACAAATCATCTGTCTCAGTCCATTCCACCCACCTGTATTCCAGCCCCTGAATCTGTACTTAGCCATTTCTTCTCCCTTAGAACCTCTCACCACCCCTCTCTGCTAGTCCAAATCCTACCCATATTTCAAAACCAAGGTCATCCTTCTCCGTGAAAACTCTCATGACCATTCCAGCACAGAGTGGAAATGTATTTATTGTCCCTAGCATAAGTTAACTTTTCTTTCTTTGTCTATGTATCTATTCTCCAACAACTAGATTTGAGTCTCTAACAATGATTCATTTCACCTTTTGAATATAGCCCTTAATGCTCTGAAGCTTATTTTCAAAGGGATATATTTTTCTTTTCTTCTTCTCCCTCCCCTGCTCCTGGACCTGGGGGTGGGGAACAAGATTACCTTTCCCATCCTAGGCCAAGTTATCTGTCCTTGAGCACACACCCACCACAGGAAGGAGACATCACCAGAAGATCTAGGAAATGCCTATCTCCCAAATAAATTAACAAGTGAATTTCACCACATCATCAGAAATCACCTGGGACCCCTGTCAGGGCACATCTGGAATTCAGCCTTGAAGAGCTTCTTTAAAAGCCTCTGTTCCTGCTGATGGGCAGAATCACAGCCTTTGGGACAGGAGTCCCCTGTGCTTCTCCTTTGCTAGCAAAGCAATAGACCTTCTTTTTCCTTTTTCCCAGGACAAGGACTAATCTTTCTATAACACCTGGAGAGCATGGATCACATGATCTTTTGTTCCTTCAAAGCTTAGTAGGAGTTAGAATCTCAATAAATATTTGTGGCTATAATTTATCTTCTCTTTTTCTCCCATTTGGAGCACTAGTTTCCTGAACTAGTGGTTTTAAGGGTATGAAATTGCTTTTCATCCACCATTAATAATGGCAATATACCAGCTTATTAAAACATATTAAGAGCTTCCATTTGTTGGGTGCTTACTTATTCACTCAGTGAGACCCTGTCTATAAATAAAAACTAAAAAGGGCAGAGGATGTAGCTCTGTGGTTAAGCCCCTGGGTTCAATCCCTAGTACCTAAATAAAGGAATAATAACTGATGCCAGGGTTCTGCCTCCAGGGATTCTGATATAATCAGCATGGGATGAAGCTGAGCACTGAGAGTTTTCAAACTCCCCAGGTAAGGCAAACGTGCAGCCAGGACCTGACTCCTGATTTCTATACTTCACTCTCTCCAGTGTGGAGAAAAGTGTCAAGAAGTCTAAAATGTGAAGAGCAGCTATTTACTGAGCTAATGGAACCAAGCAAGAACTCACAACCAGAGGCATGTGTTTAGGACAAAACCAGGTTCTCCCCAGAATGCCCAGATAGGTGATTGGACTCATTTGGACATGGAACAGGAGTTCAGGCCAATTAGGTGGGACTTTCAAGTAATAGGCTGAGCCCAGTTGGCAACTGACTTTTACAGATCCCTTGCCCGTCCCTGATAGTCACTCATTTACTTTATAAATGGGCCAAAACTTAAAGCAACAGGTACTTAGTACCCCATATTTTAAGGTTGCAGGACTAGCAACTATAGGGTCAGTCACTAGTGCACAAAATAAAGATGGAGGCTAATATATATCCTTTCCATGAAAGTTGCAAAGCCAGTGCCCTGTCACAGTCTGATGCTGCTGGGGCTTATAGAAGTAGCTTCGGGAGGGATAGAGGCCTAAGGCACTGTCAGATAGAGCAGGGCCTTGGACAAGCCCCTCAACAACAACTTCTCCTTCTCCTTCTCCTCCCTTCCTCCCCCCCCTCTTCCCCTTCCCCCTCCCCTCCCCCTTCCCT
>NW_026000252.1:2712608-2730698 GCF_001458135.2 Marmota marmota marmota
CCTGGATTCCTCTGTGTTCTGGCTCCAAGACACCCTTCCCAAATGCTTTGTAGATCTCTTTCCCCCATCCCTTGCACCAATGGACATTTGATAATTTGCATTTCTTTAACCTATTTACAGTGGATTAGCTGGGGAGAAGGATATTTTTTTCTCAAAATCTTATGCACACTAGTGAAGAGCTCTGCTAATGAGCTATATCCCCACCACCTTTTATTTTTTATTTTGAAATACAGTCTCACTAAATGGTCCAGGCTGGCCTTGAACTTGTGATCCTCCTGCTTCAGCTTCCCAGGTAGCCGGGATTACAGGCATGTGCCAAGAGCAGAGGATTTTAACTCAGATTTTGTTCTACTTTTTTTTTTGTATAAGTCATTTCTTCAAGAAATCTGTCCATTTTACTCAGATTTTCATTTTTTGGCATATAGTTGTTCAGTATATCTTCTTATTTTCTTTGTTTATTTAATACCAGAGGATATTCTATTTTATTGTATGAGTTTCAAATGTTTCACAGTACCAATTTTCTTAATTTTATGTATTCTATAAGATAAACACTATTTTAGGGGACTGGGGTTTTAGCTCAGTGGTAGAGCACTTGCCTAGCATGTGTGAGGCCCTGGGTTTGATCCTCAGCACCACATATAAATAAATAAAATAAAGGTACATCAACAACTAAATATATATATATATAAAAGGCCAGGATGTGGCTCAATAGTAAAACATCCCTGGGTTAAATCTCTAGTACCAAAAAAATATTTTTTAATACTATTTAAAGTACACTGGAATTTTTAATAGATGTAAGAAAAAGCACAGATGCTTGAAATATACCCAGTAGGGCCAAGTGTGGTGGTTCATGTCTGTAATCCCAGTGAATCAGGAGGCTGAGGCAGGAGGATCCCAAGTTTAAAACCAGCCTCAGCAATTTAGCCAGGCCCTAAGCAACTTAGTGAGACCCTGTCTCAAAATAAAAAATTAAAAGGGCTATGGATGTGGCTCAGGGTTTAAGACTCCTGCATTCAATCCCTGGTACAAATGTGTGTGTTTCCACTGTTGTCACACACAAATTTGGTCTTCCTTGAAATGTGCTGTCCACTGCTTTTCTGTTTCTGTCACAGCAGCTATAAATAGTTGTTTAAGGATATCCTTATCTAAATTCCTGCCAATAAGGACTAATTGATTTGTTCTTTCAGTGTCATCTTTCCAGTTTACTGGACTCTCTTCCAGATTACAGAGCTTGCCTTCACCTTGGACAATCACTTGTTGTGGTTTGTCTTTGTTCAGTTCCAGCCCCTTTAGTGCCATGTGACTTTCGTGCAGTGACTGTCCTTATTTCTCACACTCTTCCCACAGGAGACTGTGAATAAATATTCTTAGCCCTCTTTTGCATTTACTTCAAATGTGACTATAACAATATTTTTTTACTATAACAATATTCTGATAAAGGTGAGGCTGTGTTGCTGGCATACATTGAAGTGTTTTCTGCAAGCACTTTCCAGAGAGACTATAAATGCATGGATATTTGATACATTAGAGAGATCAACTCTTGATGTTTGTGTTTCTAAGAGTATTCTTGGTTCATTTATTAATCTAATAGTTGCTCTTTTGGGGGGAGGGTACTGGGGATTGAACTCAGTGGTGCTTAACCACTGAGCTACATCCCCTGCTCTTTTTATTTTTTATTTTGAGTCAGGGTCTCATTAAGTCACTTAGGGCCTTGCTAAATTGCTGAAACTGACCTTGAAATTGTAATCCTCCTGTCTCAGCCTCCTGAACTACTGGGATTACAGGCATGTGCCATCATGTCTAGCTTATAGTTGCTCTTTTTTCGGGTGGGTACCAGGAATTGAACTCAGGGCACTCAACTACTGAGCCACATCCCCAGCCCCATTTTGTATTTTATATAGAGACAGGGTCTCGCTGCATTGCTTAAGGCCCTGCTAAATTGCTGAGGCTGGCTTTGAATTTGCGATCCTCCTTCCTCAGCCTCCTAAACCTTTGAGATCATAGGTGTGTGCCCGCGAACCTAGTTACATTCAGGTTTTCTATCCCTCTTTGAACCAGCTTATAATGCATTCTGCAAAAGTTTGACACAGTGTATTTGTATGGGACACACATTTTGTGGTTGTTGTTGTTTATTTATTTGTGGTGCTGGGGATGGAATCCAGAGCCTCGTACATGCTAAGCAAGCACTCAACCGCTGAGCCATTGCCCCCAGCCTCTGAGACTTATATTTTAACATTGCTAAAATTATGCTGTCAAGGTTTTAAAAAATCCAGGAAGATGCTCAAGTGGACTCAACACCTGAACCAGCTCAACTATTTTGCTTAAGAAGTATACCTCTACATAAAATTATGTAATGACTAATATTAAAAAAAAAAGAAGTATACCTCATGTTTTGTTGTTGTTGTTTTGCTGTACTAGGGGTTGAACCAGTGCCAGGCAAGCATTTCACCACTGAGCTACACTCCTAACCTTATCTCCTGTCTTTTTGTTTTTGGTACTGAAGTGGCACCCCCTTTCTCCACAGAAAAATCTTAACTGGGCTTCTCCAGAAATCTTTACTATGGCTGATTTTAGGACTGTAAGCAAAAGAGTCTCTAAAAAACAGTTCAATGTAGATAAACTTCCTATTTTCATGTTGTCCTATTTTACTCGGCCACTAGCTGGGAAGAAATCAGCACTCCAGGTGCTGGACACCCCCTTACTAGTTTCTCACAAATATGTATCCAGTATAGTAGTTTGTAGAAATGTGTAAACAAGGTCTCTGGCCTTGAGCTGGGGCTTCACACAGATGTCTACATTTCTAAAATAAGAGAAGCTACCAATTGGGCTCCATGGTAACAGCTGGCAGGGGGAGGAAATAAAGGGGAAAAAAGCTCTCCCCTTCTCAGTCAGGTGCTGTCCTTGAAGGGTTAACTTGCCCAGAAAAGTGAAAGAAAAAGGTGCTTTATGTGAACTTCTGCAGACTGTGAACTTCTGAGCCCCTCCCCTTACACGCTGGGTATAAAACTCTGAAACTACCTGAACTTGGGGTTCAGGGAATTGATTGATGACAGCAAAAGCTGTGCCCTCTGAACCTGGCTACAGCCACATAAAACTGTTTCCTGCTATCTTTGATGCCTTGCCTCATCTGTCCCTACAACAGTAATGGAGATTGAACTCAGGGGTTCTTAACTCCTGAGCCACATTCCCAGCCCTTTTTTGGATTTTATTTAGAGACAGGGACCAGTGAGTTGCTTAAAGCCCTGCTAAGTTGTTGAGGCTGGCTTTGAACTCGTGACTGCCTCAGCCTCCTGAGCCACTGGGATTACAGGCGTGCACCAACAAGCCTAACCCATCTTCCGTCTTTTTAAAATTCCTACACACCATTCCTTTTTATGATTCTTAGAGTGAATCTCAAGGGGAAATAGAATCTCTCCCTCTCATTTCTTTATTTCAGTTTCTGTTTCTTGTCTAAGTCCAATTTGTCTTTCCTTTTCTGAAATCTAATTATTACGTGTTTGGGGATAGAAATATGGTAGACTTTTTTTAAAATCATTTTTTTGTTTTTGAGTTGGGTTTTTGATATGTTGCTCTGGCTGACCTCCAACCCGTGTATACAAATGAACCTCCTGCCTCAACCTCCTGAGGATCTGAAACTATAGGCACATGCCACCAAACCTGGCTGAGATGTGATGGACTATAAAGAAAAAAAAAACCTGATAGCTCAAAATAGTTTTTAAAATAAAAATACAAGTTCACGTATTCAAAGTGAGTCCTTGGACAAATCACATTGATTTGATCATTTTGGTTTTAAAAAAAAGGTGTACCTTCTTCAGGCTATTAACAGTGGAAATTACAATACAAATGTACTTTTTTGGGTAAGCTTTGCAATTGTTTTCTCTTGGAGATCCTAATTAATTATAACTACCTGAACTTCTTATATTGGCATTACTAATCACAAAATGTAACATTACTTTCATATGCTTAAGCTTATAAAAAAGTATGTATTCAACAAAAATGAATTTTAATTCTGACAACATTATCTGCAGACACGGATAATTTGACCTCTCCTTTCCTATTTGGATTTTTTTTTTCCTTTTTTGGTACTGGGGATCAAACCCTGTGGTGTTTTACCACTGAGATACATTCCCAGCCCTTTATTTTGAGACAGGGTCTTGCTAAGTTGCTTAGGCTGGCCTCAAACTTGCCATCCTCCTGCCTCTAGGTGTGTGCCACTATGCCCAGCTTAAGTGTCCTTTATGTCTTTCTCTTGTGTTATTGCTGTAGGACTTCAATACTGTATTGCATAAGAGTGGTGAAAATGGACATCCATATCTAAACAAAAAATCCCTACTTTTAAAAAATTATTTATTTATTTATTTTGGTACTGGGGATTGACCTATGGGCACTTTACCACTAAGCTACACTCCCCAAACACTTTTATTTTTTTTTATTTTGAGACAGGGTCTTGCTAAGTTGCCATGACTGGCCTTGAACTTGTGATCCTCCTGCTTCAGCCACCCCAGTCTCTAGGGTTACAAACATGTGCCAGCATGCTCAGCAAAAATTTACCTACTTTTAAGAGTGTTGAAGTTCCTTACAATTATGTCACCTTCTGCTATATGTACTTAATGTACTGTATTGTCACTCTGGATAATAGGTTGATTTCCAACTTCTGTCTTTGACCTCTCACCATGGAAGCTGTCCTTGCCCCATGTCTTAGTCTGTTTTCTGTTGTTCTAATGGAATACAGACTGGGTAATTTATAAAGAAATGCTTATTTAGCCTACAGTTCTGGAGGCTAAGAAGTTCAAGAGTATGGCACTGACATCTGCTCAGTTTCTGGTGACAGCCTTTCTGCTGGGTCATGACAGGGCAGAGGGCATCACTTGGTAAAACAGAGCAAATCTGGGAGAGAGAGAGCTTGCTTTCATGTTAAAGCCACTCCCTCAATAACCTCTTTTTTTTTTTAAAGAGAGAGAGAGAGAATTTTTTAATATTTATCTATTTATTTATTTATTTTTAGTTTTCGGCGGACACAACATCTTTGTTTGTATGTGGTGCTGAGGATCGAGCCCGGGCTGCACGCATGCTAGGCGAGCACGCTACCGCTTGAGCCACATCCCCAGCCCCCTCAATAACCTCTTAATCCATTCATGAGGTGAAGCCCTATGACCAGATCACCTCCCAAAGGGCCCAGTTCCAAAAACCATTAACATATGAATTTGTGGATTAAGTTTCTAACACACAAGTTTTGGGGGACGTATTCAAACCACAGCACTCTGCCTGATTGACACTTGATGGTCCACTTTCTCTTCTGGGTGTCCCTCTAATCTAACTTTAGGCTTAGGTACTCTATGCTGAGCTGCTCCCAATAAGCACCATCTTTACCTCATTAGATTCTAATGTCTTTTGCTAGGATCTCTCTTTGCACTGCACCTAACTCAGCTTAGGTCATGCTCACCACTACTACCTGCCCTGAAGGTACACACCCTTCTACAATGTTCAGGGTTCAAAATCCTATTATCATATTTGTTTGCAAGAGCTACCACAAACCAACAGATTGAAAAAATGGTTTTAGAGGCTCAATTTCAAAATCAAAGTACTGATAGGGTTGGTTTCTTCTGAGGGTTTTAAGAGAATAACCTGTTTCAGGTCTCTCTCCTTGACTTTTAGATGGTTGTCTTCTCCCTGTGTCTCTTCCCTCTGAGTGTATCTCTGTGTTTAAATTTGCCCTGTTTATAAGGACACCAGTCATTCAGGATTAAGGCCTGGCCTAAGAATCGCAACTTCATTAGTTCTGCAAAGACCCTCTCTCCAGATAAGGTCAATTCGCTGGCAGTTAAGACTTCATCATGAATTTTAGAAGGACACAATTCAGCCTTAACTGTTACCTCCCACTTAATGTAACTGTCTTCCCTATTACAATAAGATTCTGAAACACCATGCCAGACTACCTCTGTTTCTAGACTCGTGGGCCACTGCCTTTCTCAATGGAATTGCTCTCTTCATCCTATATGGGTTCTAATCCCTGACATTGAACCACCATTGCCACTATTCCCTCCCTATAGATACTTGTCTTACTCTGCTCGTCCCTGATACCACAGAATATACAATCACATATATACAATCACACTGGCTCCCCAATTCAAATACATTGCTTGGCCTCACCTACTGGATTTTGGACTAAATTGTTCTGTAAGAGAACAGAAAGAAGAATAGAAAGAAACCTTACCACTTGTGGAAGACCCTTAGTCTTTAAGGTTTATATTTCCAATTCTTTATTAATTCTTTAAGGTTAGTTTAAACCTACTTAATACAAATTGGACATTCTGTCTTAGTCTGTTCAGGCTCCTATAATAAAAAGTCTTTGACTGAGAGCCTTATAAACAACAGAAATTTATTTATTTCTCTCTCCCATTTCTGGAGGCTGAGAATTCCAAGGTCAAGTTGGCAGTGGATCTGGTAACTGATATAGATGATACCTTCTTGCTGTAACCTCACATGCCAGAAGGAGCAAGGCAGCTCTCTGGGGCCTCTTTTATAAGGGCACTAATCTCTCCTTCCATAGGTGTCACCTCCTAATGCTATCATGTTGGTGATGAGTTTCAAGTATGATATTGGTGGGGGACACAGACATTCTATATCTTCAAAATAGGTACCATGGAAGGTGACCTCCATGTTTCTATGACAAAAGATTTTGAGTGAAGACACTGCCTTTCCTTCCATCATGTGGGGAATGGTGTCCACTTAGGTTTTCCAAAACAGAGATGTAAGTAGCAATGAGCCCCCAAACCAAACCAAACACGTATCCATGAAGCCCAGAAATTGGAGAGAAATAAAGTCATCAGAATATGCATGCAGTGGAATAAAATAAAAACATATCATATTTTCCATATCTCTATTATGGGAAATGGTCATGCCAAAACAGCAAGTAATAAAAGCAGATTACAAAACAATAGAGAGAGTGTAGGGTGTTCCAGGCCCCTCCACTCTTTCACATGCTAAAACTGACCAGAGACCCTTGCCCAAAATTTTATATGGGGAGTTAGGGCTGAGAGGTTCCCTAAAAACCACTATCAGCCAAGACACAGTTCAGAGAAAATTAGAAAACCATGGTGTTTGGAAATTATTTTTACATTCCTAACAAAAGGTGAATCCCTAGAAATAGAAGATACCCTGATATTTTAATAAAGAAGGCTATAGCCCATGGCTGGGGCTGTAGGCTCAGTTGGTAGAGCACTTGCCTAGCATGTGTGAGGCACTGGGTTCAATCCTCAGCACCACATAAAAATAAAGAAATTGTGTTCATCTACTATAAAAATATTTTTTTAAGAAAGAACGCTGGCTTGATTCTGTAGCTACTGGCCCAGATCTAAGCTCCTTCTTTTCTTCTCTTCCCTGAACACTGCTCCTTTTGTCCTTCTTGGTGGTTGCACATTTTCTATCCCTTAACCCCCATCTTCTTCATCCCCATCCTCCTACTGGTCTCCAATGGCAGTCACCAAATCTGTTTTGTCCCCTGACTTTAACTTCAGTGGATCCCTTCTTCTCCATAGCCAAGAGAGGACCCCAATCCCAATCACTCTTCAGCCCACAGACTGCAGGTTTTAGCCAAGGTAGAACTTTCAAGATTTATGGATCCTTTGCCTAAGAAAAGTGGCCATGCACTAGAGGAACTGTAATTGCTACCTTTGACCATATGATGGCAGGATTCTCCCAGCTGTCTTGATGCAGAAGCAATCAGGCTCCTGCAGTGGTATCTGCTCTGCAATCTGATGACCACATTCCTCCCTCAGATTAAAGGCAGACGATGACTGGACATGCCACCAGGTGGCAAAGCTGTCCAGTTTAGTAAATTTCAATGGTCTTTTATTACGAAAGTGTAGAAATTTGGGAAATATAGATAAAACAATAGACAAAGATAAAAATTACCTGATATTCAATACTTCAGAAAACAACTCAGAATGCAATGGCATTTTGCTTACATTATTTTTTTTTACATTATTTTCCTCTCTAGGAGTAAATAAAAAAATTTAAATGGTAGTATTTACTTTCATAACATTTTTTTTTTTTTTTTTTTGGTACCAAGGATTGCACTTACAGGCACTTAACCACTGAGCCACATCCCCAGCCCTATTTTATATTTTAGAGACAGGGTCTGACTGAGTTGCTTTGCAACTAGCTTTTGCTGAGGCTGGCTTTGAACTCACGATCCTACTGCCTCAGCCTCCCAAGCAGCTGTGATTACAGGTGTGCATCACTGCACCTGGCCTTGCATAGCATCTTGTTTGTACTTTCTAACAATCTTGTGAAGATCTCTCCAAGGTATTAAATGTTCTATAGGGATGAGGTTGTGGCTCAGTAGTAGAGCGCTTGCCTAGCATGTTTGAGGCACTGGATTTGATTTTCAGCACCACATATAAATAAATGAATAAAATAAAGGTTCATCAACATCTAAAAACTATATAAAAATTCTCCTATAACATTATTATTTTTAAAATATTTAGTTTTTAGTTGTAGTTGGACACAATACCTTTATTTTATTTATTTTTATGTGGTGCTGAGGATCAAATCCAGGGCTTCGCATGTGCTAAGCGAGGGCTCTACCACTGAGCCACAGCCCTAGCCCCCAATATAACATTATTTTTTAATGTTTAATTATTATGAAGACAAAGATGATAGACTTCATCATGGTAAAGTTGTTTACCACACAACTGATGAACTCTTTAGCTTAGTTTAGCAACGGCTAAAAGAGTAGTGGCTAGCTCAAAAACAACATAATCCTTTTAAGTTTGGGACATGTATTGACAAAGTTGTTTTCCAGAAACAAAGTGAGGACTCTCCCCAGCAGAATGGCTTTCATCTGCATGGTTGTTTTAAATTGTATCTCTTCAACAATCAAGTTAAGGAAATATTAAAAGAGCATGGGTTATTTATCTCCCACTGTGCTAAACACTAGGAATCCAGCAGGAAGGAAGGCAGATGTTCCCATTCTCCCCTATCTTATGTTCTAAGGAGATGAGGGCCTGACAAAAACAAAACAAAATGTAAACAAGTAGTCATAGATTACGTGCTTTCCCTCATGCCCATCAGCTACCATATTTCTTCTTTTGGGAATTGGTATGGGGGGGTCAAAACCTGGCAGGAAGTTTGCTGCTATAGTAATAATGATGTCCTGCATCTTGAAAAAGTTACATTCAACTTTCACATCACTCTTTTTTAAAAATATTTATTTTATTTGTAGGGGGACACAATACCTTTTTTCTTTTTTATCTTTGTGGTGCTGAGGATCAAACCCAGGGCCTCACACATGCAAGATGAGCACTCTACCACTGAGCCCCAGCCCCAGCCCCCACATACTCTTATACACACACACACACACACAAACACACACATGCGCATGCACACACACAAGCATAAATCAAAGTAATCTGCTGCAATATGATGGAAGATGGGCAGACAGAAATGATCACCTCAGCCACACACCTGTAATCCCAGCAGCTCAGGAGGCCGAGGCAAAAGGATTGTGAGTTGAAAGCCAGCTTCAGCAACTTAGCAAGGTCCAAAGGAACTTAGTAAGACCCTGTCTCTAAGTAAACAATAAATATGGCTGGGGATATGGCTCAGGGTTTAAGCACCACTAGGTTCAATCCTTGGTACCAAAAAAAAAAAAAAAAAGGATCATATTAGATCCTTGAGCAGAAGCCCTGGATCCTCCTTACAAAGACCAATCAATATGTGTGATTATAAAGGCAGGGTGGATTCTCATTGTGGAACACTTGTAACAAGTGAGGAAAGCCTCCAACCTCCCAACACACCACTATGCACCCACATAAACACAACTCCTGTTGTGACAATGGTAATAGCTGTGCCACTGTGTTTTATACCACCTGATTCTGATTAGCTTTACTTCCCAAGCTTGACCCTTGTAAGTTATCCTTTGCCTAACCCTGTAACTTCTAAAGAAAAGCCCCTTGGGGCTAGGGATGTGGCCCAGTGCACTTCTTAGTATGTAGGAGGCCCTGGGTTCCATCCTCAGCATCAGAAAAACAAACAACAACATCAACAACAAAAAACTACTTTTTTTTTTAAGAATTGATTTTATTTTTTTTAAATACACGACAGTGGAATGAATTACAATTCTTATTACACATATAGAGCACAATTTTTCATATCTTTGTATAAAGTATGTTCACGTCAATTCACGTCTTTATACATGTACTTTGTTTTTTTTGCATTACAATTCTTATTACACATATATTCCACAATTTTTCATATTTCTGTTTGTATATACAGTATGTTGACACCAATTCGTGTCTTCATACATGTACTTTGTTTAATGATGTTCATCACATTCCACCATCCTTGCTAACCCCCTGCCCCCTCCCTTCCCCTCCCACCCCTTTGCCCTATCTAGAATTCACCTAATCCTCCCATGCTCCCCCTCCCTACCCCACTATGAGTCAGCCTCCTTATATCAGTGAAAACATTCCGCATTTGTTTTTTGGGATGGGCTGATTTCACTTAGCATTATCTTCTCCAAGCCATCCATTTACCTGCAATGCCATGATTTTATTCTCTTTTATTGCTATGTAAAATTCCATTGTGTATATACGCAACATTTTTTAATCCATTCATCTATTGAAGGGCATCTAGGTTGGCTCCACAGTTTAGCTATTGTGAATTGTGCTGCTGTGAACACTGATGTGGCTGTGTCCCTGTAGTATGCTGTTTTTAAGTCCTTTGGGTATAGAGTGAGGAGTGGGATAGTTGGGTCAAATGGTGGTTCCATTCCCAGATTTCCAAGAAATCACCATACTGCTTTCCATAATAGCTGCACAAAAGACTACCTGAGTTATTAACTTCTAGAGTCAACTACTCCCAGAAAGGGGGACAAAAATTAGTTTGGGCTGGGATTGTGGCTCAATGGTACTTGCTTACCTGGCAAATGTGAGGCCCTGAGTTCAATCCTTAGCACTGCATGTAAACAAATAAATAAAATAAAAGATCCATTGACAATGTAAAACATATTTAAAAAAAAAGAATTAGGGATGGTGGCTCAGTGGTAGAGCACTTGCCTAGCGTGTGTGAGGTACTGGGTTTTTAGCACCACATAAAAATAAACAAAATAAAGGTCTATCAACAGCTAAACAATAAAAATAAAATTAAAAAAATTAGTAACTCAGACCTCCTTTAGTTTTTCAAAACCTGGAATAGTAGGTGGTCCTCAAAGCTAGCAAAGGACTTGCTAATAATCCTGCTCTCTAAGTAAAACAAAGCTAATGTTTAATTTGCAGGAAAATAATGTGTTTACTTTAAAGAGTTACAAGGATTGACCCAGGAGACAAAGGTCACTTGTGATTGGAAAGAATGTTTAAACTAAGGAGAAAGGAAAACATCCCCTGAAGGACAAAGACTGTTCCTGAGCCCAGATGCTGCCCTCAGTTACAGCCTTCCTGTCCATTTCCCTGTGACCCTCCTTACCTCCTCACACAAGCCCTTTGACCCCTGAGTTCCCTAAAATGGAGGTTTGAGAATAAACAGCCCCTCCACCACTTCAGGACTGGCCTTTGAATAATCTGATTTCCTTCTAACTTTCATCTCCACAGTAATAGCTTCCTAGTGGCAAAAACAACAGACTTGGGCCTTGTACTTTTGTCATTGTTCTTCCCTGAATTCCAAAGTAACCGGGAGACAGGTAAGACCTGGAAAGTTAACCATACCTTTGAGACACTGCCTCCCACATTAATTATGTTTAGTGCGGCATCTGCCAACATAGACTTGCACTGGGTCTGAAGTATCTATTTAGGAGGTCATATTTTTTCATACCTGTGATTTTAAAAAGTTGCTGCAAAACAACAGCAGTGAGAATAGTTGTGAGGAGAGAATTCATAGCACCATTCCCATCCACTTAATGCACCCATTGCATTAATTTGTCCTCCCCCTTTCCATTTGGAACATGCCTTCTTCATGCCACTTGAGTGACCACAGCAGTGAGTCACACAGTTGCAAGGTGTACACAGATCCAAAGAATGAGACCCACTGACAATGGAAGGTAGAGTAAAGTGACAGAATTTATTTCTTTAAACAGAGGAGAAGTACAATTATTACAACGCAGGGGTCCCAAATTGGTAGCTGCCATGTTACTGCTATCTAGGGGGTTTATATGGTATGGTATTGCTGGAGGTGAACTTTATTATTTGATGACCTTTGGGGAAGGTAGTTTCTTCTTCCAATCAGAGGGAGATACTTGGTGATCATGCGCCCTCCCTGTCCTATCAGGATGTTGAGCATGTGCTGTTCATGTGCTTGTTCACATGCTTGACCACTTGCTGTCTGGCCCTGCAGATACTTTGTATATGGAACTGTTGCAACTGAGGTCCCACCCTGTCTGCCTATCTGATTTCTAGCTCTCAGCAGCATCTATAAGATGTGTGTATATGTAGCTCTTGAAGGTAGACCATGAGGCCTCAGTGGGATATGATGCCAAGCACAACCCACAAGACAGAGCTGATGGGGTCTGGGGGCCAAGATGGACAGGGCTGCCTCCTAGGATGTGAGGTCTGGGGCAGTGGTTCAGAAAGGGCAGGGCCTGGACATACCATCCTGTGTGCTCTTTCTTTCCAGTCAGCTCTGTCCACTCACACAGACTTTATACAGTGGAGTTAGGTGAGAGTGAACATACTTTGTCAGCTATGTTGACAGGCCCTGGAAGCCATGTGTTGACAAGGGCACAGATACACTTCTATATCTTGCTGTCCTGAGAGTGGCTTGTGGACTATCTGTATGAAGAAGGGGCTCAGGACCTCCTCCCTGTCCTGCAACTCAGAGTGACTGCCCAGCTACCCCAGTGCAGGCCTCTGGAGAGCACTGGCCAAGAGTGATTGCTTGAATGTGGCAGATTTAGATAGCAAGTCAGGATTGGCCAAGGCAGACTGGTGAAGAAAAAGACCTGCCTGGCCTTGCCTTATGCCCAGTAGCTTAGATTGCAGTATAGTTCAAGGGTATCCAGATTCCTTAAGATCCCAGGAAACTTAGGCTCCCGTTCTTTTTTTTTTTTTTTTTTTTGGTACTGAGAGATTGGACCCAGGGGTATTTAATCACTGAGCCACATCCCCAGTGTTTTTTATTTTTTATTAGAGACCAGGTCTTGCTAAGTTGCTTAGGGCCTTGCTAAGTTGCTGATGCTGGCTTTGAACTTGTAATTGAAACCAGATGAAAAAGAATACAGAAAGAAAAAGAAATGGAGGCAGACCTCAACGGACCAGCGATGCTGAAAGCAGTGGAGAGGCACATTTTCAAGAGGGAAAAGGGTAACTGGCTACAATAAGGGTCTGATTTTTATAGGGTTTAGAGGGGCTGAGTTCTGTCAGGAACTGTGTTGGTTACAGCTGGAAGGAGACCTTGGGCAGTCAGGGGAACAGTTGTAGATAAGGAAAACTGCAACAAGTTCAGAGCTCATTTCTCTCCCTTTCTCCTTGGGGGTTGTTATTTTCCATGTCCTTCAAAGGGTGTGGCTAGAGATCATAGGGGCTCAGTACCGGGAAAGCCTGTTTCAGCTATAGGCGGGGCCAGGTTGAGTCCCTTCTGTGCTCTCTGCATTTCCCTTTCTTGCCCTTCCTCGGCTGGGGCCTGGCTTTCTATTTTATCCTGCTGCTTCAATTTACCACACACGTTTCCCAACACACATGGCAGGAGGGCAGGTAAGGGAACAGCTGAAGATAAGGGAAGTTCCCTGGGGCCTATTTTCCATATCCTCCCAAGCAGCTGGGATTACAGGTGTGTGCCACCATACTGGCTAGGCTCCCAGTCTTTTTGATTTGGGTTTCAAGAGAAGAAGCATAGAAGCATCAGAGCCTTCTTGACTAGGCTCAGAAGCCCCAATTTGTCCACCACATTTTTTAGGTATAAGCAAGTCAGAGGCCAGCACAAACCCTAAGGGTGGAGAAACAGACTCCACCTTCACTTCTTGAAGGAAGGGGTGGCAAAGATATAAAACAAAGGGAAGCACCTGCATCCTGTGGTCTGAGGACTTGCTGTGGTCTTCTTCACAACCAATTGGCCATGGTCTGTATATGAAAAAGTGAGCTAGTACCTCGAGCAAAACAGAATATTATAAAAGGGCAACAGCCAACAGATAGCAATGAAGTCAGTATATAGATATAGGTTCAACCAAGGAGTGTAAATCCTTTCTAATCCACTGGTGTGAATGTTCAGTCAAAAATTGGGTAGAGGTTGGTGCAGTGGTGCATGCCTGTTAATCCCAGGTACTCAGGAGGCTGAGGCAGGACCATTGCAAATTAGAGGCCAGCCTCAGCAACTTAGCAAGACTGTCTCAAAAATTAAAAAGATAAAAATATAAAGGACTAGGGATGTAACTCAGTGGTAAAGTGCCCCTAGGTTCAATCCCCAGTCAACAACAACAAAAACTGTGTAAAGATAAACTACCTCTGGGTTTGCAGGGAAACAAACAAAAACTGGATGGAAACAAACCATCTCAGGGTTTGAATTTCCCTCCTTACATCCTAAGAGGAATGGACAATAAAAGGGTGTCGCTGGATTGCCTCCAAGAAAGTAAGGAGTTAAACTAAACATCTGTGTAAGGCTGGGCATGGTGGCACACACCTGTAATTCCAGCGGTTCAGGAGGCTAAGACCAGAGGATTGTGAGTTCAAAACCATCCTCAACCCATGGTGCCAAAAAAAAAAAAAAAAAGACATTTATGTAGCCCACAACTGGAATGTTGTGTGAAATTCAGATGCAGGATGATAGTTTTACCACAGTATGGGATCAAAGATCCTTGCTTTGTGAAGATCAATACAGCATGTCTTGACATCCCTCGGGTTAGAAGTGAGAATGTGATACAGAGTGGCATTCTGAGCAGGTTTCATGGTTAATAATAAGAAGAAAGTGGGCAGACCTACAAAGAGTGGGGAATTGCAGTAATATCTTGTTCTTCTTACCTTCATTTTGCAGGTGAGAAAATTGAGATCCAACTGAGAGAAATGACTTGCCCAGATAACAGATGTTTGAAACCTGTTCCCTGAGATACAAATGGCCTCTAGATGGCGGTCTATTCCTTGATTTCAGTCTATTCCTGAACAAGCAGAAAAATTGAAGAGTTATCAGATGAATTTGAACATTGAAGTACAACAATTAAATTATTATCTGTTACCCTGAAACAATGATCTTTACTATGGAACTTAGCATAGCTAAGAAGCCAACAGTTGTGTCCACAGCAGCATCTCCTAGGCACATACCTTATGTCAGCCTGAGACAACTGTCCTCCCTCAGATGATGTCTTCTTTGAAAATAGATGTTTTATAAATACATTTGGTGAAGGGTCCTTTTGAGAGATGCCTTTTTAAAGGCAGTGATTTGGGGTTGTGGCTGTGGTTCAAAGGTAGAGTACTTGCCTAGCACGTGTGAGGCCCTGGTTCAATCCATCCTCAGTAACACACACACAGCCCCCCCCCCAACAAACAAACAAACAAACCCAGCCATTTCAAGGAACAATACCAGGTTCTAGCCTTCTATCTGCTAGTTTCTGTTTCCTTATCTTAAAGTGAGGAAGTTGGGTTAACCCAGCCTCAGATATTTTGATTTAATTCTCCATAAAAATACTGTTAATGTTTTGGTTTATCTTTATATATCTAGTTCTGGAGATATATATAATTACATATTTTCTTTCTTTCCTTTCTCAGTGTTGGGGATGGAAACCAGGGTCTTTCACATGTTAGTCAAATAGTTTACCACTGAGCTGCACCCCATCCCTAAAGGCATATTTTATAAAATTTTGGTATATGTACAAATATAGCATGCTTATATTTGTACATTGTGAGCTTTCTTTCTTTTTTGTAGTTCTGTGTATTAAACCCTGGGGTGCTTTGCAACTGAGCTACATCCCCAACTCTTTTTATTTTTCATTTTGAGACAAGGTCCTGCTAAGTTGCTGAGGCTAGACTGGAACTTGCTATCCTCCTGCCTCAGCCTTCCAAATCAAGGGGATTACAGGTATGCACCACCACACCTGATTTAGACTTAATTTTTTTTTTTTTTTTTTTTGGTACCAGAGATTGAACTCAGGGCACTTGACCACTGAGCCACATTCTCCATATTTTGTATTTTATTTAGAGATAGGGTCTCACTGAGTTGCTTAGAGCCTCACTAAGTTGCTGAGGCTGGCTTTAAACCTGTAATCCTCCTGCCTCAGCCTCCCGAGCTGCAGGGATTTTAGGCATGCACCACTGCACCCAGCCCAAACTTCATGCCATTCTAAGGTGCCATGGGTTTAAGAGCACACAGGCTATCTTGGTTCTAATCTTGCCTCTGGAACTCACTGACAGTATATCCTTGAGCAAGTGATTTGGCTTCTCTGAGACATATATGAAGGACCTGGCTGTCCAGATTACTATGAGCATGAAGGAAGAACATAGACTCATGCTTAGCACAGGGCCTGTCAGAGGCAGTACATGAGCTATTATAGCCATTACAGGAGGGAGCTTGATGAGTGTGTGATTTTGCTGAAGTTATTAGTTTGCTTTTATGCTGCAAATACATGCAAGAAGCACCATACCTAACAAGTCTCACTAAGTTTTTCTTAGGTTCTTGCCCTGTAGGTCCTATTTCTATCTTGAGGGTGTTTAACACATATGTCACTCAAAGTCTTTTCTCCCAGACCTTGCCCCTCTCTACCAGGTTGTGTACCTCTCTTTGTCATAGAGTCTCTTTGGGAGAGTTATAGTGGCAAAGTGAGCCAGCACTATGTAATCCCCCACCTGTGGATGGCAATAGCTTGGAGGACCTCCAGCAGCAGAAATTCCTGTCTCTGTGCATCCCTGGTTTTCTGAGACTATGGTCACCTTAACTCACACATTCTCTTTTATAGGGACAGACTGAGGGAAGATGCCATACATTTGGCCAATGTCCCCCATTATCTGGGGGCCAGTACAATTAGGTTTGGGAAGACTCATCTGAACTATAACAAAGATTCATTACTGGGCAGGGTGTAGCTCAAGCGGTAACGTGCTCGCCTGGCATGCACGGGGCGCTGGGTTCGATCCTCAGCACCACATACAAATAAAATAAAGATGCATCCACTGAAAACTGAAAAATAAATATTAAAAATTTCTCTCTCTCTCTCTCTAAAAAAAAAAAAAAAAAAAGATCCATTACTGGATGCCCATTGCAAGCTTAAGAAGACCATGTGTGACTACCACTTGATAGTGTTGGGTATCTGGATAACTGTTGTTTGAATCAGCTTTTTCACTGCTGTGACTAAAATACCCAACCAGAACAATTTCACAGGAGGAAAAGTTTATTTGAGGGCTCATGATTTCAGAAGTCTTAGTCCATACAAGACTGGCTCCATTCCTCAGGGCTTGAAGTGAGGTAGGACATCATGGTAGAAGAGTGTGGCAGAGGGAAGCAACTCATATGATGATCAGAAGGCAAAGAGAGAAATTCCACTCTCTAATGTTTGTTTTTTGTTTTTCTGGTACTGGGGATTGAACCCAGGGGTACTTACCCACTGAGCTAATCCCCAGCCCCTTTCGTCTATTTTATTTAGATACAAGGTCTCACTGATACAAAATATATACCCAAAGTCAAGCCCCAATTCTCATCATCACTAGCCACACTCTTGCTGCAGTCTGGCTGGGCACAGATGCCGCAGTCTGGCTGGGCACACAATCACGAGCCACCACACAGCTTGTAGATTCAAACAGCAACTCTTTATTTCCGAACTCACACCAGCCGTCTACAATCACGTTCTGGGGAAATCCACGTTCTCTACCCAAATCCACATCCACTGGGCTTCTATCTCCCAAAAAATACTGTCTGAATCCCGTGAGAACTCAAGGGGAACTCAGGCAGCAGGATACGCCCTATTCCCAGCAGGAATAATCTTAAACCTGGAACGCCCTAAACTGGGAACGCCCTAAACCCGATTATCCTAAACCAGGAACACCCTAAACCCAATTATCCTAAACCGGGAACACCCTAAACCTGGAACCACCCTGGTCCTTGAGCAAGGTCACCTACATGCAATGTCACTGCAAAATGTCCTATTTCCACGAGTCCTTCCACTAAGCAACATGGGGTACGCTG
>NW_026000252.1:2731579-2785959 GCF_001458135.2 Marmota marmota marmota
GGATTTTTGATGGGCTCCCTTCATGCCGGAGAAAAAACTAAAGATGTTATAGCTCATTGCTTACAAAATTTTGCCACTGTGGGCGTTCCTAAACAGTTAAAAACCGATAATGGTCCTGGCTATACCTCTACCTCTTTTAAACAATTTTGCTCATCATTTGGTATTACTCATATAACAGGAATCCCATACAATCCACAGGGACAAGGCATAGTTGAAAGAGCTCATCAAACTATTAAAACATACTTATTAAAGCAAAAAGAGGGAATTGGAAGGGGGTATATATCCCCCAAAGATAAACTTAAAATAACGCTTTTTACTCTAAACTTTTTAAATTTGGATTCATCAGGACTTAGTGCTGCGGAAAGGCATATGTATCCAAAAAATGTACATAAGCCTAAAGTACTTTGGAAAGATATTCTAACAGGACAATGGAAAGGTCCTGACCCAGTGATTGTCTGGAGTCGGGGGTCTGTTTGTGTTTTTCCACAGGGAGAACAGCAGCCCATTTGGATTCCAGAGAGATTAACTAAAACAATTTCTACAGATCGAAAAGAAGATGATTTGACCCAAATCCATAACAGCTGATATCCAGAACTCCAGCTTGGCCATTCTTGACAAGAGATGATGCTAAGGTCAGCTCCTGTGTCCAGTAGGCCATTAAACTCATGACCTTGAATATTTAGTTTTAGCATTGGGCCACTCAGTTAATCCCTGTCAGGGCATTAATTCACTGATTGGGTTAAGACTCTTATAACCCAATCATTTCTCCTCTGAACCTTCTTGCATTGTCTCACATGTGGGCTTTTGAGGAACACCTCACATCTAAACCATAACAATGATAATAACCCAAATGTCACTGGCCATCTGTTCTATAACCCCTCAGTCCCTTCAAACCTCATCACAGCCCAGAACAACATTTTAGAGAATTTCTCAGGAGAGGGGCTCACACTATAGGACACAATAATGGCTGGAGACATGGGTGAGTGTAGCTAGTTGGGAGAGGCTCACAGCCTAACGTGAGACTCATTCTGAAACGCAAGAGAGGATAATAAAAGTCATATAAATAAAATTCCAGATACAAATGGAGAAAAAGAGAAGTGATTTAAGTCTGCACACTGGTGAACCTCTCAGCAAGAGGGAGACATGGCAGCTTGGGCCCCTCTACACACTGAGTGGCAAGAAGATAGTTGATGACATCTGCAGCCAAGATCTTTCTGAAATCACATGGACAGACCCATGCCCAGACACCTACAGTAGCACAGCTATAGGCAGGACAGACTGCCACAGTATCCTTTTCTGTGGGGGTGGATTTCAATGACCACAATGATAAGGCTATTTGATGAAATGTTTAACCCAAGGTAAGCTGCACAGAGGACAGGTGATTTTAGTTATCTGGAAATTGTATACAAACAGTGGAAACTATACTGATATATTTAAAGAAAAATCAATGCCAAGTAAAAACCAAACCCTTCTATCCATTTAATGAAATTCTGCTATTACAAAAACTTTATAAGACCTACTGATATGTAATAAATGATGCCTCAGTTGCAAGGAATCAAGAATGCAATGCAAGTGTCCTAAGATTTTTTTGTTTTGTTTGGTTTGGTTTGGTTTGGTACTGTGGATTGAACCCAAGGGCACTTTACCACTGAGCTACACCCCCAGCCCTTTTTATTTTTTATTTTGAGATAGAGTCTCACTAAGTCACTTAGAGCCTCACTAATTGCTGAGGCTGGCTTTGTACTTGTGATTCTTCTGCCTCAGCCTCCTGAGCCACTGGGATTATAGGCCTTTGCTACTATACCCAGCTTGTATTTGTGGCTTTTAAGAAGTGAACCAGAAGAGTCATTTCTCACAAGGAGGTGATAGATCTACTACCTTTGGGGGAGTACTTCCATAAACAAAAAAGAAAACTTCTACATGGCCAGGAAACTTCATACCTCTGCCCCCAAGCCTCTGTCCTCAATGCACCAGACTGAACTGAGCTCTGTTGGTTCATTCATGTGGCAGACACACAGCCTCTTTGATCATGCATTGTGAATAATAAAAACCTACAGGTGGGATCTTCTCGAACATTTATTGGAAGAATACAAATATTTTGCAAAATGCAAGAAATCAAAGTGACAAACGTGTTTTTTTAAACTTTTATTTGCAATTATTTTATGCTGAATTTATTCCTGTGCCATCAGTTTTTATTTCTTCAGTTTCTCCTGGGGTATCTTTTTCTTCTGTGCAACTTTTTCTTCTGGTTTAGGAATAAATTGTTGCTTTTCAGTGAGGATCATCTGTATGTAGCGAGGGAACTCATATGGGTTAATCTGATCATGAGGTCTATAAGTACAGTGGTGCATCCTGTGTGCTTTGTTTACCTGGATATGTTCAATGAGCAGAGAATCTATGTCTAAACTCTTAAGTTCAGTATTATTCTGCATTTTTCAGCATGTGTAGCACAAATTCAGCACACTTTTTGGGCCACCAACCTGTGTCCACCCCAATGTTTGGCCTAGGCACACCTCCCAACTCCACCATTGTAAGCCTGGACTGTAAAATATTGCTTCTTTAAAGTGACATCTTTCAGGTTCTTGGTGGCTTTTCAAATATGCATACCCTTGATGGCTGGCACAGTTTCATGAATGGTCCTAAAGTGAACATGTAGATTTGAACCTCTTGATTTGCATGATTTCATGGGTTTTTTTGGAGCAAGAGAGTAGTAAACCATTTTCACAGATCATCTCAGGCTCCTTACAGAAGGGAGCAAATATGTTTTAAAGATAGAAATGAGCATAGCTTAGGAGAACCTACTAGGAGGTCTTCTAAACTACATTCTATGCATGAAAGGGTATTAATGAGACTGCAGGTTATCACTCTGGACCTCATAAGCGCAGCTGGCTCAACTAGGGTAAGGTGAAAAGTACCAAACCAAGTAGCTATGGCCAGAGGACTGATTGAGTCACACAGAAAACAGAAGAGTATGGGAAGATCTCAGAGAAAAAACTCCTACTGGACAGATTAGTCAGCCTGAGACTACTGCCCTCATCATGTAAGAACAAAAATGTACTAGATGGCTTTTGACATGCCCTATGAGGAAAACATTTAAAAACATCTCTTGAAGAAGCACAAAAGAATGTATCATAGACCATTAAAACAACCCAAACTCTGAGCTCATCCCAAAACACACAGTAGCCCAAAGTCAACTCCTATTCATAAATATAAATAGCTGATGTCACAGGGCCAGTCCTTGAGTCAACATGCTCCAAGTGAAGTTCATGATTCTTGTAGGACTGCTACCATGCTGTAAAATTTTAAAAACCTATAGACTAAATGTTAACTTTAAAAATTCCCAGTGCTACATATGATGCTATGTAGAATGCCAATACTACATATAAATTGAAGAATCAAAGTAAAATAACAGTATATAGGCAGTGAAAGGCATTGCTCATTCCTCCATGTACAAGTATTATCCTGTAGTTGAGTTCTAAAATATAAAAATTCATGGGGCATGGGTGTGCACACCTGTAATCCCAGTGACTTAGAAGGCTGAAATGGGAGAATGGCAAGTTCAAGGCCAACCTGAGCAATTTAGCAAGACCCTGTCTCAAAATTTAAAAAAAAAATGTTTGGGGATGTAATTCAGTGGTAAAACACCCTGGATTTGATGCTCAGTACCCCCAAAACATAAATATATAAATTTAAAAAATAAAATCTAAAACCATTTGGTGGGGAGCATTTGTCTGTAATTATGGGAGCTTCCACGCATGCCTCTAATTCCAGGTTCCCAGATCAATCCGATCTGGACTTTGGAGAAGCTGAGGTGCTTGGTTTCTGCCTGAAATTGCCCTTCACACTCCATATATCAGCACTCTGACTGCTCAACCAGCCCAAACTGGAACTAGAGTGGAATCTACAACAGGATTTCCAACACTGTGTAAGGCAACTATGTATGACTGATGGGGAGAGAGATTGGAAAAACCCAGGAATTCCATTAGTCATCACTGGATACAGTCCACGGTTGTTTTTTCAAAAAGACCAGAAGCAGTGAACAGGTCTCTGTGTTAAGGAAAACGGGCAAGGGAAGCTCAGAACATCAACCCGAATACAGGTATGCAGCGGGCAACCCAGTACCAATGAGCAACCTACACACTATATTAGTGGAATCAGCACTGTGGGCTGAAGGGTTATATGCAAATCCAGAGGGATCTATAGGAGATGATTCAAATTGTATACTGCAGTTACATATGTTTCTCATATTCTTCCCACCTTCTCTAATATCACCATGCACTAATTTTCCTTAACAAAAAATCTGATTCCTGACAGCCACTGCCTGCTCCTCCGCCGCCACCAGAGCCACCCGCGCCAGCCAGCCAGCCCCGGCCATGGACCACCCGCAGTGCCACAGCTTACCCCAGGACCTGTCCGACTCCTTGAAGGAGGCCACCATGGAGGTGCACACCCAGGCAGAGAATGCCGAGTTCATGAGGAACTTCCAGAAGGGCCAGGTGACCCGAAAGGGCTTCAAGCTGGTGATGGCATCCCTGTACCACGTCTACGTGGCCCTGGAGGAGGAGATCGAGCGCAACAAGGACGACCCCGTCTTTGCCCCACTCTACTTCCCCGAGGAACTGCACCGCAGGGCCGCACTGGAGCAGGACATGGCCTTCTGGTACGGGCCACGCTGGCAGGAGGCTGTACCCTACACAGCAGCCACGCACCGGTATGTGGATCGGCTGCAGCAGGTGGGGCGCAGGGAGCCCGAGCTACTGGTGGCCCACGCCTACACCCGCTACCTGGGTGACCTGTCCGGGGGCCAGATCCTCAAGAAGATTGTGCAGAAGGCCCTGGACCTGCCCAGCTCCGGAGAGGGCCTGGCCTTCTTCACCTTCCCCAACATCGCCAGCGCCAACAAGTTCAAGCAGCTCTACCGCTCACGCATGAACACTCTGGAGATGACCCCCGAGGTCAGGCAAAAGGTCATTGAAGAAGCCAAGACCGCATTCCTGCTCAACATTCAGCTGTTTGAGGAGTTGCAGGAGCTGCTGACCCAAGACCCCGAGGACCAGCGCCCCTCACAGACGGCAGGCCTTCACCCCCATGCCAGCAGCCAGGTGCAAGGTGAGGACCTCCTGGGCTCCCATTGAAAGGGATGAAGTGCCAGGGTCTGCCCTAGCAGGGTTCAGGGAGTCCTGAAGGATGAGTGGCGTTGGCGAAAAGGATGAGACAGGAGTCGTTCCATTGCAGCAATCTCCAGAGAGAGAGCACTAATGCAGCTTTCTCTGGGTCATCTTTTATTGCAATTTTTCTCATCATTATGGATTCAGAATACGTCATTGATTATACAATTTCAAAACTTTGCCAAGAAGTGACATTTCCTTAACCATCATTAGGAGTATAGAAAAATGTAACATCAATTTACATTTTTCCAGGACGTGACCTTTACTTATCAATTATTAAGGGTACAAAATCATTAATAAAATATGTCACTAATTTACAAAGAAAATCTGATTCCTGACATCCTGACAACTACTTATTTATTTATTTTGGTTGGTAACAGGGGTTGAATCCAGGGGAGCTTTATCACTGAGCCACATCCCGGGCTCTTTTAAAAAATGTTTTATTTAGAGACAGGGTCTCACTAAGTTGCTTAGGGCTTTTCTAAGTTGCTGAGGCTGGCTTTGAACTCATGATTCTCCTGCCTCAGCCTCCTGAGGTTGCTGGGATTACAGACGTGCACCACCGTACCTGGCTCCTGCTAACTATTCTATCAGGTGATGCGGATAAATCATAGAGATCAAACCTGCCAACTGGAAGGATTTAGGTACTCAAGGATGGGGAGTTAAGAGAAGTACAGTACAGCCCCCTGGGCCAACAGAATGTGGACATCAACATATTTATCTGAATCATCCATAATCAGGTTTTACATTGCATTCCTCAACCGAACTGACTGGGACAAGTATAGGCAAAAGCAACTGCTCAGACTGGTAACTTGTCCTTGATGTCCCTTTGCACAAATTCTACTTGAGGAAGTTCTCTGCACACACCTGACTTTGGCCAGGACTCAGGAATACCCACAAGTGGGGAGTAGAGGGAGGGAACTAGTATCTCATGGTAGAATATTGTATGGGCAAATCCACAGTAAAATACAAAATAAAAGTTTAATTCTCTTGGTAAAAGAGGGAAGAAAACTATCCCTTCTATTTTCTTAGAGTATTTCTTTTAGAAAACTTGTTTTCTTTTTTCTTCTCCACATTGCAAAGTATACAAATCTTTTTAAAAGCTAAATAAACTTCCTGCCAATATTACAATCAGGATTGGACAAAGATGGCCATACCACCCTGAGCATACTTCATATTCTCTGATCTTTTGGGCCCAGTTAGTACCTGTGTAACAGTAGTCTACTTTATGCTTTGAATATAGCCCTTGCTGCTCTGCCATTGCAACTTTTTTTAAATACTTACTAATTTTTTAATTTGTTCTACTTAGTTGTACATGACAGCAGAATGCATTTCAATTCATCATACACAAATGGAACACAACATCTCAAGTCTCTGGTTGTGCATGGTGTAGAGACACACAATTCATGCAATCATACATGTACCTTGGGTAATGGTGTCCATATCATTCCACCATCTTTCCTACCCTCATAACCCCTCCTCTTGTAACTGATTTTTAAAATGGACATTTTTCTCTTCTTCTCTCCCTGCTCCTCCCTAATCTCTCCCCCTCTCTAATCTCAGGGGAAACAGGATTACCTTTCTTCCCCATCCTAGGCAGAGTTAGCTGTCCCTGAGCACACATCCACCATAAGAATGAAGTAATCCAGACATTGGGGGTGGTACCAGAAAGTCTCAGAAACGACTATCTGCCAAATTAACAAGTGAATGTCAACTCCAAAAGAGAACATATGGAATTCAGACTTTGGGTCACCTCTTTAAAAACCCCTGTTCCTGCTTATGGGCAGAATCACAGCTTCTGGGACTGGAGTTCTTTGTGTTTCTCCTTTGCTAGCAAAACAATAAAACTTTTTTTTTCCTTTTTCTCAAAACTGTGTCCTTGTTATTGGATTGGTATCAGAGAAAGAGACCGAGGTTTTGACAACACTTAGATGGAAGGAATGTATAAGGAACTAGTAGCAAAAACATTTGGGCTGTATGAGAACTGGGGAAAGAGGAAGAGGGGACAACAGTTAAAACCAGAACCTGAGCCAGGCCCTCCTGTGACAGACACAGGGAAATGCATGTCACAGGCAGCACCCAGGCAGCCCAGGAAGCCACAGAAGAAAGATCTGGAATATGAATCAGATGAGGGACACAGCACATCCAGGTTCCAACCACTCAGCAAAAGCAAGAGCAGCTCCTTCTCACAACTCCCTCACCTGACTCACCTGCCCAACATCAAGAGAGGGTGCAGAGCCACCTACCTCCATGGCCATCTTCACAGCCTAAGGCTGACCCAGCACAGCCTTCACCAACACACAAACCCAGCATCCTTGGGGTAAATGGGACATAAGAACCCCCCCCACCACCACCACCACCATCCTAAATGTTTCAATTTGCTGAGGACCATGACCTCTCATATTGCTCACACTCAGCAATGTGCACTGAGCCAGGCTGCCCCACAGATGAGGGAACAGGAAGGGTGGATTTCCTTGAACCCCTAAGATCCATCACACTTTCACACCAAAGTCCCTTAGGCTAGAACTGTCTGTATCTTCCTCATGCTATGGAGCAAACTCACTTTCTTACTTGAACCCTTAGGGGACTTGACACTGGGAGACCATTGTGTCCCCCACCACAAACTGCAGCTGCACCTTATCCTGTCACAGTCACAGTGGCTGTAGCACTATATGGGATGCCCACATCTCTCCCCCTGGTGTTGGCCACACCCTCTCCTTGAGAGTGCAGCAAGGTCTCCCAGGCAATGCAGTCAGCCCTTGGGAGGACCCCAGGACCCCTGGGTGGACCACCAAGCCACCAAGGCTTCCAGGACACACAGAGGAAGTGACACTGTCAGTCTGTGGTCTGTGGCCTGTAAAACTGGGAATA
Organism: Marmota marmota marmota; assembly: GCF_001458135.2. Lineage (NCBI taxonomy): Eukaryota > Metazoa > Chordata > Mammalia > Rodentia > Sciuridae > Marmota > Marmota marmota. The sequence continues at coordinate 2,739,619 of NW_026000252.1, forward strand.
GGAGGGGGTTAGGCCACCAGCTTGGAGACCTGACCCAGAGGTTTCTGCATAACCAGGCTCTAAACTTCACCCATCTTACATCATGGACAGAACCCATGGGTTTTATTTCCTCCCACTGATACACAGAGGGTGGTCAGAAGAAGCAAGCACAAAGCTGAGTACAGGAGCATAATAGGCCTCAATTTCTGGAACACATAATGTCTGTCACAAGTTTCCCACCAGAATCCAGTGTCCTCAGCCTACAAGAGCAGCTCTGCACAGTGCTGCTGCTCCTGGCCCTCGTCCCGTCTTGAGGCTGGGAGCTCCTGAGTGAGGGGCCAGGTTTATGTCCCATTCCATCTTTCCTGATCAGAACAGTCCTCCCTTGCTCTGAGCCTCTAACCTCTGCAGTTCTTCTCATTAAAAATCAGACAGCCAAGTGCACACCTGTAATCCCAGCAACTTGGGAGGTTGAGGCAGGAGGATTAAAACTTTGAGGTCCGCCTTAGCAATTTAGCAAGACCCTGTCCCAAAATAAAAACATTTAAAAAGGCCAAGGATGTATCTCAATGTTACAGCAGCCCTGGGATCAATCTCCAGTATTGGAAAAAAAATACTCATCTCAGTGGGTCTTGAAAGGGTTAAGTGAGCTAAAACATGAAAAGAACTGAGCACAGTTCTGGATCCCACTTGGTATTGCTACCTGTTACACTACCAGCTGCATAAAAGAGGGAACCAATATAGCAGGGTATTAACTGACGTGAATTTTGGTCAGTGGTTACCATCTGCCTCTTCTGACTGGTCTTTATGCTCCTGAATAACAGCTTAGCCACCAGGAAGACTAGAGTTGGCATTCAAGGTGGAAAACACAGGCCTTCACTTACCAAGCTGGTGGTGAATGGAGGGAATGTGCCTTTATGTTCAAAATAAATAAGGCTCTCCTTTTGTGACTCCCGCATATCCTCATCTCCACAAGCATCCTGAGAGAGGCAAGCATATTGCATCTACGGGGGAAACACAAAACACTTAGAGAAAAAAAAGAAATTACCCTCTGAGCAGGAGGCTACACAGGTTCCTTTGTGCAATACTCTTGTCTAAGGCACTTGTGGCTGTCCAAAGCATAAAGTTATTTGCTTTATAAAACAATACAATAAAAAAAGAAAAGCCTAACTTAGAAGAGACCAAAATGATAACTGTGAGTATAATTCTATGTAGATGGATTTTCTGGGATTCACATTTCACCATATCCTGAAATTTCTAGACCTTGCGCATGAGCACATGTTATATCTATAATTCAAAAATGTTAAAAATTGAGTACCTTAACTTAATGTACGCTGTGTTTTGCACAAAATATTAGCAAATCAATTTTCTCTTTCTGCATATATGCTCCCTAATAGAGTTTCAGTCAAAGGCTTTGCTATAAATGGTCCATTATTACACTACCAGTCGCATTCTCTTTCCATCACCCATATAAATAAGAAGGAAGAAAAAACACATGAGGCAACTATGAGTTGGCAGGAACTGTTTCCACACTAAGAAATCACAGTGTTGCAGGAATCAGGCAAGAAGTAGCAAAAGGCACTCGAAGAGGAGAAACCAAACTTCATTTTATGACAGCAGGCCCAGAGGAGATCAGACTCCAAATTCTGAGTGCCCATCACCAGTTTTTCACAACATTTATAGGCTACCTAGTGTCACAAATTTTGTAGTCTAAACGATACATGGTTGTGCCCAGGGTTTCAACCAGGAAGAATGTTTACAGAAGCAGAGTGAGATAAGGGGAAGAGCTGGCTCTTCTTATATCCTAGAGAAGTCATTTACCATCCAAAAGGTAGGAGTGGATGGTGCTAATTAGGTTCCATGAAGATGAGCTGACTATAAAGGGGAGGGGAACTGACCCTTTCCTGGGCACTAATTTGCACAACAGTGTTTAGTTTATTTTGTATCCAGGATTGGGCTAGTTACTCAGAACATCTTCCCCCTTCTCATGTCCCCATAAATCCCTTAAAGGGGTCTCTCCTCTGACCATGTCCTCCAAGCTAAGCCACTGGTAACTCTGAAGGACCAGAACAACCCTCTACACCTGGTTCTGGTAGTTTGGGGCTATTGTAGTCACACCTACAGCAAACAGCAAGGCAATTAATGTCATTAGTCCCAGTGCAGAGGGAGACATCATGACCATTGCACTCCTTCATTCCCCATCAAATTTCTCAAGATTCTGCTGTGTATTGACCAGTCAGCCCCCAGGTTTGCAACTAGAGCAGGGCTGTAGTTTGCTCAGGGCTTGTTAGTGGGCAGGTTAACATTTGGGATGGCTGTGGCAGAGCTGTCACAGGGTGGTCTCTGGAGTGTCAATCTGATTGGGTTTCTCGGGTTGGCTTTAGATGTCCAGGTGGTGGATTTCTCAGTGGTAGGTACCTTTCTAACTCGAGAGTGATGTATCCATAGGCCTATTCCTGCAACTTTAATGGCAGTGGGAGAAGTTAATATGACAATGTGGCCCCCCAGGTGGGTTGAAGTGGGTCCTTCTTCCAGTTTTCAATCCCTACAGAATCTCTGGGCTGGTGGGGATGCACCTGGTTTCTAAGTGAGAGGGGGCCCTCTCCTGGACATTTCTAGATATCTGGTGAAAGGTCTTTCCTAGGGCTTGGACCTGCCAGGACAGGCTAAGCTCACTTGCCTGATGAGGATCCCCCATTAGTTTACTTATTACAAATGGGGAATATTGTGTGCTTCCATGTGTAGAGCAGACCTGGAGGAGAGCTATAGGGAGGAGATCTACCCAAGAAACTCCTGTTTCCTGACAGAGTTTAGCAAGGGTGTTAGTTAGGGTGCAGTTCATATGTTCAACTTTACCTGGACTCTGTGGTAGGTAGGCTGTGTGTAGCTAGCTCCTATTGATTCCCAATATTCAGGTGAGACTCTGGATGACTTCCATGATAAAGGCAGGACCATTGTCTGAAGTGATGGAAAAGGGCAGGCCATATCTGGGAATGATTTCTCTTAACAGAGTTTAGTCACTTCTCAGGTCCATTCTGTCCAGGCGGGCAGGGCCTCCACCCATCCTGAGTAAGTGCACAGCAGTACCAACAGCTATTGATACCCCTTTCTTGGTTTAATTTCTGTAAAGTCCATCTCTAACTTCAAAAGGTAAAGTCCCAAAGGCCTGGACCCCTGGAGGCCAGACTGGCTTCAGGTTAGCATTATTTTTGGCACAAGGTACACAACTCTGGCTGACTTGGTTACACAGAGTACGGTTACAGTAGTAGTACCTGTTGCAAGCCATCCATGGGCTGCATGTGTGCCACAACACATGGTGGATAGGAACATCTGGTGTCTGGGAATGACCAGTGGATATTTCCTCTGGTTAACTGCCCTGACACATTGTGAATTTCTATCCTGCTCTTCCATGTCCCACACAGCACTTGAGATGGGTGTAACCTGCCAAGATGCCCATCAACCTTCTGACTGCAAGACGTTAGGAAGCAAGACTCTGCCCTTGAAACCTTATCTGTGTCTTAGATATACCCCCTTAAATAAACCACGGGAGTCATCTATCCTTTGTCTAGTTCTAGCTCTTGTGTGCACTGGATGTATCAGGGGCTCTGCTTTTGTGAATATACTTCTGACTCTCTGTCTTTTGTTCTTCACTAATTATTTTAGACTTTAAGTTCTCAGGTATCTTATGCCCTGTTGGCAGGAAGAGGAACCCCCCAGTTAGACGCTGGCTATGGCTCCCTATAAGTACCTGGTATGAAAAGTGTCCAATTTAGTTTTCGCTGGGTGAATCCATTTCATAGTGCTGATATCCTAAACCTTGTGGGATGAAAATCAGGTGATCTGGCAGACTCACCATCTTCTGGTGTTTTTGTCCTCCCTGTGTGGCAGCCCATTCGAGTTCTTCTCTGTATAATTAGGGCAATCTGGGAGACTTAGGGCCAGCAGTATTTGAGCTGTCTGGGCCGCCTTAGGGACAATGTCCTGACACACAGCCACTTCTTTGGCCACCTGATCAGCCATCTATTTCCTCTGCTCACAGGGTGCATTCCTTTCTGGTGCCCATGGCAGCACATCATGGCTACCAGAGCCAGTTTCCAGACTGCTTCCAGGAGTCTTTCTTCTGTGTGTGTTTTTTTTTTTTTTTATTTCTTTACTTCCTACTGACAGAAGTCCTTTTTCCTTACAGATGGCCCCATGCACATGTAGAGTGGTAAAAGCATATTTCAGATCAGTGTAAATGTTGACTTGCTGATCAGTGGCATACTCTAAGGCTCTGATCAGTGCCCATAACTCTGCCTGTTGGGCTGACCACACCTGAGGCAGCACTCCTGCTTCCACCACATGTCTCTCTGAGACTACTGGGTATCTGGCCATTCTTTGTCCTGTATGAAGCTGTTCCTGCCTGTGAACAGGGTGAAGTACAGATTTTGCAGGGGCTGATCAGTCAGATCGGGTCAATTGGAGTAGACTTAATCTATCAGGCCCTCACGGGTCCCAGATCAACTGGCAAGAATGATGCAGGGTTTAGGGTGTGCATAGTTTCTAGCTTTATATACTGTTTTTCACATAATAGTCATTGGTGGTGGGCCATCCGGGAGCTGGTCAGCCATCAGTATCCCTTGCAATCCATCAGAGTAGTTGGTGTTTGGGACTTATACATTGATATTCTGTCCTAGGGTCAGCTTGTTGGCTTCCTGAACTAAAATAACAGTGGCTGCCAGAGCTCTTAGGCATGGAGGCTATCTGGTTGCTACCAGGTCCAGTTGTTTCAATAAATAAGCCACTGGCTGCTGCAAGGGGCCAAACTCCTAGGTGAGGACCCCAAGGGCAGTTCCATTTTTCTCTGCCACAAATAGGTTGAATGCCATTGTTATGTTGGACCACCTAAGAGTGGGCACTGAGGTTAATTGCATTTTAATCTCTTGGAAAGCATGTTCCTCATGGTTTCCCAACATAGGGGGTTGCTTTCCTGCTTGGAGGAGGATGGTTTGGTACTGCTCTGGGTGGTTGTGTCCCTCTTCAGAGTTGTGGTCCCAGGCCAGGTCCTCCTCTGGGGCTGCCCTTCGTGCCCAGGCCTCAGCATCTACCTCTTGTGCGGGGGCCTGTTCTTGGAGCCCCTTCTGGGCTTTGGTCAGAATGTGTCCTCTCTCCTCAGTATTGAAGAGGGTGAGGAGGAGGGGACAGCAGTCTCCACAGGTCCATCGATGGGTTTGGAAGGTTGACTCCAGGTGATCTCTGAGTGCTTGGGGCTTTTCTGAGTACGGAGGGGTTTGGTGCTTCCAATTCAGGAGGTCAGTGGTGTTGAAGGGCTGATAGTAGAAAATGGAGCGCCCTTCTTGAATGGTGCCATCTGCACTGACCTGTGGAGGCCCAAGGGTCTCATGCAGGGACAGCTGCAGGGCTTGTGGCTTCTGAGTGTACCTTGGTTGTCTCCCCATGGGTTCTGGCCTAGGGTCTTCTGGCAGAGGGGGACTGTGGCCAGTGAGTCAGATGGTGGTGGAGTATCAGACAGTGAGTCCAGTTGACTGGGAGCTGGTGGCAGAGTGGTGGGTATGTAGGGTGGCAGGGGCAGTGGCTCCTCTTTGGAGTCCCTTGATGGATGGCCTTGGTGGGCTTTGGAGTCGCCATGTTTCTGGCTAACAAAACCCTACACTGGCCCTTGGAGCTGATGCAGAACTGCACCCATGGGGCAGAGTCCAGGCAATCTGGAGCCAGGAATCTATGTGAGGAAACTGATCTGGGTGGCCTGGAGTTTTGGTGACAATGTGGTGAGCTGCTTTGATGGTGGGGACATGGAGGGTTCCTTCCAGAGGCCAGTCACCACTCAAAGCAGGCCATTCAAGCTCACAGAGAGTGTAGAGTCAGCCATTGTCAGCTTAATCCTGAAATCCTCAGAGTAGCCTTTTTAAATCATACTACAGTCCAGGACTGGAGGTTTACACTGTGTTCTTCCCATATCCCACCCTGTGCTGATGCCACAAGACAGACCAGAGTGGGGGGTGTCAGGTAAGGCACCCACCTGGCTGTGTCCCCAAAGGGTGCTTAAGTGCTTCTTGGCAGAAGGCATACCCCTATAAACCCTGGGCCTGTTCAGAGGTTCTGTTACAGGATGTGAATCATTATGCCTTTCGAAGTCACCATGGATCCGCAGGTTAGGACTCATTCAGACTCTGTAGCACAACAGTGTGGAGCAGCAGTGGGGTCACAGAAAGTGTCCATCTGGCCATGTCCACGAAGGGAGTCTAGGTGCTTCTTGGCTAAACATTTACCTATATAAACCCAGGACTACTCAGAAGTCCTATTACAGAACACGAATCACTGTTATGCCTTGTGAAGCCACCACAGAACTGTAGGTCAGGACTCACTCAGACTCCAAAGCACAAAGCTGTGGAGACACAGTAGTTTTGCATTCATTCACACAAGTACTCAAATGTTTAAAACATTTCCTCCACCCTTTGGAAGTTCCCTACAATGATGGCTTCTCTAGGGTGGCCATGAGAGGTTATTAAGCTCCTCTTCTGTCCTTATGGACAAGCCTAGCTATCCTTGGTCCTGGGACCTTACCTCATCTGGAAGACTGTGCAGGAGTTGTTCCAACTCTCCATCAAGTCTTGATTGGTGGTCACTGTTCTGGAGGTGCAGACCTCCTTGGCAAAGAAGATCTGGGAATTGGTGGATGGTGCTGTCCCATTTGGTCCAAGGGGAACTGTGTACTCTGGTGTGGACAGCCTACCATACCAGTAGCCCAAAGCCAGCATGGTTGTTGCTTCCTGGTTAGGAAGTCAAAATGCTGTGGGAAACTGGCTGCTCAAGAAGCAGCAAGTGGAACTCAGAGAAAAGGAGAACTCAAACTTTATTTTATGCAAGCAGGCCCAGAGGAGAACAAATTCTGAATGCTGATCCAAAGTTTCTTACAACATTTATAAGCTATTTGATGTCATAAAATTTCTAGTCCACATGATAGAAGGCCTTGAGCTTGGGTTTATAGCAGGAAATATGTTTACAGAAGAAAAACATGATAAGAGAAACTAGCTCTTTTCACCGGCATCTGATAAATCTCTAGCCTTGTGTCTGAAGCCTCAAATAGGAGTGTATACATTTAAAAGGGAACAGTCAGACTCCTAGAGACATTCATTTATAATCCAAAAGGTAAGGACCTCTGGTTAATTAGGTTTCCTGAAGAAAGGCTGACAGAAGGGGAGGAAAAAATAACCCTTTCCCCAAGCATTGGTTTCTCATGATAGTATTCTTGTAATTTCAGTTTAGAAATGGGTCTGGTTTTGCCATCTCATAGCTAGACTCAAACCCTGCCTCTAGGAATTCTACTCTGGGAACACCTTTCACAGAACGCTACAGCAACCCCTTGCTGTGAATGGAGCAGACACACCCTCCAACCTCCACCCCCAACACACACACTGCCAAGAAGGGAAGCTGAGAATGGGCGCTCTGACTAGCTCCACAAGAAGAAGGAATTGACAGCCCCTGACTACTACTCTTGTGTGCAATACATACCTCAAGAAAAAAACAGAAAGAAATTCAATTGGGAATGACAAACAACTTAAAATATTATTGATAATTTTTTGACCACCTCAAAGGAAACAATTCCTTAATCTTCCATCAGGAAACTTTTTTTAAAAAAAGTTTATGTGCTGAATGGTTCATGGACATCTGTACATATATATGTATTTGTCTAATTCTTCTCATTTCTAGCATTTCTTGAACGTGGTTATTTTCTTGACTGTGTCTTTTGAGGACTAGGTTTTGATTGGTATACTTTGGTTTTATTTTACATTTTTTGTTTTATATTGCTTTTTTCCTGTGTCTCTTAATTTACTTCTCTTTTCTTTAGCTAACAGCCAAATTCTATCATTCTCTCTTTCACTCTTTCTTTAACTCTTTATTAATATTCTCTCTCATAAACCCTCACAATTATTACATCCTATGTCTCTCCTGAATTCTCCCTCTTCATCTTTTTGAAAAAGCAAACCTGTTTGTGAACATACTGTTTCTACTGTTGGCAATTGCTTACCATACCATTTCTGTTTATAATGCCAATTAACATTGTAGATGTTGGGCTGGGGATGTGGCTCAAGCGGTAGTGCGCTTGCCTGGCATGTGTGCGGCCCCGGTTCGATCCTCAGCACCACATACAAAGACGTTGTGTCCGCCAAAAACTAACTAACTAAATAAATAAATATTAAAATTCTCTCTCTCCCTCTCTTCTCTCACTCTCTCTTTAAAAAAAATTGTAGATGTCAAAATATGAACTAAGTATTTGATTCAATGCTGTCTGTTGTTTGAATTGGTTGTTATTATTAATTGTTTCCCCCTAAACTGTGATGTACTAGAAAGTTCGAGGAAACTATAAATTCATAGGGTAGAAGCTCTGTTGACTCAGATTCTTACTGATAAATGTGTAGACATACAAACAGTATTAAAAACAAGGGAACAAACTATCCCAATCAAACCAAAATACCTCATTAACAGAATCCAATGATATCACAGTGGAGGAAATGTTAGAGAAGAGATTTAGAAAGTTCATGGTTAAACTGATCTGTGAGGTAAAAGAGAATGTAAGAAGTGTAATCAGAGAGAAAATCCAAGAAGTGAAATATCACTTCAATAAGGAGATAGAAATTCTGAAGAAGAACCAAGCAGAAATTCTTGAAACAAATGAATCAATAAACCAATTAAAAACTCAATAGAAAGAATCACCAGCAGACTGGACCACTTGGACACAATACCTTTATTTTATTTTGTTTATTTTTATGTGGTGCTGAGGATCAAACCCAGTGGCTCATATGTGCTAGGCAGGCACTCTACCACTGAGCCACAACCCCAGCCCCCAGACTAGACCACTTGGAAAATAGAGTTTCAGGTAACGAAAATGAAAAAAACACATATAATTTGAAAATAAAGTTGACAATGGAGAGAAGATGTTAAGAGGAGAACTTTCATGAAATATGGGATAACAAGAAAATACCAAATGTAGGATTTATTGGAATAGATAAAGGCTTGGAAGAATGAAAGAATGAAATTATGACTTTTGCCGGTAAATGGGTGGACTGAGAGATTATTATGGTAAGTGAAATAAGCCAATCCAAGAATACCAAAGGTTGAATGTTCTCTCTGATATATGGATGCTAACACACAACAACGGGGAAGGGGAATAATAGAAGTTCAGTGAATAAGACAAAGGGGAATGAAGGGAAGGGAGAGGTTATAGGAATAGGAAAGACAGTGGAATGTATCAGACATAACTTTCCTATGTACATGTGTGAATAAAGCACAGTGAATCTCAATATCGAGTACATCCACAACACTGGGATCCTAATTAGAATAAGATATACTCCTTGTATGTATAAAAATGTCAAAATATAGTCTAATGTCATGTATAACTAAAAAAGAAGAAATAAATATAAAAAAACAAATGGACATACAAGTAAACTATTTCTTTTTCTAGAAAACAAGAACAACAACAAAGCCAGTCTTAGTAATTAAGGCTTTAAGCAACTTAATGAAACCCTGTCTCAAAATAAAAAATAAAAGCAGCTGGGATGGGATTCAGTGGTTAAGTGCCCCAGGGTTCAATCCCTGGTACCAAAAAAAAATGCAATTAATACCAAATATTTTAAGGAAACACATGCAAGGCACTGGGAGGACACTTGGTCAATACAATGATTACTAACTCTGCACATCATACATAAAGGCAAAAATGTCATAGGTACTAGAAGTGCACATAGTTGAGCGAACAAATGCTGAGCCCACCATGCCACACAGCTCCTCATGTTCACATCGAAATTACCAAGTGTTTTGAAAACAATATTGGGGAAGACAAATTCAAAATTTAACTGAACAAGTTTAATGAAATGTACTGTCATATTATTAAAGAGAAAACGTCACTGAAAGGCAGCTAAACCCATACACACTCCTTCCATGTGTTACTTTCCTCCTCTTCAGTTCCAGAATAATAAGGTCTCTGACAACAAATCTCACCAAAACGTCCAAGACCAAGATTTAAACCAACACGCGCTGCCAATCTCTACCCTGTAAACACCGCTGTGAAATAAAGGCACCAGCGGCCTCCTGGAGGCCAAGGACCACTGTTCGCTGCCGGCCACACTTGCTCTGTCATCCACACCAGCATCTCTAAGTTCAAACACCGCAACAGAATCACGACTGGGGGCGGGGGCGGGGGATGTGTGTGAAAAAGCAACATTTACAAGAATAAAATGACCTGAAAGGTTGGTCCTGCAACTGCTTTAAGCACAACTCTGGGCCCCAGAGAACTAAGGGCCCTCCCTGTCGTCCACGTGGAAGGCCACTGGACACGTCGGTTAAACACGTTAGAACACAACATATGCTTGTCCATCAAACATCACACCATTAACCACCAATTAGGAATCCAAATGAACTCAACTTACGGTGACAGTGACTGAGGGAAGGGGGCTCCTATGTTCCCACATCCACGGGACAAACTGTCTTGGGGAGCCCAACAGCTCAACCATAGCTGAACCATGACCAGTCTACAGTTGCACCAAGCTGCTCACACCCTTGGTAGGTCTTGAGAGCTAGCCACGGCCCCGCCCTCCATGAAGGTCATTGGAGGGCCTGAAATGATAGACAGGGAATCTGTGCACTCTCTCGAGGCCCACAAGCAGGAACACCACCCGTGTCTCAAGACCCAGATGAATAGTTCAAGACTTTGTCCATGTTGTCATCACTTATTACGTCTATGCGCATCCCTCAGTGTCCACATCTACTACTCAGATCTTGGCCTGTTTCCTGTTGTTGCTGAGTTGGGAAATCTGGCTCACCCAGTTTATGCAGGTCCAATTCAATGGCACCCCTCTGTGCAGACCAAGCTGTGCCCTGCTCTGATTGTAAGTGTATATATATATATATATATATATAATGAGTTACTGGGGATGGACAGAACAGCAGTTCTTAGACTATGCCTAAACCTGAGTTACAATACTTTATAAAGCAGGAGCTTTTAAGTGCCAAGGAAGAATGGCTCTGTATTTTATTTGTACAAGTAGACAGCCACCATCTGCCTAGTACAACTGAGCAAAAAACAGACACATAATTATGCTAATAAAATGACTACCTGTGAAACTATTGAAATAATGAGAAGCACGTGGATGCACGGGGGCATCAAATGCATGTCAGAAAAGCTAGGCCCATGAGCCTATGGAACACACTAGACCACCAAATGAAGCAATCCCCTCACTCGAGGCTCATAAAAGGAGGAGCATCCTGAGACTGGACATAGGGTGCCCTGATACATTACCTGGTCATTCATCATAAGCCTTGCCCAGTAAAATTTCCACAGTGACCAACCGCTGAATTTCTGTCCTTGGGCTTTAGCACACTGTGGATTCTCCTGCCTGTGAAGATCACACACAGTCCACTCCAAGCTGCTGACACTCCAGGCTGACACTCTGAAACCCCTGTCTTTCTGGACCTTGGCCTAGAATAATTTGTGTTCTTTGACAGCTCTGTACCTAAACAACTTCTTGAGCTGGGTTGTATCTTCTCTGGCCACCTACAGTGACTCTTTGACTTTGCATTCATCTCTCTCTCTCTCTGCCTGTGCTGTTCCTTCAGCATCCTGCAACTCTGTGGCCATCTTAACAATTAGTCTCTCTGTGACCTATTTATACATCATCCGTGTGTGGTGTGAGGTGTGACTTGACTGTTATAGAAATGAGAAATTAGGACAGGAATAAAGTAACTTGTGCTCACCAACCTTACAACTACCAGGTGACCCACAAGTATTCAATGAACTGCTGCTGATGAAAGTGGCACAGTCTGTGAACTTATGGTGGTTCAAGAAACTCTGACATTGAGGAAAGACAAACATGTCTCGTCCTTGTTAATGACATAGCTTGCTCACAATACTCCTCCAGGAAACCTTCCAAGAGTTACTGCTCTTGCCCCTACAGGTGAATGAGCATTCTTTGCTACTAGGTGAGCACATGGGGGGACATCAGAGCTGGGATGCTGGGGAAGATGTGATCTCTGAGATGACTAATACCACATGGTCTCGGATCACCTCTTCTCCTTGTGCTTCACAGATCATTCTGGCCCATTCACACTTCATACTAGGTCAATGCCCTGGCCTTCAACTTGTGTGGGAAGAATGAGCACCCTCTCATTATATACTGTGGACTCTAGCATGTGGTCATGCTCATGGGCTATAACAACACTCCTTGGATTCACATCCCATCTCTTGTTCACGCGATGTCTGTGGTGAATCTGAGATGTATGAGTTCTACACAGTCCCCCATGGTGTCCCCCTGCCAATAATATCCAACCAACCACAGTGATATCAATCCCCTGAACAGAATGCCGTCCCCATATGTCTCATGCCCCCCCAGACCCCTTACAGGTGCAGACTGGGCTTCCTTCTCAAGTAAGCTACTTGTAGTCACAGGCTCACCTCCAGGGCTGCTTCCTGACAACTCACACTTGGCACCTGGCATGTTGATCCCCCCACACTGAAGTCTGGGGCAGGAAGTAAAATTCCATGCTCTGTGGTACTGGGCACCAACCCTCGACAGAGAGGCTCCCCACCATTCTTTGTCTCCTGCACCTGATGCCTCATGACCCTCCTTTTTCTTTTCCTCCATTGAATACAAAAATGAACAGGTAACAGCAAAAGGAATGCCTCTCTACCCAATTCCCAGCTGAGGATATGAAACGTTCAACAGAAGGACTCTATTGGTCCCTAAAATCAGTGCTATTCTGAGTCTGGACTTCTTTCTTCCCATATCTGTGTGGCTGGCGCATAGAAAAGCACAGGCTGAAACCAAATAGTTTTGTCCCATGACATCACAGTGCCCCAGTCATGTCCATCTGCTGGGTTCCTTCTTTACCATGGCTCACTATCAATCAGAGGGTCAGCTCTATCAAAAGTGACGTTTGGCATCACTTTCAAGCTATACCATGCCTTTGGTGGCCTTGGTATCCCACCCAGTGAGTATTCACTCATTTCTCTGTCCTGTCCAAGGTGATGATCACAGCTCTCCCCTCTCAGGGTTGCAGTTTCTCACTTCCTTCCACTGAGGAAGCCTTCAGTGGGAAAGGCAGTGAGCTGTGCTCTGATCCTTCCACCTGGACGTGGTCCCATCTTCCCTCCACCCCTTCTGTAGTCTTGTTATGCAGGGTCTGTTGAACAGGGGATAGACACAGATCAGACTCAGGAAGTGGCCCTTATCTGAATGGAGTTCAGAAGCTCTGTTCATTGCATTTCTTCCTCTTCTGGGGACTACCTTCATACCTACTTTGGAGGACACATCATTGAGTGTGCACCTCCTGCTGTCCCAGACACATGGCCTCCATACTGATGTCTTAAGAGAACTCCCTCCCACCCCCAGCCACTACTGCTTACGTGTGATTTGGACTCCTTCCCACTGATTCCACCAAACTTGCAGGGTGACAAATGAAGCCCCAACTCCACCCCATAGCCACTAGTGGCCTTTTGGAAGCCCTGACCCTAGTAATTTGGAGGTGGAGGTTTTTTCCACAGGTCCGATCAGCCAACCTTAAGGTGCTCTGAACATGACCCACCCTTGGCTTCCAATCCCCACACTTTGCAATGCTAGTATCCACCTTCTTAAGGGTTGGTGGCCAAAGCTCACATGCCTGTGGCCCTGGAGTAGCACCCAGATGTGTCACGAGTACAAAGTCTATGAGAAATGAAAAATGTCAAACACAAAGAAATGAAAACTCAGTTTCTGTTTTGATGGTTGCGTCAGGGGAAGGATTTGTTCAGCCACAGCATTTTCCTGGGCTTCTCATCAACCTCAGGGAACTTGAGTGCAGGAGTCACGTGGTATTTGGGCAGTGGCCAACTCCACCCTGGTGTGGCTTGGGTCAGTTTCCACAGCCACTGTGCCAGGTGCATATCACTTCTGTAACTCCCCAGTTGTCTACCTAGTAAAACGCTCAGCAGGGATTTAGAGGCCAGGTTGAGTTTCAGGTATTCATCTGCCTTTCTCCTGAGTCTTGTGGAGCTGGTGCTGGAACTGACTTCACAGTGTTGTTTATCTGTGATCACTGGCCTCCACAGATGGCTGCAGAAACAAGACACAACAAAGAACACCCGTCAGCAAGGCTGGAGTCCAGAATTACCTTTAGGAGAAACCCCAAGTGACCCAGAAAATCTTTGTTTGGGTTCAATGACACACATTTGTCAATTGCTCTTTCTATTTCCAATCCTTACAGTGAATTTGGGTATTCAGTATGAGAAGACCCCTGTCATATATTCCTGCACATTTTCTCTTCAAAATAATTCTAGGGCATGGCCTTCCAGGTGCACACACATTCACATTCTTGTTGTGATTTATGTTGAGATTGCACTAAATTTATAGATTAATTTAGAGTACAGTGGACACCATTTCTTTTTCTTTTTTTTTCAGTTCCCATGAAAGGCTTTAAAGAAGTCCACAAAGAAAAAAAAAGCATCAAACCTCGATAATATTTCATTCAAATGGAAGAGTAGAGTCGGAAGAGCATACTCAGATGTCATCTTTACCATTACTATGATCCAGGGATAAAAATGAACCTTTCAATCTTTGTTACATGTTCATTTCATACTTAGTAACTCCATGAGTTCTTGTTTGTGTGATACATTAGTTAATTGACATTTACCCCTTTAAGCAGTTTTTTTAAGAGAGAGAATTTTTTAATATTTATTTCTTAGTTTTCGGTGGACACAACATCTTTGTTTGTATGTGGTGCTGAGGATCGAACCCGGGCCGCACGCATGCCAGGTGAGCGCACTACCGCTTGAACCACATCCCAGCCCCGCTTTAAGCAGTTTTTATGCAAAGAGGTTTATCTCACATTGAGTCAAATTCCTCTCCAGCTGTCTCCTATTCTCAGACTTCTAACTTTGTAAAGTACAATGATTATTTTAAGCTACTGCAGTAGTGACCTAGTCTGAACGCTATGCCAGTTCTCTGGAAAAGTTCTTTGACTTTGAGGCTACATAATGTGCCCCAGAAAAGATGTACAATGTTTTTTGGGGGAAAAAAAGCATCTTGAAGTATGTGATTGCTTTGAGTGGGCACCATTTCAAGAATTAGTCTTCCTTTACAGAACAAAAAATATTATAAATATTATTTTAATATGAGTATACGATCAATGTAACTCCACATCATGTTCATCCACAAGACTGGGATCCTACTTAATAATATTTCAAGATGCACTCTATTGTCATGTATATCTAAACCAGTAAAAATGCATTTATATAATTAAATTAATTATTCTTTTAGTGCCCAAACAGGAAGCTCTTAAAAGCCACATGTGCATTTTCCTTATTGTATTCATAGATGCTTCATTACGTTTGTGACCGATGGCAATAGGATTTTTGTTTCTCTTCTATTGTGTAATTGTTTCTCTTCTATTGTGTAATTATTTGAAGGTTATGCATTTTCAATGCATTTCAGTGATATCAGACAAGCTCCTCTGGCCCACTTTCTGGGTCATGACCTTGGTTTTCTAGGAAGGTGATTCCTTGAAAAGAGAAAGACAATCTGCCACTTCCTTTGGCAGATTGTTAACCAAATACCCCACACTAAATTGTTGTTCCTCTCCAATTAGTTGTAAGCACCCATCTCAGCTATCAGAGGGGGCTTATGGGTTTCTTTGTGCACTACAAGGAAACCTGGACCATTAAGCCTTCCCTGCCAGTCAAGGAAAGAAATGTGTGACCTGGGTCCCTCTTATAAGCATCAGTTCCCTTGGTGATGCATGAAACAGAGGAAGCCACCAGTGTGGGGACAAGCTGCCTATTCCCAGAAGAGTCATTTTAGTTCACAGCCTGGTCCTCACCCTTGGCCCTGTGACAGCCTGCAGGAATCCACATCCTACCTCTAGAAGATGTCCACCTGTGTCATTCCTTAATGCTAACAGTACATTTGTTCTACATCAGAGACCTGGAAGGTACCTTGGCTTCAGAAGGGTGACTCTTCATCTCAACACCCAATGTTTCTCCATCTAAACACCCACTGATGTGAATGGTGTCTTATAAAAGCATGACTGCACAGTCATGACCAAGTCTGGTCCAGAGGTTGACAACTGTGGCATTCCACCAGGAACTAAGCTCCTGATTGAAACAGGACTGAATAACTGAGCATTGCCCAGGGGCCCTGTTGAGATGCCATGGATGTGGTGAGGCACACAGGTCTGTTGGGAAGATTTTGCATACAGACCTGTTCTCAGAAGGTCTGTTGGGAAGATTTTGCACAAGCTAGGGAAAAGTTCTGAAGATGAGGAAACAAATGTTCTACCAAGGGAATAGCTAATGCAGATGTTCCCGTATCCAGATAATGTCGGCCTCCTTTCATGGCCCCTTCCACTCACCTAATCATCACTGAACCAGCTCAGGGGCAGGGGAGGCCAGTATGTAGATCCCACCAACTTCTGTGGTTCCAAGGTTCCAAGGCCCATTGTGCCTCACAGAGACTTTCATGAGGCTTAACCAATAAGGCTCTGGGACTCAGAGAACCTGAGTGAACCACGGAGACAGAGACAGTTGCCTCTCACTACTTATCCTGGTTGCCTCTCGCTCTGCTCTGCTCCGCTCCATATCACAGCTGCCTCTAACTCCTTATCCTTATCTTTATCTTATCATGTCCTCAATAACTCTCTTCCAGAGAAACCACAGTGGTCTTCAGGTAAGACATCCTGACATACAATGGTATCTTTTGGGCCACCACCCACATCATCTATGTGATGACTTCCAACCCTGCTGGGTACTGGGGAGGGCAGGGGACAGTTGTTCCTTCCAACTGATAGACTCTCCAGAGGGAAGTGGGTAGGGGCCCAGGCTGTAGATAGCACATTCTCACCTCCCATCTCAGCTCTGTGTCACCGAGGATGAATCCTTTCATCTCTCCTAGAAACCAAACACTGAGAATACCTTGGGCACCTACTTCTGGCCTTGCTACTTTGTCAGATTCAAACCAAGTACTGCTCTAGGCTTCTGGGGGTGATTCATGGGCAGCTCCCTGTGGCATTGGGGCTGGCAGTGGAGTGCAGGCTGGTGGGGGGGTGCGTTTTGAGCTGTTTTGGACTCCATCTGCTCTGTTGGTGGCCAGTTCTGAGCTCTCAGGACAGACCTGGCCTTGGGAGGCCTACCTGCCCTCTCCTGATTCCTCACTGGTTTCCTAGCCCTGGCTTTTTGCCCTTCGAGACCTTAAACAGGTTCATCAGTACTTAGTTCCTGGCCTCAGATCCTTTCCTTCCTGAGATGTCTGTGGTGGTTTCTCTTTAACTCTGTCCTTGGCAGATTCAGGGAGCAAGTCAGACAAGTTCCTGCCTTCACCAAACTTGGAATGAAGCGGAATTGGCCAAGGGAGCTCACAGTTACCAAACAGCATGAAGGGTCCCATCAGTCAGGCAGTCAGAAAGATTCGTGAGAACTCACACATTTAGCAATTGAAATGGGTTGTGAAAAGGTGTCAATGGAACAGAAAACAGATACTAGGTATGGACCCATTTATATGACAGAAAGAAAGAACTGATAAAGTTGATACCGCAAATCAGAGGATGCCCCAAACCTATCTCTTACAACCATTGCTGGATGGCTGTGTGTGTGTGTGTGTGTGTGTGTGTAAGAGAGTGAGAAGAAAAGACCTTTGGTCCTGTTGATCATGGAGGTTTCTTTATCTTTTTCAGGCTTTATCAGTTGTGCTGTCTTCGTGAAGCCATTGGTAGAGTCCACCGGTCATGGACAAAGAAAATGCCATGGATACTTCCACCCCACCTGAACCGAACATGGTGGAGAAGATAGATCCACAGTTCAAACCCCGTGGGGCCTCCAACAACATACTGACCTATTTAATCAATAGACAACTGGGGAGGCCCAGATATGATGTAGATCTGTCCAAGTGGGTGTGGATGCTCACATGAGCTACCCCAAAGTGGAGTGGCCTTTTCCACAGTGTCATTTTGTCATGGGACTCCCCTATTCATCTTTATTTGGAACTATACATTTGAAAAAAATTACAACAAACCTTACCCATGTTTGATCCAATAATTAATTTGTGCTTAACTCCTTTTTGTTTTGTGTGTTTTTGTCATAGTCACCTTGGGTTACACTGTACAGGGGATCCCAACCATCTCAACACTCCATGCAGGGGCTTTCAGACTGAGAGGAATGGTGACATCATTCTGCCCGTCACATCTTATCTACCATTAATTTGAATACATGTGAAGGCATACCTTTGTAGGACTTGGACACTCAAAGACTTGTCCCAAGTCATTTGGAGAGACATTTAACATAATCCCATGTAAAACCTAATGGCTTGCCCAGATGAGAATGAGCCAGGGATTGGACACGAGACAAACTGGTGGATAAATGCCTGGACTTTCATTTCTAATTCATTGCTAAGTCTTTCCTTCCTCTTCTACTCTCCCAATTCATGGAATCTCCCTTTCCTTACCCATGAGCACTGATTGCTCTGCCCCAGCAATGCTTGGCTGTGGTGAGAGCGAGGAGGAAGCACTGAAGCTAAATGAGGATCAGGGATGCTAGAGTGACACATCAGAAGAGGAGGAGATAGCCAGCCCCCTATACTCCATGGTCATCCAAGTGCAAATAAGATTTATCATAGTGAGCATCATGTTGCAACAGGGAGATATTGTAGCATGATTCCATTGAGGGAAAGAAGCAAGCAGGTCAGAGGTGAATGCTGGATGGTGATAAAGGCAATAAAAAGCATTGGAGCAGGGCTTACGCATGTAAAGTGTTCCACGCTACCACAGCAGGAGCTTCTGGTGGAAGTCTGTTCTCAGCTCAGTGGGACCTCAGGGCAGTTTGTGCAACCCCTCCACATCTAGTGGCTAGTTCCACAGTCTCTATGCATGGAGCCGTAGCCTTCCTCCACACTTCAAGTTTTCACTCATTCACAAAGAGTGGTGCTTCCCTTGTGACAGCTGCTGGGGTTACAGCCTGTAACACAAAAGACAGAATCCCAGGTCCTAATGGAGTTTGGCTACTGTCACTGCTTCTAAGCATTCTGATCCATGGAGCAGTTCCTGGGAGAGGAAAGGGGCAGTGGGAGCTGTTGTAGCTGCAGGTCTCTGGGAAAGTCCTCCTTCCAAAGCAACCCCATACCCTGTGGGAATCACAGAGAAGTCTGAAGTGGGAGATACATGGACTGTGGATTCTGCCACCTTCTACTGGAGTCTCCATTTTGACCAACATGGAAGCATGTTCCCTGAGAGCAACAGTGGATTTGGTCAGCCCAGTCAGGTTGTGAATCAGTCACAGCCCTGATTCCAGATTCCTCTCTGGACAGAGGGAATCACTCAGTCCCTGGGGAGCATCAGTTGTCGGGGTGGATATGTTCCCTTCACCTTTGTAAATGGCACAGCTCAGAATGCACTTGCTTTCATAGGCAGGCCCAGCACATCTGCCCTTTAAACCTTTTACCTCAGAATATGTTAATTTTAAGGCTGTTTGCCATAATTTGGGAGGCAAGTCCCCATCATCTCACCCTCATCAGGGAAGCATCCTGGTTCCCCTAGAGGACTCCGGAAGCAGGAAGTTGCAGGTTGGGTTAAATATGTGTTTTCAGCAAATGGAACAAAAATAACATGAAGATATGAGCAGATGTCACCACAATTTTTTGAAGTTCCAGAGCTTCCAAATAGCATGCTAGAGATGGGTCTAGATGGGCTGATAGGGATGCAACCATGAAAAAAAAAAGAAAAATAATGATATTGAGCAGAGTTTGGCAAACTATTAAACTATTAACTATGGTCCAAATCTGGCCTGTTCCCTGCTCTCCCCCACACCCACCCCACCCCAGGGAACCTCTATCACTTAGCTACATCCCCAGCCCTTTTTATTTTTTAGAGACAAGATCTCACTAATTTGCTAAGACTGGCCTTGAACTTGGGATCTCCTTGCCTCAGTCTCCCTAGTCACCAGGATTATAGGGTTGTGCCATCATGCCTGAATCTGGTTTGTTTTAAAGAGATCATTGTGACCTAATTCATACAACATGTAATTCACCCTTTTAGGGTGTACATTGCAATAATATTTAATATAGCTACAGCACTGTGTTTCCATCACTACTGACCATTTTACAGTATTTTTGCTTATTAAAAAAAAAACTAGTACACACTGCTTGTTACTACCTATTCCTCCTGCTCATTTTGTAAATCAATTTTGCTATAACATGACCACATCATTCATTTTCTTGATGTCCATTGCTGATTTGGCACCACAATGACAAAGCAGTTACCACAGAAACCATATGGTTCTTCAAAAATTAACTTGTCCCCCCTCATGCCACTAGTTAGCATAGTGTCCCCCATATGTGTTCCTCTTCCCAAGGTTTATCTGGAATGCTGTTCTGGGTGTGGGACTAGGTAAACAAATGGCAGCAGTGACATGTAGGTTGTTACTATGAACCTCACTCCATCCTAGCATGCAGCTTCATAGTGGTCACAGGGAATCATTTTTCCGCTGAACCTAGTATGAATCAAAACTGTAAAAAAAAGACTGCAGAAAAGAAAGAGAGAGAAGGGGGCAGCTCATCAGTAATATAGGTTTATTTGGGATAAACAGAGAGGTCCCAATGGACATTAGAACTATCTTCCACTTACAGCCTAGGGAAGTTATAGGGGAGTGAGGGAGTGGGGGAATTTTTGCAGTTAGGACATTGCTAGTGCACTGTCTGGGAAGGGTCCTTGTGGTCATTACTTTCATTCTTTGTGGTAGTCACTGTTCCATGTCAGAACAAGGTGTTTCTCAGGGTATCAGTCCCAGATAATAATTCCCTTTCTTTGTGTAATGATGTAGTATTGTTTGGGGTTTAGGTCAGTGTGGGTCAGAGTGACTGTGGGGTGAGAGTTATTCTACAATGAAAAATGTTTCAAAATGGCCTTACCTAGGTTGAGTTCTCCCTAACAAAAACTTCATCTTAAGTCACAGACAATTCATGCCAAGACACATGCCCTAGGGCCACTTATGGGTCCCAATCCAATATTCCTGTCCCTGAACATGAAGTGAGTATGGAAACTGTCAACCTACATCCACTAGATCTATCAGAGAGGCTCATTAGGATCACTTGATACAACACAAAACAGCAAAACCTCAGAAGAATAGCTACAGATGACATGATCTTATATTTAGAAGCCCAAAAAAACTCCTCCAGAAGACTTCTAGAGCCATAAATGTATTTAGCAAAGTAGCAGAATATAAGACCAACACTCATAAATTAATCACATTCCTATACTCCAATGATGAATATGCTGAAAAAGAAATTTGGAAAACTATCCCATTCACAATAGCCTTTAAAAATACTTGGGAATCAATCTAACAAGAGAGGTGAAGGACCTCTACAATGAAAAACATAGAACATTAAAGAAAGAAACTAAATAGGACTTTATTTATTTATTTTTATTTATTTTTTTAAAAGAGAGAGAGGAGAGAGAGAGAGAGAGAGAGAGAGAGAGAGAGAGAATTTTTTTAATATTTATTTTTTAGTTTTCGGCAGACACAACATCTTTGTATGTGGTGCTGAGGGTTGAACCCGGGCCACACGCATGCCAGGCGAGCGCGCTACCGCTTGAGCCACATCCCCAGCCCCTAAATAGGACTTTAGAAGGTGGAAGGATCTCCCATGTTCTTGGATATGCAGAATTAATATTGTCAATATGGCCACACTGCCAACGTAATTCCCATTAAAATTCTATTGATGACCAGGCATGGTGGCACACGCCTGTAATCCTATCAACTTGGGAGTCTGAGGCAAGAGGATCACAACTTCAAAGCCAGCCTCAACAACTTGTGAAGCCGAAACAACTTAGTGAGACCCTATCTCTAAATAAAATACAAAAAGGGCTGGGGATGTGGTTCAGTGGTTAAGTGCTCCTGGGTTCAGTCCCAGCCCCAAAACAAAACAAAAAACAATATTCCAATGACATTCTTCATAGAAATAGAAAAAGCAGTCACAAAATTCATCTGAAAAAATAAGAGACCCAGAGTAGCCAAAGCAATCCTTAGCAAAAAAAAAGTGAAGCAGAAGGCATCACAATATCAGACCTCAAATTATACTATAGAGCTATGGTAAAAAAAAACAATAACAACAAACAAAAACCCAGCATGGTACTGGCACCAAAATAGGCATGAAGACCAATAGAATAGAAGATACAGAGACAAACTTACATAAATACAGTTGTCTGGTCATAGGCAAAGGTGTCAAAAAACATATGTTGGAAAAAAGATAGCCTTTTTAATAAATGATGCTGGGAAAACTGGAAATCCATATAGAGCAGAATGAAATTTAACCCCTATCTCTCACCCTGCACAAAAGTCAACTCAAAGTAGATCAAAGACCTAGGAGTCAGACCTGAAACCCTGCACCTACTAGAAGAAAATGTAGGCCCAACTCCCCAATTTGTTGGCAAAGGTACTGACTTCCTTAACAAGATTCCTAAAGTGCAAGAAATAAAATAAAAATCAATAAGTGGGCTGGCATTAAATTAAAAAGCTTCTTCATGGCAAAGGAAACAAAAGCTTGAAGAGAGAGCCCACAGGATGAAGAAGGTCTTTGCCACCTGCTCTTCAGTTAGGGTATTAATATCCAGAACACACAAAAATTCAAGAAACTTTATACCGGAAAAACAATCCAATTCATAAATGGGCAAAAGAACTAAATTGACACTTCTCAAAAAAAGAAACATATGGCCAAGAAATATATGAAAAAAATGCTCAACATCTATAACAATTAGGAAAATGGAAATCAAAACTACATTGAGATTTCATTTCACTCCAGTCAGAATAGCAATTATCAAGAATACAAATAGTAATAAATGTTGGTAAGGATGTGGGGAAAAAGGTATAGTCATATATTGTTGGTGGGACTGCAAATTAGTGCAACCACTCTGTGAAGCAGTATGGAGATTCCTCAGAAAACTAGGAATAGAACCGCCATATGACCCAGGTATCCCACTCCTTGGTATATACTCAAAACATTTAAAATCAGCATACTACAGTGATGCAGTCACATCAATGTTTATAGCAGCACAATTTACAATAGCCAAACTGTGGAACCAACCTAGGTGCCTTTCAACAGATGAATGAAGAAAATGTGGTAGCTGGGAGTGATGGCACATGTTTGTAATCCAAGTGGTTCAAGAGACTGATGCAGGAGGATCTTCTGATCCTCCTGCCTTAGTGGGCTCCTAAGCAACTTAGTGAGACCCTGTCTCAAAATAAAACATAAAAATGGGTGGGGATGTTGTTCAGTGGTTATGCACCCTTGTGTCCCTGGGTTCAATCACTGGTACCAAAAAAATAAAAGGAAATGTGGCATATACACCCAATGGAGTATTACTTAGTCATAAAGAAGAATGAAATTATGATATTTGCAAGTAAATGGATGGAAATGATGACTATCATGTTAAGTGAAATAAGCCAGTCCCCAAAAGCAAAGTCAAATCTTTTCTCTGATATGTGGAAGCTAATTCAAATAAGGGAGAACGTACAAAAAGAAAAGAAAGAGAGAGCAAAGAAAAAAAAGGAGAAGGAATTTCATCAAAATAGAGGAAAGATAAGTAAAATAGACAAAAAAGATTGAGGAGAATGAAGAAGGGGCGGGAAAAGGGAAGAACAGTGGAATGAATCTGATCAAATTTTCGTATGTGCATGCATGGAAGTGGTACAGTGAGTACTGGCAGCAAGTGTATCCACAATGCTCTAATTTTTCAAAAAAAAAGTAAACTGCAAATGGAGTGAAGAGGGATCAGTGGAGTGGAGGGAGGGGAGGGAAGGGAATGGAATGGAGGGTAGTGCTGAGGATTGAATTGAACCACTTATATTCCACAATTTTGTGATAATGGGAGCAAGTCCTAGCAAGAGACCAGCGCCCCCTCCTGGTGGTGGTCAAGATCGACGCATCCTGTCACAGCACCAATTTTGTTAGGGTGAGCTGTACAGTTTGTTTATAGCTGTTTCTCTAACAAAAAGTACATAACTTCCATTCAAGGGCAGGGGAATATTAATTATCCAGCACCACACTCTAAGTCTACAAATTTTTGGGAATGTCCCTGACCAGGGGTTGTTTATGATTAGTTGACACTCCTTTGCAAATCATACGAAATCAACTTAAACTGGATGAAGGGGTAATATGAAACTTACTGATGCACATAAGCAAATAATCCAGCTTATGGCTAGTTTTGGTTTTCAGTGGGTTCCTATGATCCTTTGACATACATGCATCATTGCTTGCATATTTGTGTGTGTGTGTGTGTGTGTGTGTGCGCATGTGTACAAGAGGCTCATTTTGAATAACCCCTGCCTCAACCTTGGAATCAGTCATTTCTCCACTCAGTCTCTGGAACTAGAAAAACAGCATGGTTTTGCTTGATGGTTCCATGGGAATCTAAGAATTGATTGCTTGATCTTAGAATCTTTATTCCCATTCCTCTTGAAAGATGGACACAGTCATGTTACCTAAGTGCTCAAGTTTTCCTTTGCACCCCCCAAATCATTAAAGACAATTTCCCAGGGATGAGGAGAGGAAAAGAGGAGACATTGAGAAATGAAATTGATCAAATTATGTTATGTGCATGTGCAAACACATAACAACAAATCTCACTACTCTGGATTATTATAATGTACTACTACTACTTGTACTACTACTACTACTACTACTACTACTGATAATAATAATAATAATAATAAACTGTTCTGCAGAGAATTATTGGAGAAAGGAGCCAAAGAAGGGTGCTAAGAACCTGTTGCAGGGGGAGAAGCATAGCAGGCTTATATGAGATGTAATGAGGAGAAGATGTAAAGGCATGGAAGGTGGAAGGTGAGAGAAAGAACTCTGCTAGTGGCAGAAAGACTCCCTGCAATAGGAAAATTCAAGGAGGAGGATAGAAGAGGGAACAATGGGAATTTCCACGTCGCCTGGAGACCCTGCCTTCTCCTTTTTCTCTGGGATCCTGTAGGGAAGGCAACCTTTCATCTCTACCTTCTTACAGTTTTTCAGCTGAGCTTGACAATTAAATTGATGTAACACAGATAAGCTGGTGAAAAGCATACAAATTTATTTCACATATTTTATATGACAGAAAGTACTCACAAAGAACAAAACCCCACCAGGGGTACATGTGTATTCCCAACCATTCAGGAGGCTGAGGCAGGAGGATCACTAATTCAAGGCCAGCTTCAGAAATTTAGTGAGACCCTGTCTCAAAAATAAAAAATAAAATTGGTTGACAGGACACTCATCTTTCCAGCCATAACAATTCGAAGGAAGTGGTACACACCCAATATAAGGACCAGAGGAATCTGGCTTCAACAGTAATTGTGGGATTTCTGTGGTGATGCCTTGGAAATAACCCAAGCTCAAGGTCCCTAATTCCCAAGAGAGATGCCTCAGACTGAATTCAGGGCAGTGGTTACAGGACCTAAAAACTCTCCTCTCTTACACAATAGCCAATATGGGACAGAGACAGACCATTTCTCTTCTAAAAGACTGCCCACTCAAATGTATCCTCCATCACTTTCACCCTGACAATCTAAAAAAAAGAAAAAAAAACCTGACTCATTTTCTATTGCAATACTATTTGACTCCAATATTGACTCAAATATGAGCTAAGAGATTCAGAATAGTGGCCTCCAAATGGTAGCCAAAATTATGATATCATTCTGCAGAAAATGGATGGAACCAGAGACCATCATGTTAAGTGAAATAAGTCAAACTTGGAAGGTCTAGGGTTGTATGTTTTCTCTCATATACAGAAGCTAGAAAGGAAAAAGAAAAAGAAAGTGGCCAGAGGTGGGGGGTGTCCCATGAAAATCAAAGGGATATCAGTAGAGAAAAGGAACCAAGTGGTGGGAGGCAGGGAGGGAGGGAGGAAGTGTTGGGAGTGATATTGGCCAAATTCCAACTAGCATATGCGAATATGTAACAACAAATTCCATCAGAAACTACAATGCACCAATAAAAATATGGAAAAAAATAGTACCACTCTGCAATCAGACTTCTCTTGCAGGAGATAAAGCAAATGGTCAGAACTCCCCTACATCAAAGCCTTTGTGGCCCTATACCAAAACCTGCTCCTGTGCAAAGACAAGATCTCACAAGGGGCCTCTAAGGCAACTTCCCTAAATTCAGATACCTTGACCATTGTTAAACCACCCTTTTGTGTCTCCTGGCCAACATCTAAAGCAGCCTCCTCCATATGATCCTTCCAGGAAGGAACCCCACAGGCTACCCCCTTCTCCAAAGCTACTAATCCCTCAGCATACCCAAAGCAGGACCCATGAGGGTCTTTATGACACTGCTGCCTTCATGTCACCACTCAGGGAGGTGGCTGGGGCAGAGGGGACTGTGAGAGTACAAGTCCCCTTTTCTGTTACAGATATTCATCAGTGTATGGAAAGACTAAGTAAATACTCAGAGGACCCAGAAAAATTTGCTGATCATTTTGAATCCTAACCATGACTCTTGATTTGGCCTAGAAAGACATTCAGTTTATCTTGACAGCACACTTCACCCCATTGGAAAGGGAGAGAATTTCTAAAGCAGCTTGCAGGGAGCCATAGCCTGGGTTGGACCTCCTACTATTTTAGTGGCACCCCCTTCTCCAGAAAATCTCAATTAAACTTCCCCGGAGACCCCCACCATAATTGTTCTTAAGGCTCTCAGCAAACTTTGTGTAAAAGTATTTTCAGGCAGGGGGTATACTTAAGCTTGAAGCAGCAGAGCATGTTAAGAAAGCAACCCAAGGCCTTCACAGAGGCATTTGCATTTCAATAGACAATAGTCAGGTCCTGCAGAGCTAGCTGGAGGGATAGAAGGGGACTATAACTCTTCCTGCCTTGGGCGCTGATTCTTGCAGACAGTGTCCTTGATTTTGTATCTAGGCCTGGGTTCCACTGTTCTGGAAAAAGCTGCTTTTGTGTGGACTTCTGCAGATTGTGAGTTCGTGAGTCCCTCCCCTATACACTGGGTATAAAGTTCTGAAACCTCCTAAACTCAGGTTTCAGAAGGATTGATGGACAGTGGCAAAAGCTCCCCTTCTGAACCTGGCTGCAGCCAAAAACCTGCTTCCTGCTTATCCTCAGTGTCCAGTCTCATCTGTCCAACAACACTATGACTGCTTCCTTGGCTATTTGATCAGCTCTTCTGTTGCCCAGGGACTCCTATGACATGTTCCTTTTGATGTCCCAGCAGTGTAGGACAGCCACCCTTTTGGGGGGAGTCACAGCTTCCAACAGCTACAAGATCTGTTCCTTATGGTTAATGGGGGACTGTTAAACTATCAAGAGGCCTCTTTCTTTCCAAATGGCTGTGTGACAAGTAACACCAAAAACATGTATTTGGAGCCTGTGCCCACATTGAGCTCTTTACTTTGTTCTTTCATTAGGGCTCTAGTTAGAGCAATTAGCTCAGTCTTTTGAGCAGAGGTCCCAATGTGCAAGGAGTAAATCTCTATTATTTTTTCCTAGGCTAACTACTGCATACCCAGTCTTCCTTTGACTATTGTAGACAAAACTGCTACTGTCTGTGAACCCTTCCTCCTCCAGGTTAGGCAGGTCAGGCAGGTCTGGGTGGCTGGCATAGGTTTGGAGATCATTTCCTCACATGAACACTCCACCAGGAGGTCCATGGGCATTAAGGAGGCTGGATTGAGTGTATTACATGTTCTGATACTGACTTCAGTGTTATCCAAGAGAACTGCCCGATATTTTGTGAGTTTCTTTCCTGTCATCCATCAATGGCCCTTTATTTCTAAGGTAGTTTTTACCCGTTGTGAGGTGAAGACGTCAGGATGTTGTCCCCCCAAAATGTGTGTGCCTCTGTTACCAGGAGGGCTGTAGCCACCACCACTCACAGACATCCTGGCCACCCAGGGGCCACCCCATCAAGGTTCTTTGAGAAACAAGCCACTGGTCTGTGTTGCCCTGGGAATTAAACAGTACCTACGTTTTGCTAAGAGACCCTAATCATCAGAGAAGGTAGAAAGAACTAACCAGAACTTAAAGTGGGTCCAAAGTAAATTCTCACAGGATACTTGTGAAATATGGGAGTCCCATTGCACTCATGAGAATTCAAAATTCACCTAGAACCAAGCTAAATATCAGCCCTTATGAAATGCTATATGGGCAACACTTTCTGTCAGAAGAATTTACATCAAATCCTGAAACTACCTAACTCATTTAGTTCCTAACTAATGTGGGCAAATTCCAACTAGCTATTCAAACTCTAGGAAAACAAATCCTTCCAACTCCTAAGGATGGAGTGGCCCTATAAGTAAAACCAGAGAACAGGCACTAATAAAAACCTGGAAGGAAGGATTCTGAGAATCAATTGAGGCCAAAAGGGAAAGGTTACTATCAAGTGATTCTGGCTACTCCCACAGCTGTAAAAGCAACAGAGATCAACAGCTGGATCCATCTGTTGAGGAAAAAGAGAGCACCATCTGGCCATCACACCCTGCTCAAGGAGAACTGGATCAGCAAGTCAGCTGAAGACCTCAAGTTCCTTTTAAAGAAGCAGCCACAAAAAAGATAAACAAGTGCTTTCTGATCCTCTCTCCCACCTGATGTGGGCTCCAGTTTGGGGAATTATCTTTCTCTGTGGATTCACTGTATTTGGGGTTCTACTATTCTTAAAGACTACACTCTCAAGGATAGGACACTTTATTGTCTTATTAACATGAGGTTACTTTTTCAGATGACTCTTATCTTATTAAAAGTCTCATTCTGCCTTTCCCCATTTCTCATCCTGACTCTAGCAGTGGTCTTTACCTTATGATCATAATTTGGCTCAGGCCAGCCTCTGGGAGAATCTTTGCATCCAACATATCTGTTCAGAACTTCAAACCTTACCCACTGTCTTTTAAACCAATCGAATTCCCAGTTGGCTAAGGACTGTTAGATATGCCCATCTTCCAGCTCTACAGAAAACACCAATATCCCAGTCCATGCCCAGCTAAGGACTACCAGCAAAATGACTCTCCACCTGAAATGTCACAGTGGTCATTCATTCTGGCTAATGATCTTAGATGATTTGTACAACTTCCAAATTAAAAAGATGACCAAAAAGGCTGCGGATGTGGCTCAAGTGGTAGCGCGCTCGCCTTGCGTGCGTGCGGCCCAGGTTCGATCCTCAGCACCACATAACAAAAAGATGACCAAAAACACAATGACTGAAAGAACAGTTAAATTCCAGTCTTATCAATATAACCTTATTAAGACCCCATCTCACCTGCTAATATGGGGGAATATATTACAACCCAAATGAGATTCAAGTTCCAGGCACCCTTCTGAATGCAGAGGGAACAGAATCCTAGGTATAACTTGGGAAAATTTAAAAAACAACAACAACAACAACAACAAAAAAAACCTTTGCCACCACTCCTTAAAAATTACAGAGAGTCCACTTTAATTCCATGGTGACCCAAGCAGCCTCCTTTAGAAAACCAGTATGTTTGTCATGGAAACCATTCTTGAAAAAGGATACCTTATTAAATAAAAACTCAGTCTATTTTCCAAACAGATCCTCTGCTTGCACAGATAGCTTTCTTTGGGAGATCTGCTCCACCCAGTTATAAAAGTTCAACTGAAAGGATTCTCATTGATGTAAAAAGATATTTCTTACATTTGGAAAATAAAACCCTAGCGGTAACCCCAGACCAGTTCTATGGCCCCTTCCAATTTCAGACAGAGGCTGTGTTGGCCAGAACTTTATCCACATGGGAATCTGAAAATAAGAAACTAACTTGCATTTTCAATCAAACTTACCTTCTGTATGGAGACACCAGAAATATTCTTCCTATGTGGAACCAATTCTTACTTGTATCTACCAGCCAACTGGATGGGAACGTGTGCACTGCTGTATCTAGCTCCAAATATGAGATACAGCCCCTCACATTCAATCTGTAATCACACCTTTAAATAACATGTATTAGAGCAAAACAGGCTATACAACTAATTCTTTTCTCAGTAGGACTGGGAATAGCCACTGGAATTGGGAAAAGGGTGAAGGAGATGTAGAAGGGCTTAGGCAGTCAGGGCAAGATGGTGAGTGAGGAAGTTAGAACAGGGCCAGAACAAAGGAGAATGGAGAGGTCTTCTGATGAGGTCAACTTGTAAGACTGGAAAATGCCGCACCACACGACACAGATTACCAAAGAGGTTTCCGCTTTATTACAAAAGGCTGTGTGTTTATATAGGTCTAAGAGAGGTAGCAGGGCTGAGGTAGATAACAGGTCGCCCGTTTATTGGCAAGCTCTTCCATATGTCAGTTCCGGAGCCCAAGAAGTTAATTCTAATTGGGGCTAAGGCTTCCCACCAGCAGGGTTTGAACACTGGCGCCGGCGGGAACGTTTCTCGCCAGTGAAAGAAACAAAGAGGAGAGAGAGGGTCGTTAGACGCCATGTTGGGGTTTTTTTCTGGGGTGCTGCCGCCGTTATGTTTTCCCACCACAACTTCCTGCTTGATGAAAGTGTTCATGAACACAAGCAGGGGACCCAATCAGACAGACACTTCTGTACTTATCCTCCTAAGTGGGGAATCCAATAGAAAAATGAAAACACATGCATGGACACAGGGCGCTCCAATTTACGATAGTGAAGCTAGCTAGCATGGACAGGGGAGGAGATAAGGGAAGGAGGAAATTCCAGAGACCATAAAAAGAACAGCCCAAAACTCCTCCACTGAATTCCCAGCAATGGGGCCCCTTCTCTTTGGAGAAGTCTGTCTATGTCACTTTTGCAATAAACCTGCTGCTTGCTTACTAGATCTGTGCCTTGTTCTTCAAATCTTTGCTGAACAGAAACAATAAATCCAGCACCCTTAGACAGTAACAAGGGGAGGGTCTAAAGCCTCCCTCTCCTATTTTCAGAGTTTGTCTAAAAATCTGTTCAATAACTTAGAGAAAATAGCAAAAAGTGTAATTACCCTTCAAAACCTGATAGATTAATTGGCAGCAGTCACTCTCCAAAACAGGAGGGGACTAGATTTGTTAAGTGTTGAAAAGGGGGGATTATGTCTCTTTCAGGAGGAAGAATACTGCTTTTAAGCAAACTAATCTGGAATTGTTACAAATACAACAAAGAAATTAACACTGAGTTGCTTAGGGCATCTCAATTCCTCAAATTTGTATTTCTGCTGGAAACATATATGTAGATAAAGCAAAATCCAAATACCAGTAATCAATCCTGCTGATTTCTAAATGTAATTTAGTCCGATAATATTTACAGAACACCAAATTTACCAATATAGGAAGCATTGAATCATTTTAATACACACACACACACACACACACACACAGAGTCAATATCAAGAGCTAATCAGCAAAAAGGCTAATAACTCAATCAACAACATTATAAAAGGGAAATATTTGTGTTTTACCTCAAACCAAGTATCAGGTTACTCCCAGCACTTGTAGTCCTCAGGTTTTTGAATAAGACAAGAGTTTTCCTCTAATGCTGGCCATGGGTGTACACAATTGTGGTTCAAAAATAAAACTGTGTGCTGGTCAGATGCAGTGGCACATGCCTGCAATCCAAGTGACTTGGGAGGCTGAGGCAGGAGGATTTTAAGTTCAAGGCCAGCCTCAGCAACTTAGTGATGCCCTAAGAAACTTAGGGAGACCCTGTCTCAAAATTTTTTTAAAAAGAGCTGGGGGTGTAGCTAAGTGGCAAAGCATCCCTGGGTTTAATCTCCAGTACTCACCCCCCCCCAAAAAAAAAAAAAACCCAAATCCCCAAAACCAAAAACCTGTGGGCTGGAGGCATACCTCAATGGAAGAGTATATACATAGCATGTACAAGTCCTTGGCCTCAATTTCTAGCACCATAGGAAAGTAAAATAAACAAAAAATGAAATTGTGAGACATGATCTGCAAGTGTCATTCATACCCAGAGAAGAGAAAGCACTCACTCAATTTAACCTTGAATTTCCTCCTTATTAAATTAAAAATTCCCAATAATTTTCAAAGAAAACTTATGCAAAAGAGTAGGGACAGAACTGGGTTAAATAATGTGAAATTCAACATGCAATTCATTTGGGAAATTCAAAACAATGTTCAGTAGTGACTACAGACCATTACTTCTGGGCATTCATTGTCATTAAATAACAAATATTGGGCTGGGGATATATCTCATTTGGTAGAGTGTTTGCCTTGCATGCATAAGACCCTGAGTTCAATTCCCAACACCAAAAAAAAAAAAAAAAAGAAAGAAAGAAAAAACAAATACTGAGTCAGTCAATGTATGCAATTTTACATTGAAGATACAAAAAAAAAGTTCTTCAATTTTGGTAGATTTACGAAATAAGATACAAAGACTAAAACTTCAATATGTATAATGATATTGAAACAATTTAATGGTAATATAAAAATGAAAGTTTAGGCTAGCTGACAACTTGAGACCAGTAACTGTCATTAAAACAAGAGGCACAAAGCCAATGAAAACCATAGCTTTATCTTTAAGTTTTTTATTTTTATAAGTTGTCAATTTATTTATTTAAATTGTCAGATTAAATTTTACACACACTGTGTACAATACAATGTTCACAAGTATTTTTCATTATACACTGTTTAAAACTAAACAATTAACATGTGCATTACCACATTATTTATCTTTTTGGGGGGAGTACTAAGGATTAAACTCAGGGCCACTCGACCATGCCAGCCCTATTTTGTATTTTATTTAGAGATAGAGTCTCACTGAGTTGTTTAGTGCCTTGGTGTTACTGAGGCTGGCTTTGAACTCACGATCCTCCTGCCTCAGCTTCCTGAGCTGCTGGGATTACAGGCAAGCACCACTGCGCCCAGCTTATTTATCATTTTTAGTGAGAATACACAACATTAGCTCAAAATTTTTCAACAATAGAATATATGATTACTACTTTAGTCACTGTGGTATACAGTAGGTCCCTACCGCATACTGCTCTAATCTAAATGGAATACCCTTTCACAAATACTTCTCCTCACTACCTCCTAATGGCCCCCACCACTGGTAACTACTGCTCTGTCTTTTCCTATTAGTTCAACTTTTTAAAAATTCCCCAAATGAGGGAGATCATGTGGTATTTATCTTTTCCTGCCTGGTGTATTTCAATTAATATAATGTTCTCCAGATTCATACATGTTATGTCAATGACAGGATTTCTTTCTCTCTGTTCCCAAGAAGTATTGAGTTGTGTATACATACATGTTTTCTTTATTCACCTGTGCTGATGGACACTAATGCTGATTCCATATCTTGGCTGCAAAACACGGGAGAGCAAGAATCTCTTAAACATGCTCATTGCATTTACTTCAATGTGTGCCCAGTAGTGGAATAGTGGGATCATATTGCAGTAATAGTTTTATTTTTATTTCAGAAAGCTCGTAAGTTTATATAGAAAATGTTTTTATTATCTTCAGTATGTAACTAAAGAAAGTATTGTTTTATCTAAAAGGGCCAGGATCACATTTAATTGAATAAAATTATACCAAATACACAATTCTTCTGCAAAATATAATCCCACAGTATAATGACTGCAGATGACAGATGGTTAAGAACAGTCCCTGTTGTAAACTATCAAGAACTAAGTCAACTAATTAAGTTCTGCATTTACAAATCAAAATTATCCCAAAACATGTGCTTTCAAAAGGATGTTTATGGAGCAGGAGCAACACCAGAATTTTTTAAAAGAAAACTAATTTACACAAGAAATTATAATGTGGAAAAAAGCACTCAAATGATGTTAGGGTTTGGATCTGGAATGTCCCCTAAATGCTCATGGATTGAAGGCTTGGTCCCCAAAGAAACAATATTCAGAAGTGAGATTTTTGGGAAATGATTGGATCATGAGGGTTCTTATCTTATCCATGGATTAATCAACTGATGGGTTCATATTTGAATGGAATATTGTGAGGTGGTGGAAACTATAGGAGGTGGGGCCTAGTTGGAGGAAGCAGACCACTGGGGGCGTGTACTACAAGGGTATATCTAGTTCTCTGACTCCTTCCTCTATTTCTCTCCTTCCTGGCAACTATGAGGTGAGCAACTACACCTGTCATGATATTTTGCCTCACCGCAAGCCCAGAAACAAAAGTACCAAGTGAATATAGACTAAAACCTCTGAAATTGTAAGCCAAGATAAATCTTTCCTGCTTTAAATTTTTTTCCTCAGGTATTTTGTCACAGTGATGGAAAGATGACTAACACTAACAAACATTAATTTTCTCTCTATAAATTGAAATTTACACAAAAATATTCAAAGGCATTATAGGAGACCCAGGACCAGAACATAATCAAATACAATGAGGATGAACATGTAAAATTAAACACCAAATTGGGTTCAATTTTGGGAGTGAAAAAGCAGTAAGGGCATCCATGGTGATTGTAAGACTTTAAGTGCCCATCCAGAATATTCATTTCAGAATACACACACTGAAAACATTTTTGTTTAATGAATATTTAAAGAACAAGGTCAAATCAAAATTAAACAAATTCAAGTGATTGCAATGTCATGAAAAAAATCCCATGCCATTCTATTATAAAATAACGTAAGAAACAGGAAACCTGGGAACTCCATTCCCTGCAGGATCTTAAACCTACAAGTTCTTGCCAAGCAACCCACTATGTTTCATATTCATAAAGTGTAAATAACACCAGACTTTAAAAAATTTTGTTTAGTTGTAGATGGACCCAATACCTTTATTTTATTTATTTATTTAATGTGGTGCTGAGTATTGAACCTAGTGCCTCATGCATGCTAGGCAAGCGCTCTACTACTGAGCTCTCTACACAACCCCAGCCCAACACCAGACTTTTAAGGAGCACTTTTGTTGAATACAAATGATACTAAATACACAAGTAAATTATAGGAAAAAAATTTAAAACTAGAGTTCAATGACCACTATCAGATGATTCCTGATGGTTAGTGAACAAGATGAACAATAATTTGCTTATTTTCATGGTGAAATTATCAGGAAACATTTTAAAAAGATAACAACAACATATGAAGAAGATCAATTCTAAACTTTAACCAAAAAAATTATATTAAGCATATAAACATGGTGCTAAATGAAATGCAAAACTGGCTGCAAGGGCACCTGCCACAAGCTGTCCTAATCCCACACCAGATTTCTTGGCATGTTACTTTCCTCCTTTTCTGGTCACAAATATCTTATATGATATCTCATGGACGTGGCCAAGACCAAGATTAAAATGAAAACATCTCAGCAATATCTATCCAACCACTCTGTAAAATAAAAGGAAAATTAGCTCTCTAGCAGCCAAATGCTACTGCCATGTTAGACCAACACCAGCTCAGCCATTCACATCAACTGTTTCTCATTTTCAAGTCCAAAACCACACAAAACCCAATGATCATGAATGGGGCTGGGGTGGTGTTTTATTTAAACAAATAAAATCATCTGAAAAACTCACCATGTTGGTATATAAAGTATAACACTGAGGCCAGCATAGCTTTCACTGTCATTTATCCAGAAGCTCATAGGACACGTCTGTTACCATCACATCTGGTAAGACGTTAGGACAAATCATATACTCAATTGGATCAGAATCACATCACAAACCACCAATTAAGAAACAAAATTATTAAACTTACACTTATGTGATCACCGTAGGCAGCCACCCAGTTCCCACATCTGGGTGGGGAGCTGCTTATAGAAGCCCAGTTGTACAATCTATCCGTTAATGGTCACGTGGTAGGTCTTCTTTGCCAGTTTATGGCCCCGCCTTCAACAACATCATTGGAGGATCTGAGATGATAGACAGGGAAACTGTCCACTCTCTCCACGTTTAGAGGAGGAAACTGCCCATACCTCAAGGTCCAGTTCATACTGTAATTGCTTGTTATTCCGTGTGCCATACCTCAATGCCCATATCTGCCTTTGCGTTACCTTAATTTCTGCTTCCTAACATTTCTGATTTTTGAAATCTGGCTCACCCAATTTATCCAGACCCAGTTCAGTCATACCCTCCTCCAGGAAGCCTTCCATATTTATTCCTCTCACCTTTACTGGTAGATGGGAGTTTTTCTTTGCTATTAGGTGGGCACATGGATAGACATCAGAGTTGGGATGCCTGAGAATGATATGATCTCTGGAATCAGATAACCCCGGGTGAGGCACGGTGTGGTGGACCCAAGACTTGCACTTGGAATGTTGGGAAACCAATTGAGGTTGCCGTAACTGTGGGAAAGACAGGGGGATCCAACAAGTTAACTCATAGCAGCCTCCCAGGATTGGTCCCAGCAAATAATTCAAACAACTCTCTACTACTCTGTTCTGGATTTCCATATCCTTTCCTCCCTTTCTGTCTGTGAAGATCTTGCACCAGCACCAACAACAACCCCCCACCCTGCCCCCATGGCTCAAACTTAGGACTTGTCCCTATCACCTCAGTGGCTTAGTCACAAGCCACCTGCTCTCTGAGGCCATCCCTGATTTCATGTTCCCTTCCCCAACCCCAACAGGAGCAATTTATTCTGTTGTTTTAGGATGAATGATAGCAGAGCTTTGGATGAGCAGCAAAGATCATCAAGCGCCATGAGTATTCAAGAACACAAGGGAACACAGATATTTTTTCAGAAGGCCATCTGTGGAGTGATTTTTGCAGCTGCACTCAATTTCTGAGTCTACACAAGAGGGACCCTAGCTAGAGTTGACTACCTTGAATGTTGAACTTACTACCCCCAACTGTGGAAGGGGGATCACATGGTCTCTGGGTCATGTTAGTTGCATTAGCAGAGTCACTGTACAAGTTCCCTTGGGAGGGACACTCTCTAATGATAGCACTGTTCCACTCATAGGGAAGATTATTTTGAGGTGAGAAAGTGAAGCTGCATTGTGTGACTATGCAATATTTCATGATGATGCCTTACCTGCCCTGGAACTTCACAGCCAACAGTAGCTAGGAAAGATGTCCTCATAGTTTTCTTCAGAAGT
The DNA here is from genome assembly GCF_001458135.2 of Marmota marmota marmota. Lineage (NCBI taxonomy): Eukaryota > Metazoa > Chordata > Mammalia > Rodentia > Sciuridae > Marmota > Marmota marmota. The sequence goes on from NW_026000252.1 coordinate 2,776,557, forward strand.
CTGAAGAAAGAGCAAAATAAAATTGATTAAAATCAGTTCCAAGTGGTTAACCTTTGGGGCTGGGGTTGTGGCTCCAGTGATAGAGCACTTGCCTGGCATGTGTGAAGCACTGGGTTCAATTCTCAGCACCACATATAAATAAATGAATAAAATAAAGGTCCATCAACAACTAAAAAAATTTTAAAAAATCGATTCCAAACTGTGGTTTAAGAACCTAAAGCACCAGAGACAACTGGATTACTGAGCAGTGCTAAGAATACAACTGTAATAATCCAACTGTCTACATCTAATGTCTTAGCTTCCTAAATCTTAGTTTGGAACAGATGAGAAGCAGAGGGGATGGAATGGGGAGATGATAATCAATTGTACATAATTTCACTTAGGAGGAATTCAGCATTTTTTGTTTTGTTTTGTTTTGTTTGGGGAGAGTCCTGGGGATTGAACTCAGGGGCACTCAACCACTGAGCCACATCCCCAGCCCTATTTTGTATTTTATTTAGAGACAGGCTCTCACTGAGTTGCTTAGTGCCTCACCATTGCTGAAGCTGGCTTTGAACTTTCGATCCCTCTGCCTCAGCCTCCCAAGCTCCTGGAATTACAGGCATGCGACACCGTACCTGGCTAGGAATTCATTTTTGAGATCTATTGCACAAAAAAGGATAAGATATGAGGAAATGGATATTTTTAATAAGCTTGATTTAACCATCCCACAATGCATAAGTATATCAAAACATAATGGTATGTGTATGCATGAGTGTGTGTGTGTATGTTGTAAGGGTAAAAGAAATTGAAGTTAAAGTATAAAAGACCGGGCATTGTAAAGTTTCTAAGCTGCAAAGCCTGAGTTAAAATGTAAAGGACCAGGCATTGTAAACCTGCTTCTAAACTGCAAAGCATGGGTTAAATTCCTGAGGCAGTTAAGACAATGCCCTACTGGCCATTTAGTTGATTTATAGCCCGAGATCCTGTGCAGCTTGTCACGTAGGCATTCAAGGCCCAAACCAATCAGTTTGAATGTAACCCCCTCCTTAGGAATGACCTATCACTCCAGCCTGACCTGTTCCCGCCAATGAATGTACTAATCAAGTCTAGGAATTGTTGTTTGACTTTCCCGTGGTGTATGATGATTTGTTAAAGGAGACTGTGATGTATGTAAAGTCCCGCCCTCCCCAAAAAGTGTACTTAAGCATTGCACAACCCCTGCTCTGGGCTCTGGGCTGCTTTCCCTTCTCGAGTGGGCACGGAGCCCCAGCATGCTGGTTCAATAAATCCCCTTCTGCCAATTGCNTGTGTGTGTGTGTGTGTATATATATATATATATATATATATATATATATATATCTCACAGGTATTGTCCATGGAGGAGGGTTTATCCACTAGAATCTTGCTGCTCCTTTATAAACTGATTAAAAGTGGGTTTTTCCAGAGTTAGGTTTTTGTGATAATACCTTGATAAAGATCCAAAAAGGCAGGGGAGTTGTTATAGGTTTTGTCCAGCAATCACTGAAGTAATGAATCTAAGAACTTAAGTAGGGCTGGGGATGTGGCTCAAGCGGTAGCGCGCTCGCCTGGCATGCGTTGCGGCCCGGGTTCGATCCTCAGCACCACATACAAACAAAGATGTTGTGTCTGCCGAAAACTAAAAAATAAATATTAAAAATTCATTCTCTCTCTCTCTCTCTCTCTCTCTCTCAAAAAAAAAAAAAAGAACTTAAGTAGCATGGGGAGGGAAGAAGAAGAAGACTAGGATGGTTGCAATGAATCCCATTTCCAGGAACTCCCAATTCAATCCATACTTGTTGCTGATGCTCATCCCTCTGACTGACCTTTGCAGATGGACAAATGGCTGGATCCTCTCAATGCCTGACCACTGCATATCCTACATCATAGTTCACCTATGTTTCTATTATCTCTTGTCACAAGTCACTCTTGTTATATCCATAGTTTATCTCACATCCATGGCCTGTCTAGAAAAATGATCGATTTGTGTTCTCTATTAATCATTCTAGATAGAAGTTTAAGAATCTGGGCTTGAGGCATGTTGCTTGAATTAAAATTGCAGCTCTTCTTCTTACCAGCTGTTTATCTTTCAGAGATTTTTTGTTTTTCAGTTGAAGGTATTTAGTCCATTCAGGGTGCTATAAAAAATGCCCCGGACTGCACAATTTATAAACAACAGAAATTCATTGCTTGGGCTGGGGCTATAGCTCAGTTGATAGAGTGCTTGTCTTGCATGCACAAGGCCCTGGGTTCAATCCCCAGCACCAAACACACACACACACACACACACACACACACACACACATACACATAAAAAAATAAAAAATAAAAAACTTTAAAAAAAGAAATTCATTGCTCAAAGTCTAGAGACTGGGAAGTCCAAGATGAAGGTCCCATCAGATTTAGTGTCTAGTGTCTAGTGAGGACCTATTCCTTATTGATGCCACTGCCTGTGTATCCTCACATGGTAGAAGGGGCAAAAGAGGCTCCCTCACACCTATCTTCTATGATTTAGATCTTAAATGTTCCCTAAAGGTCATGCAGTGGCACCTTTGGGAAGTAGAGCCTAATAGAAGAAAGTTAGGTCATTGGGGTCATGTCCTTGAAGGTGATATTGCGACCCTGACTCCTTGTTTTCTGACTGCCATGAGGTGAGCAGATTTGCTCCACCACAAGCTCCCTGCCATGATGCTCTGCTTTACCATAGAGCCAAAAGCAATGCGGTCATCCAAACATGGACTGAAACCTCTGAAAATATGAGCCAAAAGAAATCTTTCCTCCTTGTAAGTTGATTTATCTTAGGTATTTTGTCTCAGCAATTAAAGCTAACACATTGTCCTATAAGGGCACTAATCCCACTCATGAAGAAAGACCTAATCACCTCCCAAATGCCCCACTCCTTCATATTATTACATTGAAGATTCTGACAGGAATTTTGGAGGAATACCAGTATTCAAATCATAGCATGTGTCCCTGAACCACCCCCCCCCCCAATTTATGTCCTTCTCACATGAAAAATGAACTCATTCAATATCAATAGCACCCCATTCTGGCAAATCTTAACTTGTCCCAGCACCAACTCAAAAGTATAAAGTCCAGAGTCTTATCTAAATCAGATGTGAAGCTGGATGAGCACACCTGTAATGTGAACTGAGGCAGGAGGATCACAAGTCCAAAGCCAGCTTCAGCAGCTTAGAGAGATCCTGTCTCAAAAATAAAAGAGGTTGGGGATGTATTTCAGAGGCAGAGTGTCCCTGGGTTTAATTCCTAGTACAAAAAATTTAAAATTAAAAATATCTATAAAAAGGGCTAGGGATGTGACTCAGTGATAGAACACCCCTTGGTTTATTTGCAGTATTGGGAAGTACTGGGGAGTACTTCAAATCAATCAATCAATCAATCAATCAGATATGAGTAAGACTCACATGTATGATTTATCTGGAGGGAAATTTGTCTCTACCTGTGAGCATATGAAATCAAACAAAAATCTTAGCACTCCAGAACAACTTTCTCTGACTTAATTTTCCATCTTCCAGACACACTGGGCCAGGAATTAGGACTCCAAGGCTTCTGGTTGCCCCCCTTTCAAGGCTTTGCACCACCCAAGCTATAGCTCTCAAGGTTTGGAGTCATTGGAGTAGCTGAGATCTCCTGAGGACAGAGAATGGGCTGAGGAGGAAACCAGTCCAGATCTCCAAGAAAGACTGATATGTGAAGGTGTGCTCGCTGGTTGGCAGCAATAAGGGAGACACAAAGGAGTCAGGGCTGCAGAAGCTAAGCCCCAGCAGTGTGTGTGTGTGTGTGTGTGTGTGTGTGTAGGCAAAACCAGAATTACAGCATCCTGGTGCTTGTGCTATCAGCTTGCTGGTCCCCACACCTGTTCCTCCTAAATGTAAAGGCATTCTGTGGCTCATTTATATGTTTGCTCAGAGATGCACATCCTACCATTTGATTAAAAAAAAAAAAAAGAAAATTCCCTACATGTTCTGAGAGGATCTCCCCAAAGTCACATGTTGGAGCCTTAACTCCTTAATGTGTCAGTGGTGGGAAGTAGCATAGTGGGGGATATTTGGGTCACAAGAGCTCTGATTTTATTAATTCTTTTCTTGCAGGAAAGGGTTAGCTATGGAAGGAGTTCAGTCCCCCCAATTTTGGTGCTGGGGATTAAACCCAAGGGCCTTTACCATTGAGCTATGTCCCCAGTCCTTTTTATTTCATTTATTTGGAGGCAGGTTCTTGCTAAGTTTTTGAGGGCCTTGTGAAGTTTCTGAGACTGGCCTTAAACTTGCAATCCTCCTGCCTCAGCCTCCCAAGTCTCTGGGATTACAGGTGTGTGCCACCACACCAGGCACAGCCCCCTTTTTTGTCTTCTGTACATGTCTGCTTGTCTTATTGCTTTCCCCCCATGCTAGAGTGCAGAATAAGGCCCTCACCAGATACTACCACCTAGTCTTGGACTTTTTAACTTCCAGAAACATGAACGAAAATAAACCTCTATTCTTTTTTTAATATTTATTTTTTAGTTGTAGTTGCACACAATACCTTTATTTCACTTATTTATTTTTATGTGGTGCTGAGGATCGAACCCAGGGTCCTGCACGTGCCAGGCAAGCACTTTACCACTGAGCCACAACCCAGCCCCTAAACCTCTATTCTTTATAAATCACCTAATTTAAGGTATTTCATTATAACAACAGAAAATGAACTAAGACAATCCCCAATATATCAATAGATAAAGGACCTGACTAGATGATTCATTAATTACTATGATGTTGGTCCCCAGTAACAGAGATGATTCCCATAAGTCATCCCAAGGCTTCCTTCCTCTTCTCCATACATCTTTGATCTCCTTAGCACTTTCTCCATCCACACCTTCCAGTGACCCCAAAACCCACCTTTGCTTCCTCTTCTTCCATTCTTTCCCAGTATGTCATGCCAAATGCTTTGAGTGATGAGGACCATGATAAGACTCGTCCACTATGGGAAATGGGCACACTGCTACACTTCTGTCCTGTGACATGAGTCATAAGCTCCAATAATTTGGGGGGACCCACTCAGACCATAGTAGGGAATTTTCTTTTTTTTATCAATATGGTAGGATGTGTATCTCTGAGCAAACAGATAAATGAGCCACAGAATGCCTTTACATTTAGGAGGAACGGGTGTGGGCACCAGCAAGGTGATAGCACTGACACCAGGATGTTGTAATGAAATATGTGCACTGAACCTGGGATGCTTAGCATGTGGGGCCATGCGGTTTTTCATCTAGAGTACAATCTGCTAGAAACAGATTTTCTGAGACAAAACATATTAGATATTTATATGGTTTTGAAATTCATAACCAAAATGTACTCCACAAACCCGTGACCATTTTAAACTCTCTTTACAAATCGAAGAGAATGCTCATTTCTCCAATATCTTATTAAAACTGGATACTAAATAATTTCTTTAAATTTTAAAACCTACCAGAGAATAAGTAAGATCTTGTGATTATTATAATGGTTAATTTTATGTTTCAAATTCACTGGATCAGAGGGTGCCCCGACATTTGATCAAACATTATTCTGGGTTTGTCTGTGGGGGTGTTTTGGATGAAATTATAATTTAAATTGGTATACTGAGAACAATGGATTGTCCTCCCTAATGTGGACAGACAGAATCCGATGTATTGAAGGTTTGAATAGAACAAAAGCCTGATCCTCAAGTGTGTAAGAGGGAATTTCCAAATGCCTGAAAGCCTTGAGCTGAAAAATCAGATTTTTCTTTCAAATGGACTTGAACTGAAACTTGAGCCTGTAGGCCTTTAGACTAGAATCAGCTTTTCAAGTCCTTTGTGGGGTTCAGAATGAATTTTTTTTTCTGGAAATTCACTATAACCATTCTCTTGGGGAAATTGTTTTTAAATCTGTGGTGTGTGTACATGTGTGTGTTGTGGTGGTAGGGTATGCATACCCAGGGCATCCGGCATAGTAGGCAAGCACTTCATCACTGAGCTATATCACTATTAGCCTTTTTTTATTTTATTTTGAGACAGGGTCTCCCTAAATTGCCCAGGCCAGCCTTGAACTTGTGATCCTCCTGTCTCAGATTCAGATTGGGTGGATTACAGGCTTTCACCCTTGCATCTGGGACTGATGAATTTTTAGAGGAATTTTGCTCACTTTTTTTAATATTAAAAAACCACTGACTACTGGCCAGGCATGGTGGTGCACGCCTGTGATCCCAGCAGCTCCGGAGGCTGAGGCAGGAGGACTGCAAGTTCAAAGCCAGCCTCAGCAAAAGCGAGGCACTAAGCAACTCAGTAGGTCTCTGTCTCTAAGTAAAATACAAAATATCACTGGGGATGTGGCTTAGTGGTTGAGTGTCCCTGAGTTCAATCCCTGGTACCAAAACAAAAAACAAACAAACAAACAAAAAAAACAACTACTGACTACTATAGAATATAATAGCGTATAAAACTTAAAGTAAAAAAAAAAAAAGCAGATGTCGAAGGTCGAAGTAATAACATGTACCCTGTGCTCATACTTTGTTGCAGGATTATACCCTAAGCAAATTAATAATAATAAACCACGTGAATCACTAAGAAAACGTTAATATTGTACATTAAAATATTTCTTAACACTAACATTCCTTACATAAATTGTTCACTATCTGTTCTTTGAATAAGCTGATGCTTATTATATTAACTAATATTTGGGTCATTCCTAATTAATGCTGCAAAGAAACCACATCTGCAGCCAGGGAGATAATGCTTCTCACGCTGAAAGATGAACAAAGAAGCAGGAAAATAAGTGCACTGAGCATCACTCAAGGGGGATCTACAGCCAAAAATAACAAAAGAATACCCAAGAGCTGATGAATGAGGGGCAGGGAGCTGTACCTGCGGGAAGCCTCCTCAGGTTGCAGGACATGGACCCTTCAGATCACCAAAGGCAGGGGGCTCCTCCCTCACCAAACAGTGCCAGGTGTCCTGGGCTCCCACCCTGCTCCCGGTTGCTCACCCAGGTCCCACAATAAGAAACGCCATCCAGCCCCTCTGATACCAACCCCTCCTTCTTGAGGGCCTCATACCCGCCCCCGCCCCATCTGGCCCCAGAGCACCCAGAGACACGCCTGCGCACTAGCGACCACCAAGGCTTCTGAGTGGAGCCCGCGCAGGCGCAGGGACCCTGGCCCGTGGCNTACACACTGGACACACCACCCACAGCCGGCCGCTGCCCACCACCCCTGCCAGACCACCGGACTGCATCGCGCTCTGCCCACACGCCTGTGCTGCGCTGCGCTGCCATCGCCTTCCACCACACTCACCGACAGACTGCCGCTCCTAGTGATCTGGACTCTCCTTGGAGGTACCTGAGCTGGCCACAGCCCGTGGACATTGATTCACCCAGCTGGCTGCCACCGCCCCCTCCCCAGAAGGGGCCAGCCAGCCTTTCATCTTCAGCACATCCCATTCCCTCCCTCCTCCCAGAGACCTCTTGTGTTCCTGGCAGCCAAATGGAGTCTCTCATTTTCTCCTGTGGACCACTTAGTTTTCCCCAGAATCCAGTTTTCTTCTGAATGTGCAACTGTCTCTCTGATGTGTGTGCCTTTTGTTCAACACAGTAACCCGTGTACTCTTTCCAGCTCTTCTACACTACCTGTACAAAAGTTTCTTTTCCTTACTTTCAATAAATGTCAGACACTATTTAAAAAGAAATTGAGTCGTAATGAGTATGGCCCCTTTCCCTGTCTGGTCCTGTTAATGGAGCGTATTTCTTCTTGATTCTTGCCATTATAAAACAGAAGATAGTCCTGTGGTGGTCCTGGGAATGAACACCCTACTTGCAGCCATCCAAGCCCAGATGATAAATCTTTTTTTTAATATTTATTTTTTAGTTTTAGGTGAATACAATATCTTTATTTTGTTTCTCTGTGGTGCTGAGAATCCAACCCAGTGCCGCACGCATGCTAGGCGAGCACGTCACCACTTGAGCCATATCCCCAGCCCAATCCCAGATGATAAATCTTTAAAACCAGCATTTACATGCCCCTTAGGAAATGATTATTTTGGCAAAACAAAAGGTATAGGTAAATCATATAGATGCTTTGTAAGAATGTTTTTCTTGTTTCCCAAAAGCAACCTGACAGCACAGCATCTAGTTATTAAAATCACAAATCCCACACATTTGTTGGTGGACACTTGTCAGACTTTTATTTAACCCATTATTCAGGGAACCAGCGGAATGACATAAAAGTCTTCAATAAAAGCATTTAGATTTGTATTTCTTTGCTTGTGTATGTAGTGGAATAAGGAATCAGAACTGTGTTTATTAATTCAGATACAAACATGGTTGATTGATGACCGGTAGGGCTATACAATTACAATTTTCCCTAATAGTTAGAAAAAGAAAGAAACATAGTACTTTACATCTCTCTGTAAAGTATGCTTATCTCTTAAATCTACTATATTAAAGAGGCTTTGCTACCTCAAATATCACTGGGAAAAGTTAAATGTCCCAATAGTGTCAGATAATCCTAAGGTGGGCTTGCAGTATAACAATCAATTCTCTTCCTTATTTCTAATGTTTGATTTTTCCAGAACATACAAATGAGGAATAAATCACAAGACTGTTTTTTAAAGTTATTCCTTCTGTTCATTTGAACAGGTAAATTTTTGCCATTCATTTTTAAAAACTATTTATTTATTTTTTGGTTATAGATGGACACAATGTCTTTATTTTACTTATGTGGTGCTGAGGATCGAACCCAGTGCCTCACACATGCTAGGCGAGCATTCTACCTCTGAGCCACAACCCCAGCCCTTGCCATTCATTTTTGATTCATAGAGAGTGTACATGGAACTAGAGGTACATTATCTACATTATGTCTGTCATATTTTTTATTCCCAGGAATAGTAACATCATTAATTTGTAATTTGGAATGTCAGATCAAAGTTTTCTTGACATCAGAGACAAAATTCAAATTGCTTAGTACAATGAAGCTTTGTGATTTACATGCTTCTTAAAATTATTGAAACCAGGGTAATTATGAGGGCCAATTCAAGGTGCTGACAGCCTTTCTGGATGGGTGTAAAAGATAATCATGCTTGATATTTACTCTGGTTTTTAATAGATTCTGCTGAAGCAGTTTGAAAAACGTTTTGAAGCATTTTATTGAGTAAGTCTAGCATGTTCCCCATGATCTGTGTCCGCCATTTGACGCAGGTCAAATGGCCAGGGACCTGCTAGGTATCCTTTGAGCAGTGTTGGCAGGCCCTTACCCTTCTCAACAACAATTCCCCTGCAGTTTTTTTTTCTTCCTGCTAAGATGGCTCTGTCTGGGAAAGTTTCCCTTAGTCTATTCAATCATCCCATGCTACAGATGTCTCTTTTAGTCTACAGATGCCTGGGGGGGGGGGGGG
>NW_026000252.1:2788240-2805797 GCF_001458135.2 Marmota marmota marmota
GGGGGGGGGGGGAGGTGTCATAGTTCACAAGAATCAGTAGTGTACACCTTAGCAAGATTCCATTAAGGGACAAAGGAATGACATTTTTAAGGGTAGAAGGGAGATTCTTTTTCATTACTTTGCAGTCTCACCCTTGCATTTGCTTTTCTTGGTTTGTTTCTTTCATTTCATTTTCAGAAATCTACTGAATCCCCAAACAGCTTTACCTCATAAGAATGAGGAAACAAAGACTAATAATAAAGAAGATAAATATAAGAAAAAGGAGAGAGAAATGCAATTAACTGTTTTTGGTTTGGATTGGTTTGGTTTGGTGGTTGGGACCATGATGAATTGGTGCCTATATTTATGGTAACATTACACAAATTTTGCAACACATCGAGAAAAATTTAATATGGGAATGATTTGAATATGGATAGTTCAATGTTCCAGAATCTTGAGTCTCAGAGGACTCCTGGTAGAATATATTGATTAAAGGCTTTACTCCACACTTAACCCTAGGGCCCTAAGTACCCCTGCACAAAGAGTCGGCCCCAAGGCAGAGATGGAGTAAGGAAGGGGATTCCAAATGGACCCTGTGGGAAGCCACTCTGAATGATTTGCATCTTCCATCCTGAAGCGGAGAGGCTTTGACCATCACTACATCTCTTAGTGACCTGAACATTGCCCTGGTCCCGGAAGTTTGAAGACGTGTCTTCAGATGTAGGTGTGTTGCTCCATGGGTCAAACTATGTTTACCTGTTCCTTTGTGATATTACCCCTTTGCCCTGTTTGGGATAGAATGTTCCATGGAAACACTTTGTATCCCCTTCTCTTGCTCTGCCTTTGGGTGTGGCCTTCCCAGATGTCAGTCAACCTGCTGATAGTAGATATCAATCACGAAGCTAGACTCAACCTTCTGAAACCTGACCCCTTGCCTCATTGAATGGCTTCTCCCCAGTAAAAGGGTTCAATATGTGCTCACTCGCTGTCTTTCTGCAGATCCTTAAGGTCAGAGGAGCTGTCACAGGACCCCAAAGAAAAAGGTATCTCTGTCTCTTGTGTGGTTATTTCATGCAGCCTAGTTCACCTGGAGTGACCCTGAGTGTTTTAGTTGTGAGGAATGCAACAGGACCCCTTGCAAGTGAGCCTCATCTGTTTTTCCCCTAGGAACCTGGAGGGACCTGAAGTAGTTGGCTGAGAGATTAAGTTATTAGAAGTTCTCCATGCAAGGATCCTTCCTCCAAGGATTTCTGCTGTGGTCTAATCACCTGCCTGCCTCTATACAGGTATTGACATACTTCTTGACATACTTGCTTTCCATCATGGGAGTATGGAGACTACCTAGGTACTGTAACAATCAGTTCTAAGCAGTTATGAACCTAAAATGAAAAGTAACAAATCTTTGGGAACCAGCTATGGAAAGGACAAAAATCAGCCAGCACATATACACAATGAAACAAAGTGAAAAAAATGAAAGCCCTTTGTGATCCCAGACTATTTCATGGCATGGAGAAATGGCCACACCCAAATAATAAGGAATAAAACGAATCCACAGTCAGGATGTGGTTAAGGTTATCAGGTCCCTCTATCTTAGCACCACAGCCGTCAATCACAGACCCCATACTAAAAGTACCTGGACTTTGTGTTTGTGCAGGGTTAGGGTCAGGGACAGTCCCCTTGTTTTTGATGATGGAAAATGTGGTTCCGAGAAGGCTACCTAGCCCAAGTCCACAGCTGCTGGGCTATAACTGAGCTTCCACTCTGCCCCTTCTGATGGTCGCACACCTTCTCCCACTCATACCCAGTCCTCTTCAACCCTATCCTCTTAATGGTCTCCATCAACAGTCACCAAATCCATTCTGCCTCCTGACTCACTTCAATGGGTCTCCTATTTTCCATGTCTGAGCCCCTGTCTCTATCACTTGCCTTCTTTAGTCCCTGGACTGCCGAAGCCTTGCCACAGTGTCAAGCAGAGCCTGATATTTTTTTCTTCTGCCCGCTATGGCTGCTTCCCTGGCTTAAGGCAGTTGAGAGAATATGGTCAGTGATCAAAAGGAGAGCGTGTAGAATTCATGTTTTTCCTAAGGATACAGTAAGCCTATTAATTTGGGCCTTGGACTAAAAACTACAGTATCATTTGTTCTGCAACCTTGAATGGAGGACTACTACATATTTACTCGCATTAGAAGCAAACACATTTGTTGTAAGTTCTTTAAGATAGATTTCCAAAACTAGTATAGAGATCAAAGTCTGTGTAGTACTTTAAATATTTTGACCTGTTATTCCAAACCAAGCACATCTGTGCACACCTGTAATCCCAAAGACTTAGGAGGTTGAAGCAGGAGGATTGTAAATTTGAGGATCATAAATTTAAGTTTTTTCAGCAACTTAGGGATACTCTGTCTCACAATCAAATAAAAATGTCTGAGGTATAGCTTAGTGGTACAGTGTAGGCCTAGCATATACAAGGGCCTGGGTTCCTTCAGTACTACAATTGAAAAAAGAAAATGGGGCTGTGGTTGTGGCTGAGTGGTAGAGCACTTGCCTGCCATGTTTGAGGCATGGGGTTCCATCCTTAGCACCACATATAAATAAATAAATAAAGGTATAAAAAATATTGAAAAAGAAAAAATCTTGCTCCAGAGAGATTGTTTTCAAACTACATTCTCATGAATGACATGAGGGAATGTCTCCTCACCTTTTTATTATTAAAGTTTTACTTTTCAATAAAGAGAAGATATCCTGGTCTGGGGCTGTGGCTCAGTGGTAGAGCACTTGCCTAGCATGTGTGAGGCACTGGGTTCAATCCTCAGCACCACATATAAATAAAATAAAGATACATTAACAACTAAAAATATTTTTTTAAAAAAAAGATATCCCTAACAATAAATAATTTTTCCCACAATAAAATGTCCTTTGTTTTGGTTCTACCTCCTCTTGTCTCCAAAAAGTTGAAGTCTTTATTTTACTTTCTCCCTCTTTTCCTCTCTACTATCTTACCACATGAGGACAATTTTTATTTCCACTTTCCTACCCTACTCTTAGTTCCCAAATCATGGGGTTGGAGAAGGTATGAAAATAACACAGGTAGAGGTTTTTAGAAAAGCCTTTTAATAAACCCTCTAGAGGGAGCAATATTTAACTTATCACATAAAATCCTATTAATCAGTTTTCAGATTCTGAGCATTAAAAGATATTTTTAGGAAGGAAGACAATAGCAAACTTGAATTTAGATCTTTTCAAAATTCAGGGAGATCTCCAACACTGATGTATTCCCTTCTTCCCCAAAGAGGAAATATAAGTCTGTCCAAATATGAGTTCACAAAATTGCCAAATAGAATGATGAAAGAAAAAGAAAGAATACCTGTCCATAAGAGGAAAGAAAACAAAAGGATCAGACATTAAACAAAATTGCAGGTGCAATCATATACAAATTTGGTATCCACATTCACCAAGAATTCTTTTTTTTTTTTTTTTGGTACTAGGGATTGAACTCAGGGTTTCTTAACCTCTGAGCCACATCCCCAGCCCTCTTTTACATTTTATATAAAGGCAGGATCTCACTGAGTTGCTTAGGGCCTCTCTAAGTTGCTGAGGCCAGCCTTGAACTCTAATCCTCCTACCTTAGCCTCCTGAGCTGTTGGAGTTACAGGCGTGCACTACCACATCCAGCCACCAAAAATTCTTAAGAAGGAGGAATTAGTCTAAAGGAGTTCTGGACTGGTTGTGTAGAAAATTTGAGGTTAAAGGACATACACATTGAAATTTATTTTCAACTTGAAGGACTGTCTATAATCCTCCCAAAGCTTCCACTACTCAGTTTTATCTAGCTTCATGGAATCACACAGAGACAGCCTGTCTTGGAAGCCAAAACTGGTTAACACCCTGAGTATAACCATCATTCTCAGCACTTTCCTGGAATGTCATTACTTGGGTCGGTATATCACCCTGGCATGGAGTCTCTTTCTGACCAACCATCCAATCATACCCCAAGTGAATTTAATGAATGTTCTGCTTGTATTTCTAGTTGTAGCTCATCAATAGACAACAGAATGCATTGAACAGGACACTCCTGAGCAACCCTGAGACTTCAGGCTACTTGGGTCATTTGAGCCCATTATTTATGAATTGGCATCTATACAATTTGTTATTAAGGCCATAAAGATGAAGAGCAAAGAATTTTCTGGGAACATAATCATAATATCAGAGTCAGCCCTATTCATTCTGCCAGTAATAAAACATGTCAGTATCTCTTAACTTTGTTTTGTTTTGTTTTGAGAGAGGTCTCAGTATGTTGCCTCTTGAACTCTTGTGCTTAAGTGATCCTCTGGCCTCAGCCTCCTGAGTAACTGGGGGTACAGGTGTGCACCACCACACCTAACAAAACATATTAATATCTAATACATAAAAATTATGAATACCAATGTGTATTGAGGTCCTTAAATGTACAAATATATGTTAGATGCACCTCTTGCAAATGATCATTTCATCATCATTTAAAAGTGGGGCCTATATTTCTGCCTATTCCTTCAGACCAGGCCAGATAGAGAAACAGACATTTGAAAACAAGAGAATGTACTCCAAGCTTTGTACAACAAAGATTATAAACAAGTACATTCAAGCTCTTAGTGCAGATCATTATAAGCAGCTATAGAGGAGCAGGCCCTAGCTATCAGGTTATTTTTCATGGTATTAAGAATATTAAACTGGGCTGGGGATGTGGCTCCAGGGTAGAGTGCTTGCCTATCATGTATGAGGCCCTAGGTTCAATCCCCAGCACCAAATATATATATATTATATTATATTATATTACAACTAATACCTACTGAAGCAGATGTGATTAATGTTCTATCCTCTTGGAATTTTTGTCCATTTTTGTGTACATCATCTCCCTTTGTGGGTTTTTTTTTTCTCCCAATGGCCAGAATCTGTGGCTCTTTGTCATAGATTATAAATCCTTGTCTGCAAACATGAAGAGCCAAATCTGGGCATTAAAGTCCTCCAGAGAGCCTCTGTGGATGTGTAGGTATAAACACTCCAGTTCTTTTGCCCATGATTAGGATAACTTTGAAGTGTGGCTTCTGTTGTATCCAGAGTCGCCCTATTGGATTATGGCAAAGTCATCCTCAATAGCACTTTGCTTTGGCCCTCTTCCCATCGAAGCTTTACTTTTCCATTCCTCTGTCACTATATTTTTATGTGTACCACTTATTACATATCACTTACACATGAATCCTTGGTCAGAATCAACTTATGAGAAATCCAGTCTAAAGGAACTGCCCAATTATTTAGCAAAATATTTTCTTGTAATTTACAGTCTTGCTTTTAATTTATGTAGTCTCATTTCCTTATTCATACTTGGTATTATCAGACTCTTTTTATTAATTATATTCTTCTAATTTCCTTGTGTTGATAACTTTATATATTAGGTATGCATGCGAACTTTTCAGAGCAATTACAAAAAGAATATAGAGTATATAACTTCTTACCTAGTCAACAAAAGCACTGAAGTAGTAGAAGAAACTTATTTTAACTATAAATAATTGCCTCAAAGTGTAAATGTTCTTTCTTCTCATTATCTTAAGTCTGTTCTTTAAAAACTTCAAATTACACATTTATATTAACACTCTTCTAACCTCTATCACCAAAGATAAATAAATTTGTGTAAAAACTTTTCTACCTCTATCACCAAAGATAATTTTTTTTACCTGTTTTGTAACTTCTTATAAATGAAAACATGCAACAATATAGAATTTATTCTGTATCTGTGAGATTCATCTATGTTGTATGTTTCAAGTGTTCATTTTTATTTATTGAAGTGTAGGTTGATGGTCTGTGGTGATATCACATTATGTTTTAAATTTGCATTTCTTTTTTTGATGCTTTATTTTTTATTTTAATAAATCATTTGCATTTTCTTCTATAATAAGCATAAAGAATATCAACCCCTTTGGTCATATTTATTATTTAGTAACTGAAGCATTAAATGACAATTTTTACTTTTAATATTATATTATATTTGACATTGTTTAGCTTTCATGTGGAGAAAAAGAGACCCAGGCACAAACCTTTACATTATACACCTGCTAGGCCTGCAATGTGATTTTATTAATATTATTTAATAATAATTTTAATAATATGTTGTCAATTTCTATGAAGTGGGCAGAAAGGTATCAATAAGAGTGATTGTAACGTGGCCAGTCAAGTGTTATGATCTTTGACCCACTGCTCAATCCATTTCAGGAACTGATTTATATTATCTTCTAGATCTTCTGGTTTGTTGCTGGACAGTTGGTGCACAATTTCTTCTTTTAGAATGCTATGGCTTCTTCATAAAGAACTTGAAAAATCTCACACTAAATGTTATCTTTTAATTTCTTCTCACCACAACCCCTTGTTTCAAGTCTTTTGTACAATACACTGTTATCTGTTCTCAACACAAAAACTATGTGAAACCAATGTTCAGGGAAGAAATCACAACCATGGTAATCAACAATAGTTCTACCTTCTCTCATTTGGTTTTCTAACTCATCAACTACTCTATCTTCATCTAAAATGGGGCAATCATACTCTTCATCATAGCCATTATATAACTGCCCTTCTTGAGCTAAATCACCCATATTAATGTATTTCAGTCCTGATCTTTTTTTTAATATTTATTTATTTTTTTAGGTGTAGATGGACACAACACAATGCCTTTATTTTTATGTGGTGCTGAGAATTGAACCCGGGTCCCGCCCGTGCTCGCTCTACCACTGAGCCACAATCCCAGCTCTTCAGTCCTGATCTTGATGCAAGTTCTTTGCCTAGTGTAGTTTTTACAACCCCTGGAGTACCTGGTCTGGAACACTTGCAGTCCAAAGCACAGGCCAACTTTGCCTGCCCGGCCACTCCACTCAGCCCCTTCCCAGCTGTGCGCGCTAACTGGTGAGCAGAATGTTCTGTAACAACATAGTCCTCCACAGCGACCTTGCAAGAGCGGAGGCTCACGCGCTCAGCACACTACAGAGAGGGCTGCATTTCTATTATTACTAATAATATTAAGTACCTCTCTATTGCTTTTTGGCCATTTTGCTATGCTTTTTTATGAAATGCTCGTTCACAAATTTCAAATATTTTTATTGATTTATTTACCTTCTTTTTGATTGGCAGCAACTCTTTTTATACATACTTGACGTTAATGCCCTCCAGGCAAAGACCCACCAGGAACACCCTACTATAATTGAACAAATTTAATTTATTATTCAATGTAGGGAATGAAAACACACTAAGGAAAATTATGGGACATCTCAGTAAAAGGGTGTTAGAGAGCTGGGGATATAGCTCAGTGGTAGAGTGCTTGCCTAGCATGTTTGAGGCCCTGGATTCAATTTCCAGGGCTGGAAATAAAAGAGATGTTTGCCTAACCCAATATCATAAGGATATTCACCTGTGCTTTCTTCTAAAATCTGCCTGATTTTGTTTGGGATCAAATAGGATCCAAAAATGAAATTTGAAGAGAAATATATCTTGTAACTAATTTGAGCTTTCCAATTCATTAATATCCTATATCCTTTGATTTATTGTGTTTTAAATTTATCTCAGTAATATTTTGTAGATTCAAGTGTTGAAGTATGATGAATATTTTATAGATTTATTTCTAGTATTTGATAATTTATGATTGTAAATGGTATTAATTTCTAAAATTTTACTTCTAGTATTTTGTTATTAGTAAATAGGAATACAATTGCTTTTTTGCCGCAGCCCGGCTCTTGTTTACAGACCCTAACACTTTTTTTATAATAGCTTTATTGAGAAGACTCACATGTGGTATTATGGTTTGAATATGGAGTGTCCTCCAAAAGTTAATCAGGCAGTGTTCAGAGGTGAAATGATTGGGTTATAAGAACTGTGACCTGATCACTGAATTAACCCAGTTGATGGATTAATAATTTAAATGATTAACTAGGTGGTAACTATAGGCCAGTAGGATGAGGCAGAAAAGGTGTGTCACTGGGGGCGTGCCCCTTGGGATAATATATCTTGTCCCTCTGGATTCTCCTTCTCTCTTTGCTTTGCAGACACCATGTAGTAAGCAGCTTTCCTCCACTGCACTGCCCTTTAGCCATGTTGTTCCACTTCACCTCAGACCCAGATCCCAGACTGAACAGGCCAACTATGGATTGAACCTCTGAAACCATGATCCAAAATAAATTTTACTCCTCTAAGTTGTTCTTGTTGAGTATTTTGGTCACAGTGATGAAAAGCTAACACATGGTAATATTCAGCTTTTAAAGTATAAAGTTAGGGTTGGAGTTGTAGCTCAGTGGTAGAATACTTGCCTAGCATGTGTAAGGACCTGTGATCAATTCCCAGTACTGAAAAAATAAAATGAATTATACAAGTTAGTGCTTTTTAATATATTCCCAGCTTGTGCAACCACTACCATTATTTAATTTTAGAACATTTCCATTACCTCAGGAAGAAACCTTGACCTCCCCATTTTCCCTTCCCTCTAGCTCCAGGTAACCACTAATTTACTTTCTACATCTACACATTTGCTTATTCTGAATATCTCACATAAGCAGAATCATATAATATGTGGTGTTTTGTGATTAACTTCTTTCACTTTGCATAATGTTTTCAAAGCTCATTCTTTTGTAGTACCTATCAGTACTTCATTCCTTTTATTGACTAATATTCCATTGTATGGAGATACCACATTTTGTGTATTCATCTTTGTTTGGGGTTGTTCTATTTTGGTGCTATTATGAATAATGCTTCTATGCACATTCATGCACAAGTTTTTGTGTATTTCCAATTCTCTTCATACCTAGGAGTAGAATTGCTATGTGAGGTGAATGGTAAATAGTAACTCTCTACATTTTGAAGAACTGCCAAGCTCTTTTTCCAAAGTGGCTGCATCATTTTCCTAGCAATATATAAGGGCTCAATTTCTCGACATCTTTACCAATACTTGTTATTGTCTTTTTTTTTTTATTTTTGTGTATTGATCTTGTATACAGAGGAATTGCTAACTTCATGTATAATTTCTAATTACTCATAGATCTGCTTGTATTTCCTATGTTTGCAATAATAATGCAAACAATGACTTTTATTTTTCTTTTTCAATCTTAAGATACTTTATTTTTGTTTGTTTGTTTTGTGGTACTATGGATCAAACCCAGGATCTCCTACTTGTAAGGCAAGTGCTCTACCACAGAGCTACATTACCAGCCCCCATTATTTGATTTTATTGACTGGTTGAATTATGATCTGCAAGACATTGGGAATAAAAATGCTGACAGTGGAAAATCTTGTCCAGTTTGTTACCTCTGTGGAAAACATTTGACATATAACCATTGAATATTATCTTAGGTGTAGCTTATTTGTAGGTACACATTATCATTTTAACGAACTAGCAAATGCTTCAGAAAAGCATTATATACATATGTGTTGATATGTAACATATATATATTCATTTATATTTACATATATGTACATAATGATTCATGATTCAGAAAAAACATTACATGTATTTTATAGGTATATAGATAGGAAAAAGAAAAAGCAAATGAGACAAAGGAATATGGGGATTGCTTGAACTATTTTTGTAATTTTTGTCTGTGAGTATATGTGGTAATATGGATTGAACCCAGGACCTCGTGCATGCTAGGCAAGTGCTTAACACTGACCTCTCCAGCCCTTTCTAAATTTTATTTTGAGATGAAATCTTACTAAATTGACCAGGATATTTTGAATTTGCAATCCTGCCTGAAACTAGATTTGCAATCCTTCCTCAGAGGTAGCTGGGATTACAGGTATGCACCACTGTGCCAAGCATTTTTGTAAACTTTCTGTAAATTAAAAATTATTATCCATAGTTTAAAAAGAGGGCAAAAGTAAATACACATACATATCACTGCATTTTCCTTCTGATCACACTTATGTTGCTTCAAATTTTTGGCTACAAACAGCACTGTTGCTTATGATCCTACAGGTTATTCACTTCTAAAGTGTCCCTTACAAAGTGAGTGACAGGTGACAATCTACCCCCACTCAGTCTACCAAATTAACCAGTGGATGGCTGTCAGTTAAGTTTTCTATACCCGGGACCACCACAGGATTTGATCTTCTGTTTTATAATGCAAGAGTCAATATCATCCACTGAATGGCAGGACAGATAGCTTTTAAACAGGAAATGGACCCCATTTACAGGACTGGGGAGGGATAGGTGGCAAATTTACTGAGACTCAATTTCTTTTTAACTAGTGTCTGTCATTTATTCAAAGTAAGGAAAAGACATTTGTACAGGTAGTGTAGAAGAGCTGGAAAAGAGTGCAGGAATTAGAGTATTGAACAAAAAGCACGCACATCAGAGAGATAGCTGCACATTCAGAAGAAAACTGCAATCTGGGGGAAGCTAACTGGTCCACAGGAGAAAATGAATGACCAGATTTGACTACCAAGGTCTCTGAAAGTAGGGAGGGAATAGGTCAGTCTGGCTGGCCCTTTCATGGGGACAGCCAGCTGTGTGAATCAATGTCCACGGGCTGTGGCCAGCTCAGGTACCTCCAAGGAGAGACCAGATCACCAAGAGCAGCAGTCTGTTGGTGGGTGTGGTGGAAGGCGATGGCAGCGCAGCACAGGCGTGTGGGCAGAGCGCGATGCAGTCCAGTGGTCTGGCAGGGGTGGTGGGCAGCGGCCGGCTGTGGGTAGTGTGTCCAGTGTGTAACGGGCGCCCAGCCTGCGTGCGGCTGGAGCACAGGACAGCGTCCGAATGGGCACGGGAGGGGCTGGGCTGGCAGCACAGGGCGGGGGCCCGCTCCAGAGCGAGGCCCTGTGGCGGCAGCTGCGGGAGCCTGGAGCGCTATTCCTGGAACAAAGGCAAGCACTACGCGGGAGGGGACAGCAGCGCAGGGAGACCGCGGTGACGCGAGCGAGCTAGCTAGCGAGTGGGGAGGGAGGCGCGGCGGGAGGGCGCCTGGCTCAGCTGACCCTCCCCAGAGCACCGGCCATAGGCCCGAGGGTCTGCAGGCCTAGAAGTCCTCGTCCTCCTCCCATCCAAAGACCCGCTTCATCTCGGCCAGGAAGCCCCGGTAATCATTGAGCAGGGGGCTGTCCTTCTTGATGTAGGGGATCACCCACTCCAGGGCCGGGCCCGTGAGGCGGGTGATGAGGAACGTCACCTTCAGGGCGTCGCTGGAGAAGGTCTTGTCGTCCACGAACATGTAGGAGCCGGTCTGCACGATGAACTCGGGGAGCCGGTCGGTATCGCCGTCAAACGTCTCGGGAAAGGGAATCGGGTTCCTCCACCGACGCGCCGCGGGACGGATGGGAAGGGCCAGAAGGGCCTTTATCAGCTGCACTCGACCGTCCATTGCTCCGCTGGGCTTCTGTGAGCTCCGCTGGGCTCCGTAGAGGTCAGCACAGAAGTGTCACCGGAAGCGCGTGTCCTCGGAGGCGGGTTCCAGATCCTGGATGGGTGGAGCCGGGGCGGGACTTCAGTGCCTTCACGTGCTTCGCTTAGGGGTCATAATCTCCAGTGCGCAGACTCGTAGCACAAGCCAGGAAGGCGGGGATTTGAGGTTGGTGTCACTGGGACTGGGCGGAGGTTTTCCAATGCTAACGTGGGGGGGGACGTCTGAAAATAGGAGGAACCCGGGACACCTGGGGGTGTATGGTGAGTGCTTGTTTCCAGGTTTGGAGCCCGTTGCTAGTGAAGCATAGGAGGGTTCACTTCTGTAAATTGATGAGACCTCCCGCCACACCCCTCCCAGCCCCTCACTCACCTTCCCATAGACGTCAGTTGAACAAAATTCTGTGAACAAATTTTCTTCATGAATCGCACAACCTGGGAAGTATTGGCACGCCCTGGCCGCAGTTGTGGTTGCTTTTGCAGTATTAATAGGGAAGTCTCAAATATTAGCAAATGTAATACTGAGCAGCATACTCAGAAAATAATGTGTCATGAGTGTTAATATAAGGCTGGTTGAATGTTAAGAAATCTCCTAATTTGTTATAAAAGCTGCTGCAGTTCTCTGCCTTGTTGCACTGTGCATAGGAAGTTCACAACACTGCAGCCTGCTCCTTCATGGCCAGTAGGCAGAAATGAATTCTGCTTGCAAGATGGAGTCATGTACAATGTAACCTAATCAGAAGAGTGACATCTCACAACTTTTGCCATATTCTTTAGAAGCAAGTCACAGTCCCCACCAACACTCAAAAGGCATGACCCGATGCTAAGGATGTTGAAGGCTGCCTTACAATCTGTCTGCCATGGAATTAATATTTTGGTGATCTGTTCACCTGTTAAGGATATTTGGCATGTTTCCAGGTATGGACAATTACAAATGAATTGGCTATAAACAGTCATGTACAGATGTTTGTGTAAGCATGTTTTATTTTCTCTATCATGAAGAATTTCTGTGTCATATGGTTCCTAATAAAAACTCACATCAAAGGAGGAATAGAAGGGAACTCCTAAATTTGATGAAGAGTACCTACAAAAAACAAAAACAAACAAAAAACCCCAACACTCTACAGCTAACATACTTAAAGATGAAAGCAAGTATGTTTTCCACCCTTATAAGAACAAGACAAGTATACTTACTCTCACCACTTCAGTACAATACTTCACTACCAGTTCTAGATAGTGCAATAAGGAAAAAGAACTGGGAAAGGAAAAGGAAATAAAAGGCATTCAGATTGACCAGAAAGAAAGCAAATTCTTATTTGTAGACAACATGATCATATATACAGAAAATGGATTCTCTAGGATCTATAAAAACACTAGAATAAGAAGTAAGTTTAGCAAGGTGTTAGGTCACAGGTGAATGAATATTAAAATGAAGGAAATTTGTAACTAAAAAAACCTAAACACTATAAAAACATAAAAGTTAGTTAAATATGATGAAAAAAAATGTGAGAGAGTAGTGGAACGATATGTTCATAGGTTGAAAGACTGAATATTGCTAAGACAGCAGTTTCCCCAAAATTGACCTAAAGAGTCAATTACACTCCTGGAAAATGTGTTTTGTTTTGTTTTTCAGTAACAAGCATTGAAGCCAGGTCTTCACACATACTAGGCAAGAACCCTACCACTGAGCTACACCTCCAGTCCTTTTGTAAGGAAATTTTTTTGAGACAAGGCCTTGCTAAGTTGCCCTGGCTAGCCTCAAATTTATGACACTCCTGCCTTGGCATGCAAAGTATCTGGGATTACAGTTGTCTGCCACCATCCCTAGCCTGGCAAATTATTTTTAATGTATTAAAAAATATTGATTCCACTGGGCATGGTGGCACATGCCTAGAATCCCAGCAGCTTGGGAGGCTGAGACAGGAGGATAGTGAGTTCAAAGCCAGCCTCAGCGAAAGTGAGGCACTAAGCAACTCAGTGAGACCCTGTCTCTAAATAAAATACAAAATAGAGCTGGGGATGTGGCTCAGTGGTCGATCCCTGGTATACTTTCCCCCAAAAGAATACTGATTCCAAAATTTATATGGAAATGCAAAGGACATACAATGGTGAAAACAACTGTGAAATTGAAGAATTAAGTTGGGGGACTAATACTATTTGATTTCAAGATTTATGATAAGTCTATAGTAATAAAACAATGTGATATTTTTATCAAGATAAAAAAGTAGATGAATAGAACTGAATATGGAATCCAGACATTCATACATATATAGATATCTCATTTTTTACAATGTTATAATCACATTTCAGTGGAAAATGGAGAGTCCTTTCAATAATGATACAGGAACAACTGAATATACATTTTTTTAAAAAATTAAATTTTGATCTGTATCTCATACCATATAAGTTAATAACTCATCTTTTTTGGGGGGATATTGGGTTTCCTTACGTTGGAAAGGCTGATGTCAAACTCAAGGTTCACCTTCCTCAGCTTCCTGAGCAACTGGGATTATATGTATGCACCACTGTACATGGCTCTCACACCATATACAAAAAGTAACTCAGAATAGTTAATAGATTTAATGGTAAAATCAAAATTATAAAACTCTTAAAAGAAAACAGGGGGAAAAAACCCTCTGCAATCTTAGATTAGCCAAAGATTTCTCAGTTAATGACAATGAAAGCACAATAAATGAAAGTAAAATTAGATAAATTAGACTTCATCAAATTAAAAAAGCTTGTGTATTTCAAAATATGCTGTTAATACAATGAAAAGACAAATAATAGGCTGGGAGAAAATATTGGTAGATAACATATCTAATGAAGACTTTAATACAGAATTCTCAACTCCACAAAATAAAAAGTAAACTATATTATTCAAAATGGAAAAACATTTGAACAGACACTTCACCAGAAAAGATAAATATATGATAAATTAGCACACAAAAGTTGTTCATCATCATTAATAATTAGAGAATTGCAAATTAAATCGTCAGGGAATTACCATGTCACACATATTATGGCTAAAGTAAAAACAAAAATAGCAACCCCAAAAAAAGCCTAAACAAAACAAAACCTGATAATACTAAAGTGCTATTGAGCTTGTGATGAGACTTAATTTCTCATACATCACTGCTGGGAATACAGAATGTGTTATAGTTTGGATGTCCCTCAAGAGCTCCTGTTAATGAAGGAATATTCAGAGGTGAAATGATTAGATTCTGAGAGCTGAAATCTAATCAGTCCATCCTAGTTTGAATGAACTGACTGGGTGGTAACTGTAGGCAGACGGAGCATGGCTGGAGGAGGTGGGTCACTGGGGGCATGCCCTGAAAGGGTGCATGTTCTCTTTCCTGTGGTCTCTTCCCCCCTCTCTGACTTCCTGGTTGCCAAGTCCTGAGCTGCTTTCCTACCCCACACCTTCTGCCATGATGTTGGGCTTTACCTCAGACTCAGAGCAATGGAATTGGCTGTCTATGGATTGAGACTTCTGAAACCTTGAGCCCCAAATAATTCTTCCCTGTAAGTTATTCTTTTCAGATATTTTGGTCACAGTGTTTTAAAATCTGACTAAAACAGAAAATGGTACCAAGAAGTGGGGTCATTGCTATTACTAACCTGACCATATGGTTCAGACGTATTTTGAAAAGTTTAGAGATGTAAACTAGAAAACCTTTGGAATTTTGTCAGCAGAGTTTACTGGGTGATTCTGGTGGGAGTTCAAAAGACCAGAATCCCAAGGGGAATGCAGACTGTGCTCATGAGGGAAATGAAGATTCTATTTGGAATTGGACTAGAGGCCACTTCTGTTATATTCTGATGAAGAACTTATCTACATTTTGCTCATGTTCTGACCCTTTGGGGCTGAATTTAAAAATGATGGAATAATTAATCCAGTGGATGAAATTTCAAGGCAGCCCAGCATCCGGTCAATGGCATGGATATTGCTGGCAAATGGTAGCCAGGTTTCTTGTGAGAAATAGGAGTAGAAAACAGCTAAGGGATTTTTTAAATTTGCAGTTTGGCCAGAAAAGTGCATGTAAATCTGGGGCCAAAGGTATGCTTGTTGAAAAAATTATAGCCCCTAAAACTATGCTAAATGTACTAAGAAAGATGCCTTGAGGTCATCTCAGGAATTTGTGACACCACACCCACTGAAGGCCCAAAGATGTAGAAGGGAAAATTCTGTTGAGAAGATATTTTGAGGGTACCCTACTCACACAGGGGGTTATGAAATTGTTTCACCATGCTGAGCAGTACAGGCACTCAGGTGCCACTACAGCAATGATTCCAGATACTGAGCAAGCTGCCAACAAACCATGGGCCTCAGCCACATAGTGACAGTTCTGGAAGAATGCAGGATTCTTGAGTTAAGGACTCACAGAGGCTTCTACCCAGATTTCAAAGGAAAGCCTGGAAGGCCATGAAAAGTGGAGGAGGGACAGAATCCCTGTAGGCTTCCACTGAAAGGGCAATACATGAAGCTGTAAATGTGAAGTCAAAGCTGGGGTGGAGACCCCAGGAATTAAGAGCTGCCAGTAACATGGACTCTGCTGAGAAACGCTGTTGGCTGTGGATAGAATCAAGCTATAAGAGAGTTCATGTGCACTGCAACCACAAGGCTAAAGGAGCAGGGCGGATCAAGTCTTTTGTTAAACACATGTTGTATAGCCATGTGTCCCAGATTATGTACACAGAGTTGGGGACCTATTTATGCAGCTGGATTTCAGTATTGTTTTGGGCCCATCCCATCTTTCTGTGCCCCTCTTCCTCTCTTTCAGAATAGGAATGTTTACTCTGTGCCACTGTGTATTGGAGATATATAATATTTTTTTGATTTTGCAGGGCCTCACAGTCAAGGGTTTGCCTCGAGTCTCAGAGTTCACTTTGAACTTGGACTTCTGGGCAATATAAAACTGTTAAGACTTTAGGACTCTTGCAGATGAACTAAATGCATTTTGCATTGTTAGATGGACATGAGCTTTTGGGGACCAGAAGTGGAAAGAATATTCAGAGATAAAATTATTATATTATGAGAGCTGTAACCTAATCAGCTCATCCTAATTTGCATTGACTCTCTGGATTGAAATAGTAGGCAGGTGGGTATGGCTGGAGGATGTGGGTCACTTGAGGCATGCCCTGGAAAAGTACATCTTCCCTGTTCCCGCTTTGTGATTGTCATGTCCTGAGTTGCTCTCCACCCCCACATCTTCTGCTATGATGTTCTACCTCACCTTGGCCCCAGGACTCTGGACTCAAGTCGTCTGTGGATGGAACCCTCAGAAATCATAAGCTCAAAATAAACTTTCCCTCCTCTAAATAGTCCTTTTTAGGTATTTTGGTCACAGTGATGCCAAAGTAGACTAAAGCAGAATGTTATAGTCATTTTGGGAAACATTTTTAGCATCTAGAGTTCCTTCATGCAAGTTTACAGACTATAATACTTCCTCTCCTGAGATAATGACTATTCTGAATTTTAAGCATTTAGTTTTGCCTATTTTGAACATTGATAAAAAGTGGAATCATAAAGTATAGGCTATTTTGTGACTAATGTCTTATACTTAATGTATTATCTGTAGAATTCATTCATATTGCTGTATGTCCCAGTATAGAGTTCCATTCTATGAATATGTCATAATGTATCCATTTGCCTAATCTAGTAATATATTGAAAGAATAACCATTATTAACTGAAGTTATTCCCAGGAATGCAAAGTTGTTTTATCAATAAAAAATAAATCATAATTTAATAAATAACAAAAAAGAATGTAGTAGACATAATAATAATCTTCCAAAGATGTCTGTGTCCTAATGCTGAGAATCTGAAAACATAAAGTGCCGCAGTCTGGCTGGGCACAATTCAGGAGCCACTTGTCAAAAGAAACGAACTTTATTTTTAGAACCACACATGCCAAATAAAACCGCTCCTCAGGAAAAACCTTCAGAGCCCAACTGCCACCACCAGCTTCCCACAAGCCTCTCTCACAACCACAAGCCTCTCCACCTCCCACAATCCTCCTGCTCTTGAGGCCGATTGGCCGGGTCGCATGGGCGGAGCCAAAAGAGTCCCCCAATGAGCAGCTCCGTGGTCTGAAAGGGCAGGGAAACAGCCCAATGAGCATCAGCGCAGAGGAGCCAATCAGCTAGATGTTGCTGGGGCCGCTGTGAGCCAATCATCAGC
>NW_026000252.1:2812301-2824423 GCF_001458135.2 Marmota marmota marmota
CCCTCCCTCCCTCTATCCATTTGGGCAATTTTTGCCATTTTTGTGCTGTGGTTTCCAGGGCCATATATGGGGCTGAAGGTACACTGTATACCTTATATATCTGATTACACTTTTGTTCTTCCAAATAATGAAAACATCATTAGCTTGCAATTTGAATTCTAATAGGTCAAAGTCTTCCTGAAATCAGAGGGACTATTTTATTTTTTATTTTTTTTATTAGTTGTTCAAAACATTACAAAGCTCTTGACATATCATATTTCATACATTTGATTCAAGCAGATTATGAACTCCCATTTTTACCCCGTATACATATTGCAGATTCACATCGGTTACACATCCACTTTTTTACATACTGCCATACTAGTGTCTGTTGTATTCTGCTGCCCTTCCTATCCAGAGGGAATATTTTAATAACGTAAATGAAGTTTGAAGTTTTTGTTTGTTTTTGTTACTGGGGATTGAACCCAGGGGCACTTTACCACTGAGTTATATCCCCAGCCCTTTTTATTTTTTTAATTTTGAGACAAGGTTTTGCTAAGTCATTGAGGGTCTCCTAAGCTGCTGAGACTGGCCTCAAACTTGTGAACCTCTTGTCTCAGTCTCCTGGAGTCACTGGGATTACAGGTATGTGCCACTGCACACAGCTGAAGTTTGAAGTTTTTACAACTTACAGGGATCTTAAAACAATTGGAACCTCTCTAATTATGAGGGCCAACTCAAAATGCTGGCAGTCAGCCTTTCTGGGTGGATATGAAGGATGATTGTGTTAAGGTATTTGCTGTTTGGTTTTAAAGAGATTCTGCTGAAGCAGTTTGAAAAGTGTTTGGAAACCTTTTGCTGAATAAGTCCAGCGTACTCCTGTGACCTATGTCCACCTAACTCTGGAGGTAGGTCAAATGGCCAGGGACCTACTAGGTATCCTTTGAGTAGTGTTGGTAGCCCCCTACCCCTCTCAGCAACAATCCCCCTGTAGTTTTCTTCTTTCTGCCAAGATGGCTCTGTCTGGGAAATTTTCCATTGGTCTACACACTAGTTCTATCATCCCGAGTCATCTTTTGTGCTGCAAATAGCTGGGTGATATTTAGAGGAGAAGGGAGGTGTTTTTGATTCCTTTGCAGTCTCACCTCTTAAAATTGTCATTTATATTCCTCTTCCTTATTTCTGTTTTGTAGGATTCCCCTGGTCACTGTGGAAGGATGTGATTGGCTTGTCTGAATAATTCTGTAGGTTTGCTGGAAATTGAAACCTGCTATTCAGGCATCGGCAGGACCTGCACCTGGTCCTTTTGGTGAGCATGGTTGTTTAGCTGGGGGACCTTTTCCAAGAACTTGCTTTTTGGTCATTTGATACTTTCTTAGTTTCATCAGATGTTAAAGCAGCATAAAAGTCCTTAGTTTTAGGCCTTACACCACAATATATGTATACATATATCCATAAACATATATATGTGTGTAAACACCACCACAATCATGATATAGAATATTTCTCTCACTCCGAAATAGTTGTTCCTCTTTGCAGTGACTCAAATCATACCCTTAGCCAAGTAATCTAGCACTGTAGACCAGTGTTACCTATTCTAGAACTTCATATAAATGGAATTGTACAGTCTGTACTACTTTATGAACTATTTTATTTTACTCAGCATAGTGCTTTTTAAAATGAAATGTTTTTAAATAGCACTTATATGTAGTAGTTGAGTTTCCCAACACTCATATATGCATAGAAATCAATTTCATTTCATGATGTCCCCCCCTTTCCCTCTTCTTTTTCCTTCCTGTCCTACCTCCCCTCTCCCATTCTCCTTCCTCTACTCTTCTTGACTTCCTTTCACTCATCTATTTATATTCAATTGGTTCTTTATATTATCCTATCATTCCCTCCCCCTTTCCTTTATTTTATTCTAGCTTTTACATATCAGAGAAATATTCAACCTTTGAGTTTCTGGCTCTGGCTTATTTTACTTAGCATGATATTTTCTTTTTTCATTCATTTGCCAGCAAATGCAATAATCTAATCATTTTTTATGGTTGAGTAGAACTCCATTGTGTGTGTGTGTGTGTGTGTGTGTGTGTGTGTGTATATATATATATATATATATATATATCACATTTTCTTAATTCATTAATCTATTGATGGGCATCTGGGTTGATTCCATAATTTAGCTATTGTGAATTGTGCTGCAATAAACATTGAGGTGGGTGTATCACTGTAGTATGTCAATTTTAGATATTTTGGGAAAATATCAACGAATAGGAAATCTGGGTCATATGGTGGTTCTATCCCTAATTTTTTGAGGAATCTCCATACTCCTTTCCAGAGTGGTTGTACTAGATTGCAGTCCCACCAGCATTGTACAACTGCACCTTTTTCTCCACAACCACTTTCTTGATAATTGCCATTCTGACTGCAATGAGATGAAATCTTAGGTAGTTTTGATTTTCAATTTCCTGATTGGTAGAGATGGTGAACATTTTTTCATATATTTCTTGGCCATTTGTGTTTCTTCTTTAGAGAAGTTTCTGTTTAGTTCTTTAGCCCATTAATTGATTGCTGTGTGTGTGTGTGTGTGTGTGTGTGTGTGTGTGATAAGTTTTTTTAGTTCTTTGTATGTTCTGCATATTAATCCCCTATCAGTGGAGTAGCTGGCCAAGATCTTCTCCCATTCCATAGGCTTTCTCTTCACGCTCTCAATCATTTCCTTTGCCGTGAAGAAGCTTTTTAGTTTGATAGCATCCCCACTTATTGACTTTTTGTTTTGTTTTTTGTTTTTTTAACTTCTTGTGCTTTAGGGGTCTTATTAAAGAAGTCTGTTGATGAGCTAACGTGTTGAAGTATTTGGCATATATTTTCTTCTAACAGTTGCAGGGTTTCTGGCTTAATTATTAGGTCTTTTATTCACTTTGAGTTGACTTGTGCAAGGTGAGAGATAGGGGTTAAATTTCATTCTTCTATGTATGGATTTCCAGTTTCCCCAGTACTATTTGTTAAAAAGGCTGTCTTTTCTCCAAGATATATTTTTGAAACCTTTGCCAAACATCAGACAGCTATAGGTATGTGGGTGTGTCTCTGTGTATTTTATTCTGTTCTATTGGTCTTCATGTCTATTTTGATGCCAATATCATGCTGGTTTTGTTACTACAGCTCTGTAGTATAATTGCAGATCAGATATTGTGATGCCTTCTGCTTTGGTTTTCTTGTTTGGCATTGCTTTGGTTATTCTGGATTTCTTACTCTTCCAAATTAATTTAAGAATTGTTTTTCCTAGTTCTGTGAAGAATGTCACTGGTACTTTTTTTTCCTTAAAAACTACATACTTTAAAGAAATAAATTCAATAAAGAATGATAATACTGAGAACCAAGGCTTTCAGATTTCAAAAGTCATGCTTCTTTTCAGTTGATCCAAAATTTTGTCAACTAAGTTTTCAAAGGTTTCTTTGGTGTTTTGATGGAGATTGCATTGAATCTATGTATTGCTTTTGGTAGTATGACAATTTTTACAATATTGATTCTGCCTATCCAAGAATATAGGATGTTTTTCCATCTTCAAAGGCCTCCTTTAATTTCTTTCTTCAGTGTTCTATAATTTTCACTGTAGAACTCTTTTACCTCCTTAGTTAGATTAATACCCAAGTATTTATTTTTTTGAGGTTATTTTGAATTGGTTAGTTTTCCTAATTTCTTCCTGAGCCAAATCACTGTAAGAGTATAAGAAAGCTATTGATTTATGGGTGTTGATCTTGTATCCTGTTACTTTGCTAAACTCATTTATAAGCTCTGCAAGTCTTCTGGTGGAGTTTTTTTTGGGTCTTCTATATATAGCATCATATCGTTGGCAAAAAGAGATTATTTGATATATTTTCCTACTTGTATTTTTTATTTACTTTTCTTGCCTGATCGCACTGGCTGTTTCGAGGACTATATTGCATAGGAATGGTGAGAATGGACTGCCTTGTGAGATTTTAAAAGGAATGCTTTTAGTTTTTCTTCACTATGATGTTGGCTTAAGTTTCATCATAAATGGCTTTTATGATGTGGAGATAAGTTCCTTCGATTCCCAGTTTTTCTAACATTTTTAACATGAATAGGTGTTGGATTTTATCACAGGTATTTTCTGCATCTATTGAGATGATCATGTACTTTTTGTCCTTAATTCTGTTTAGTGATGAATTATGTTTATTTATTTGCATATGTTAAACCAACCCTGCATCCCTGGAAGGAAACCCACTTGATCATGGTGTATTATCTTTTTGATGTGTTTTTGAATGTGATTTCCTAATATTATTAAGGATTTTTGCATCCATATTCATCAGGGATATTGGTCTGTAGTTTTCTTGATGTCTATCTGATTTTGTTATCATGGTTGTATTGGCTTCATAAAATGTATTTGGAACTGTTCCCTGTCTTTCATTTTCATGGAATAATTTGAGAAAGACTGGTGTTATTTCTTCTGTAAGTGTCTGGTAGAACTCAGCTGAGAATCCATCATGTCCTGGGCTTTTCTATTTTGGAAGACTTTTAATTGTTTTTTCAATTTCATTATTTAATAGTTATATCTTCATCTTGGATTGTTCCTTTTACTAGAATGTAATAGCCTTATTTTGTCTCTCTTCTGAGTAATTTTTATTTGAAATCTGCGCTCTTAGATATAATAATAAATATCTCTGCTTTTTTTCTTGTACCATATTCTTGGAATATTTTTTGCCATCCTTTTACCTTTAGCCTGTGGATGTCTTCGCCTGTGAGTCTCTTGCAAACAGCGTATTGTTGGATCTTGTTTCTTAATCAAGTCTACTAATCTGTGTATTTTATTTGGGGATTTGAGACTGTTAACATTCAGCATTAGTATGGATGTATGTTTGTGGTTTCCTGCCATTTTGTTTTTTTGCTATATTTTATCCTGTCTTGAATCTTATTTAGTGGATTATTCTTTTATTAAACTTCCTCTGTTTTGGAGCTTTGGGAATAATTTTTTTTTTTAGCTCTCTTTGTTCAGTTTATCTTTGAGTATTCTTTGTAGTGCTGACTTGGTACTCATGAATTCTTTTACCTTATTCTTACTGTGGAAAGGTTTTATTTTCCCCTCAAATTTGAAACCAAGCTTTGCTGGGTATAGTAAACTTGGCTGGAAGTGGTTTTCTTTTAAGGTTTGGAATATCTCATTCCAGGCCCTCCTTAATTTTAGTGTCTGTGCTTGAAATCGGAAGTGAGCCTTATTGGTTTGCCTCTAAATGTTACCTGGTTTTTCTCCTTAGATTTTCTTTGATATCACTGAGCATTTTAATAATCAGTTTTTTATAATCTTTCTGTGGGCTTTTGTCTATCTTTCTATCAGTGGATTCCTTGGTTAGGGGATGGTGGATTTTGGGGGGAGATTTGTGTGCTTCTTCTGTCATGTTTTCAGAGGCCTTGAAATTACATATCATTTGAAGTGGATTGCCCTACCTCTTTTTTTTTCCATGTGTCCTTTTATGTGTAATTATCTTATTTGTTCTGTGACTTTTCTCTGTTGTTGATGTATGCATATATACCAAGGGGGGGGGGACCCGGGTTCCCTATCCAGTTATTCCCACTTGGGTCCTTGTTGTTGGTTTGGAGCTTTTGTCTCTTCACTTCTTTAAGTTGGAGTAATGTCAGGGAATGTAGGTCAGCAGCAGAATTTCTAACCTGTGAACTTTTAGTGTTCTTGTAAATTCCCAGCACTTCACAGACTGGGGCAAAATATATATTAGTTACAATCATTGCAAACAACAAACAATACACAGTTCTAAAGTAAAGTGCTACTACTAAAGAGAAATGGTGGATTCAGCAGTTATCAATGGTGAAAGTAGTAACCATGAACTAGAACTGGCTTTAAAGCAAATAACAAGTGTCAACTATATCATCCACAGTAGTAATGATTGTATTGGCATTAATGGTGGGGGCAGGAGTTATATAGACCAATTAGTTCAGAAAGATGTTAAAAATACAGTTACTTAGGCTGGGGTGGTGGCAGGGTGGCAGAGCACTTGCCTAGTGTGTGAGAGGCACTGGGTTCGATTCTAAGCACCACATATAAATAAATTAATTAAATAAAAGTCCATTGACAACTAAAAAATATTTAAAAAAATACAGTTACTTAGGGGCAAAGAAAATGTTTTAGGAAGTTAGAAAATACTTTACAATTTCAAAAAGTAAACAGAGGAAATGCAGAAGAGGTGTAGCAAGTGATGTTTATACGGAATGAGGGGGAAAATAGAAGAAGCAAGGTATTAGAGAGAGGGAGAGAGAACAATAGAAATTGACCATTAGCAAGAGAAGATGAAAAAGAGAAACCAGAGAAATAAACAAATGAAAATAATATAAAACTCAACCAAAATATACAATCCCCCCAAAAATCCAAACCCTCAAAAGACAATGCTAGGGAAAAAATTACATTTTTTAAATGCTAAAATTGGGGAAAAAAGAAATGTGTGTGTATATATGTTCCTGAACCAATCAGCACAGCCAGAATTCACATGCCCGCACGCACACACACACAACACACACACACAAAGAAAGAATACAAAAAATTAAATTTAAAATTTTTTAAAAATCTGAAATCTTAGTGAAAAATGAAGAAACTTCTCCACTGAGGTGGTCAAAATGGTTAACTAGATTGAGTGGTCATTGTCTATGTCCAATAGTCTTTCTTTCCAATTCTTCTTGAGTTAGGTACTGATAGAGCAAGGGGTGGATGTTGTTAACCTCTTCCTGTTTTTGTGTTGCTCTCTGAGCTGCCTGTTGGAGTGGCCTAAGATTGAAGCTGTTTGATGTAAGACTCAGCTTGCCTCTTTACCAATATGAGGTGGGATGGGTCGGACGTATTGTCAGTTGGCATTTTGTCCATTTAAACCAGTTTCTTGCTCACCCAGGGTACCACTTCTGCAGTGTTGTGTGAGGAGAATTCCAGCAGGTGGCAGTGAAGTCTAATCAGGCTTAGGGGGCTTCGTTGGGTGGTGCCTACTTTTGAGACTCTAGATTGACCTGCTCCTAGACTTGGACAGTAGCTAATCTTTTCTTCGGGTCTGGTTCTGAGGAGCCTCCCAGGAAATTCAATCATGGGTTGGGGTGGGGCTCCCCAGGACCACAGCATTCCCAGGTTTAGTCCTTGAATGTGTACATCCCCACCTGCTCAGACTCCCAGCCCCCTTCAGCTGGTCACATGATCTGTCCAACAGAAAGGAGAAGCAAGTTGGGCTCCCTTTCACCCTTCCAACTCGAATCCCCCTGGGTACAGTCTACTCCATGCCTATTTTATGTTTGGTCAGACCCAGCCTAGGCTCCTTGATAGGCACCTGCTGGCATATTGTAGGTGTGTGTGTGTGTGTGAGTATGTGTGTGTGTGTGTGTGATCTCCCAGGTCCTACAGTTGCTATAATGGAGTGCAAGCCCCAAGATGACTCCACTTCAGCTCTCCATGGCCACTTGAGGTACAGAGCGTGCTTTTCAAGCATCAGCGTGCAATGTAGCCTCTGGATCAGTTAAGATTAGGCAGCATTTTTTTATCTCAGATTTCTCTCTACCAAGACTCTGATCCCCTTCCCTTTGTGTGTGGTGAATCAGCACCAGTGGTCATTGGTCAGCTCTGATGTATTTTTTCTTATTTGTTTATTGTACCAAAATTTTTGAGTCCCTAAGCTGCTCTGAATGTCCAATATTAAAATTTAGTGCAATCCCTCTCTCACCCACCTCGCTGAAACGCTGTATACCCATTGCTTTGCTTTTATGCCATGGTACAGCTTGGGATGCAGCTTTCCTTTACTCTACCATCTTCTGGACCATTCCCTGGCTTTCATGGTGCATAGCATTCTCCCTGTGGTGCTTTCAGCACCTGTGTAGCAAAGAAACCTGGGGCTCCTAAGCATAGGACAGGCAGTCTAGAAATAGATCCAAAGAATAGTGGGCTCCAGAGAGAGACAAAGGCCCAGCATAGTGTTTTTAACATTTATCCATTTTGTAGCATGTATCAGTAGTTCATTCCTTATTATTGCTAGGTAATATTCCAATGCATAGATAAATCATATTTGTTTATTAATTAGCCTATTTATTTTAAAATGTGGATATCTTCTACTTTTGGACAATTATAAATAAAACTCCTATAAAAATAACAATAACATGTCCAGGAGTGGAATTTCTGGATTATGTGGTTACTATGCAGTATACTTTATGAGAACCTGCCAATCAGTTTTTTCCAAAGTTGTTTTATAATTATACATTTTCACCAGAAATAGATTAATATTCCTGTTTCTCCACATCCTTACCAAAAAATTGTATTGGCATTATTTTAATATACTTTTAATTTATTATCTTTATTTTTAGGCATTGTAGCATGTGTGTAATCTCATTAAAGTTTTAAAATTTTATTTTTGTGATGAAAAGTAATATTAAGCATATTTTCATGTCCTTATTATCCATTCATATATCTTTCTTTATGAAGAAGCTGTACATGTGACCTCTTTTTTGTCATTTTTTTTCTTTTTCTAACTGAGTTATGGTGATTCTTTATATGTGCTAGACATCAATCCTTTATCATATACCTATATATCAGGTATTTTCTCTAGGTGGGCAATTTACTTTTAAATTTTCTGAAAGTTGTCTTTTGAAGAATAATAGATTGTCACTTATATGAAATTCAATTAATAATTTTTGTCTTGATTTGAGGTCCTCTCTTATGGTTTGGATGTGTGGTGTCCCCCAAAACCTTGCATATGAAACAATGCAGGAAGGTTCAGAGAATAAATGATTGGGTTGTGAGCACCTTAACACTAAAATTGTTCTGGTCAGATCTTTTAGTCACAGCAGTAAAAAAACTGACTAAAACATCCTCCAAAACCCAGATGCTAAAATGGAATTATACATTCAAGGGCTTTATTGGGGAAACATCTGTGGAGGATAAAGAAGAAGGAGAGAAGGGAAAAGTAGGTAGAGCTTTCAGACCATCACACAGCTCTAAACACCTATCAAGGGAAAGAAGGAAGGAAGGAAGGAAGAGCCTCTGACCATAGTTCCAGTCAGAGGAAGTCTCATTACTGAGGAATCCAGAGAAGATTGCTATTGGAGAGTTCTGTGTCACTCAAGAACATCCTGGCTCTCCCCACTGCTTATGTATTGGCTGGTAGCAGCAGAGGAGAGTGTGTCCTGATGCTTCATTGGATCCCAAAGTGCAGCAACTGGAAGGTGGTTGCTCACTATGATCTTTATAGGAGGTTGTCTTGAAGAGGAATGGAGAGACACACTTCCACAGGTACCTCAGGTCACCCCTTCATGCAGATTAAGGGAACATCTACTTCATGGATCCTGTGGTCCCCTTCCTCAGAGGAAACTTGGAGAATATATAGATTACTGTAATGAACTGCAGTCCCCATCACTGTAATGAGTTGCCAGGCTGCAATTGCTATTTTGTCCTCTTTGTATCCATTCTACAATACTGCCATTTTCAGATATCACTATTAATTTTCGGTGTTAACTTGATAGGATTAAAAGATACCCAGATGTCTGGTGACGCATTATTTCTGGGAATGTCTGTGAGGGTATTTCTGGAAAGGATTGGCATTTGAATTTAAGATTTTATTTTTGTGTTGAAAAGTAATATTAAGCATATTTTTATGTCCTTATTATCCATTCACATATCTTCCTTTGTGAAGAATCTATTCAGAAGACTAAGAAGGAAGATTCACTCTTATCCATTATGAGTGGGCACCATCCAGTCAGCTAATGGCCCAGAAATGACAAAAATATACAGAAAAGACAAATTTGCACACTCTCTTCTAGAGGTAGGATACTCATCTTCTCCGTATTTGAGTATCAGAACTCCAGGTTCTTTGGCCTTCAGACTTGGACTGAGCCATGCCATGGGCTTCTCTGGTTCTCTAGCTTACAGAGGGCAAATTAAGAGACTTCTAATCCTCCATTATTGTGTTAATCAGTTCTCCTAATGAATCCCATTTATCTGTCTGTCTATCTATCTATCTATCTATCTATCTATCATCTTTTCTGATTGGTTCTGTTTCTCTGAGAATACTGACTAATACAATTACATTATAGGTCTTTGTTGGCTTACCTGGTGATAAGACTCAAACCTTTGTTCCTTTGAGGGCCTGAGTACTTGGCAATCATATCCTTCACAGTCTGGGGTAGGTACAAATGTGCCACAATTCACAAAGTTGAGCAAGGGAGTACCAGGAGATGCCCACATGAATTACCCAGGTTTGACAAATTCCTTTTTTGCACCAATTGTATAAAAGCAGTTTGACATCTTCCTGCTGATTAAGGTCTATTACCTGCTGCTATTAATTGGCACTTCTTGCCTGTTGATCCAGGGAAACAAGGAGTCCAAATTGTCCATGTGACAACTGTGGTTTACAATTCAAAGGGTCTCTTGCTGAGTCTTCTGGCAAAACTGTACCTCATTTACAGATCATGCCCTTTAACATTACAGAGCCCTGAGTGGATGGAATGGGGAACACAGTTTACACCTGTGTATCATTCAGAGTATATAATAAATAGGGTTACTCCTGCATCTACTTCTTAGTTCTTGTACCTATGCTCTCTTCCTATTGGTGATGTAGTACTATATAGAGTTCTCTAATTTAATTCATATATGGTGTCCTGAAGGATGGCACCTATACTTGCAAGATATTTCTTCTGAGATCATATTTTTGCTTTGTGCTTAAAAGATAATTCCAGCATGCTATAATTAAAGCTTCTTTCTCTATGGTGGAGTAGGTGGTATGAGCAGTGGATCCTGTAGTTTCAGTGGCACTCTTACACATCCTTTGTGAAGTGAGTCTCCAAGTTATACTATATGGACTTCCAAGTCTGTAACTCATGCATTCTCTCAGATTCCAGTTAGTGCTATTGACTGGGGCTATGTGAATAGGAAAGTGAATCCACTCTGAGGATAAATATCTGTGAGGGAAAATTGCTAGCCCTTTCAGTATGGAAGGGGCCCAATAAGTCAACTTGCTACCAATAGGCTTATTGATCTCCTGCAGAAATTGTGATTATTGATGGCTTAGCAAAGATCTCCATTGTGGGCAGAGTATAAATTCAAAGAAATTAGTAACAGTATTGGCCTTGTTAAGTTGGACCCCAAACTGTTGGCTGCATGCATAGCTTTCATCTTTGCCATCATATTAACTCCTTATATACCTTCATGCCATTTCTGGAGGGACTAATGATGAATGCTGACTAATTTTCATTGGCTGAATCATTTTGTGTCTACAGTTCAGTATTTCTTCTATGGTCTATGCTATTTGTTGGACATTAACATGGGATTTAAAAACATTTACTGTCCGTGCTAACTCCCACATGTTCACCCACATGCTTTTCCTCACAAAATCTTTGGGATTAACCTTCAGCCATTTTCCTTCCAGATTAGAGAGCTGGGTCCTCAGTTATATGACTACAAATCTGTACATATTCTCACTTCATGCCACTTCTTCTACACAAAGTGTGTGGCCCATTGGAAAGATTTTACTGATCCAATATTCACTTCAGGCTTGGACCTTCACACTGAGCCAACCTATTTATAATCCAAGCTTGGTCCTTTTATTTCTCTTTGAACTGGTAGTGTGGGACTTGTCTCCTCAGGTGATCAGGAATACAAGCTGGGGTAGTGGTACTGATGAAGTCACAGTGTTAACATGGAAATCTGGGTTACTTGCTTAGGCAGCCTATTGTACCTTCTCATGTGTAGGTTTGTGAATGTAGCATTTCTATCTCATAATAGACATCTGTTGGACATGTTTAGATTTATGATTAGGGAGGACTATTAGCACTCATATCATAATAGTTATTTGCAGATACATGGACACCTGTGGGCCCATGGTCAAACATTCTCTCCAGGGAAGAATAATGCAGGTGATTTTTTAAAAGCATACAATTTTCTGTTGCATGTGGCATGACATTGCTCTAGAATCTCAGGATCCTTCAGTGTGATTACCCTTTGGGGGCTTTCTGGATAATCTACATTTTCAAGAGACCCAGAATAACCAAAATGATCTTGCAAAAGAGGGAGATCACAGAACTCATATTTCACAATTTCAAAACTTCCTAAAAAGCTACAATAATCAGTATTCTTATTGTATGAGGGTATATATATA
>NW_026000252.1:2826766-2836679 GCF_001458135.2 Marmota marmota marmota
CTAAGATGAAGGATAAGTTGTTGTATTTGGCTCCTCCTCAAATCAAACAAGAGATCATGCCTAGTGAGCCTCCTTGGATTTTGGAGGTGACATATTTTTCACTTGAATGTTTTACTCTGGCCCACTTACAATGTGACCCATAAAGCTGCTAGTTTTCTGTGGTTCCCAAGACAAGAGAAAGCTGTGTAACAGGTACAGGTTATGCTGAAGGCTGCTCTTTCACTTGGGCTAACACAGATCCAATGGTGCTTGAAATGTCAGTGGCAGATAGGAATGTTGTTTGGAGCCATTAGCAGGCCCCTATAGATGAATTGTGGTGAAGGCCCTTAGGATTTAGGAGCAAAGCCCTGCCAGACTCTGAAGATAATTATTCTTTTGAGAAACAGTTCATGGCATGCTACTGAGCATTATTAGCACAAGTGAGTTACATGAGGAAGGAGCCCAAATGCCCATGGTCCTCACTCCTGCTACACTGCCTTATCTTTTCTAGTCTGCACCTATGGTTTCTTGGGGAACTCCCTATGATTGAAAAGAGAAAATGAAGACTTAGGCCTGGTTTTGGATGGTTCTGCATGACATACAAGCAATACTTAAAATTAGACAGTTGCAGCACTATAGCCCCCTTCTGGAACATCCTTGAAGGACACTTGTGAAGGGAAATCCTCCCAGTGGACAGAATTTAAAGCGGTGCTTGTTCACTTTACTTGGAAAGACAAAAAAAAAAAAAAAATGTGGTAATATATTGATTCATAGGCTGTGGCCAATGGTTTGGATGGATGGTCAGGAAATTGGAAGGAACACAATTGTCTTGGGTTGGGAGTGTGGGAAGTTGAGTGCAAAGAAGCACCAGAGTACATTTGTGGGTGATGAAAATAATCTGTAATTTGTGTGTGCTGATTGTTATATGGATGTATACATTTGTCAAACTCATTGAATCAAACAATTACAATGGGTGCATTTTTAACATTTAAATGATACTTCAACAAAGTTGATTTTTTTTGTTTTTGGTACTGAGGATTGAACCCAGGGGCTATATCCCACTGAGCTACATCCCCAGCCCTTTTTATTTTTTAAAAAATTTGAGACAGGTTCTCACCAAGGTGCTGAGGCTGGCCTCAAACTTGCCATCCTTTTGCTTCAACCTTGCAAGTTGCTGGGATTACAGGTATGCACCACTGCATCCAGCCAACAAAGTTGTTTTCTAAAAAGTTTACTTTAGAGAAAAAGTGCAAATGAACTGCATTCCTAACATCCATTGTTAAATATTTTATTATTATATTTCCTTTTAGGTTTTTTCCTAGGAGTCTATTTTGGTATCTAATGTATCTAAGTAATGCATATTACTTACTGACATGAGATAATCTATGTATAGTTTTATAAATTTTTTTCACCTAACATTATGTCAAGGTCTTTTTGCCCATCTGACTAGACTTCAAAACTGTGACAAAGTGACCAGAGATGTAGTTTAGTAAAAAGCATGTGCTTTAGCATGCACAAGGCCATGGTTCCATCCCTGGTACTGCCCCACTTCCCCAAAATGACAGTGAAGTAAAAAGCAAGATCAAATGTACCAAGACTGATAGGAATATATTGAGCATGAACAAGGTCAGGGGCAACTGTTTGGAAGAGGTGTTTTCTCACCACTTTATGTGCCAGGAAAGTTGTGGTGTGTGCAGGAGCCAAAATGCATGCATACTCCCCACAATTGGCCTTAATGTACATAAAGAAAAATATGATACCTGAAGGACTACAGATTAAGAGGAAATGATAGAATATTTAGTAAATGATGCTGAGAAACATTAGGCTAGCTATTTTAAGAAAATGCATTTAGATCTTTACTCCATACTGTATTTCAAAATAAATCACAAATGAATTATCATTTTAAATGTAAAAAATGAAGAGACTAGGAAAACACAATTGATATTATGGGAATGTGTGCCCTTCTTTGCATGGGAAAGAGTTTTCTCAGCACAGAAGCAAAACAGAAAACCACTTCCGATGAAATAATAGGTGAATACAGGGTCAGGAACCTAAGTGTGAGATAATAATTGAGGAGAGAGTCTAGAATAAGGGGTAAGGAGAAAGTATAGAACTTTCTTCTTCTCTTCCTCCTCTTCTCTCCCCACCCACTTCTTCTTCTTTTGATGGCACTAGGGATTAAATTTGGCCTCATGTATACTAGGCAAGTGCTCTGCTACTGAGCTACATTACCAACCCATGATTCACTCTTTATTAATATGTATTTTCTAGGAGACTTTGTGATCTTTGAGGCTGATTTAGCTAGGGATGCCCCTGGGTTCAGAAAGGGTGTTTTCAGCTTGAAGGGTCAGTTTGTTTTACATTTTTAAATTTTATTGGTTCTTTTTAGTTATATATGACAGTAGGATCCATTTCAGTATAATTCTACAAGCATGGAATATGTCTCATTCTATTCAGTCCCCAGTCCCCTTCCTTCCTCTTCCCTTTCCCCACCCCTTGTTCCCTTCTCTCTATTGATCTTGAAGGGTCAAATTTAAGATTGAAGCAATAATAATATGATTTCCACTAGAATAGTAACTGGAGGTTGTAACCTATTTACTATGTTGAAGCTGTGGCTACTGCTGGAAAGGACCCTACTGTGACTTGCACCAAAGTATTCTCTCCTTTTCAGCAGGGTGTGTTCAGGTAGCTTGGACTTCTCAATGCATTACAATGTCTTGGTTACTTCTGAAACAATTGCTTTCTGCTCTCCAAGAACATAATCATTTTAATTGGCCAGTTTCCCCTATGGCATCCAGTCTGAGGATGCCATTTACTTGCCAGTTTCTGTCAAAGGCTAGCAAGGTATTTTCTCTGGCTAACCTCCCTTCACCACTCTCCTCTTTGGGGGAATGTGAATTGGGTAAGATTTTCCAGAGCACAAGAAAAAAATGTAAGCAGTGCAAGGTTGAGTCTCACATGCAGATACTTCATGAGTTGAGTATTTCTTATGGGTGTCCAAGTCCCAAAAGATAAGGAAAGGTAAAACAAAAACAGTATCCAAAGATGTGTTCAGCCCAAAAGGACAAAAAGCCTGAGGCCCAGACCCTGACCCCCAACAAAAAGTACTGGCAACACAGAGGGAGACAAGGATTAGAACAGGGTGGCTAATCAGTTTCCACCAGATGTCTACTTCTAATGTAGGACTAACTCTGTTGTTCTTAACTAGACCCAGACTCAGATGTTCAGAGCATTATAATCTTTCAGACATGCACGGAAAGGTGACCCACACTAGTTAATGGCCTAATACAGATAGCATGTGGAGGCAGTAGATCAGGTAGGTGAATTTACTACATCACTGATGGCAGACTAAATTTGGAGGTATAGCTTTCAGCTGTGGCAGGTGGGAACAGTGCCTCCTTGAAGCAGTTCCTTCACTGGTACCATCTGTATCACTGGGTTCCTGTGTGTTAAGGAGCCAGGAGCCACAGCAGTGCAGCAGGGGCTATCATACCCAAAGGAAGCAACGGACAACCCAAGTTTCACAAATCAGTAAAAACCATTCAGTGAAGGATCTGTTAATGTGTCTTAAAAAATGCATCTATATGCATGAACAGAAATAACAGATCACAGATTAATAAACAATAAGTTACAGATGAATTTTAAAATATAGAGTTAAAAAATGAAACATGAAGAAACCACAAGAAATGGCAATATAAATATAACCCTCTCTTGCATAGCAGCAAAATGAATTATTTCACCAAATAAAAACTCAAAATTTAAAAACAAAATTTAGAATATGCCTGCTAAATACCACAAAGATTTAATATACTTTATAAATAAATAAGGAATTTATAAAAAGCTTTCAGAAAACAGTGCAACCCTAAAAATATGGAAATATATTTTAATCAGAAGCAATATTATGATATTTTTGGTTT
Source organism: Marmota marmota marmota (assembly GCF_001458135.2). Classification (NCBI taxonomy): domain Eukaryota; kingdom Metazoa; phylum Chordata; class Mammalia; order Rodentia; family Sciuridae; genus Marmota; species Marmota marmota. Next base: position 2,830,663 of record NW_026000252.1, read on the forward strand.
TAACCACTGTTTCTGACTCATAACTCTCTCCATAAGGCGGGTCACAGAAGCTCCCACCTACCCCAAATCCTTGAGGGGGATTGCTGCACTGAGGCCAAGAAGAATCTGGATAAGCCTTGCTGGTTTTTCCCTACCCAGTCTATTAGCAGTCATGTCTATGCAATGAAAAAAAAAAAAAAAATGACAACGCTGGTATAATTCATACCTCTAGCCCATGTTCTATAAAATCTCCAAAACAGAAATCAGACAAAAATTGCACCTTTTAAAATTGTCCAGTGAGGTAACTTATGTATCAACCAACTTAGGTCATTTAACTTTGTTAACAAATTAATGGATGAGTGCATCCTTTCTATAGAACTATAAATCTAAGAGATTAAGTTGCAGATAACCCATAAAAGTGATTTTTTCATGCCCATTATGTAAACTTATATATAGTTTTATCAGCCAGATTTGTGCCTAAATAATTTCATTTCTGCATTTTCCATTACCTAAATAATCAAGAAACTGTTAATGTTATTTAAAAGCACCTACATAATTCTGTTGGTTTTCTGAGTAATGGGTCAAATAAGACTTACTGTTATGCCAACAATCTGTGTGATATTCATGGTTTATACCAATTTGGGAGTTATGATTTCAAATTATTTTTTGGAAATGAAAAACCTTTTCAAAGAAGTGACTGGATTACTTCTCCTATTGCCAAAAAATAAGATAAAAATGTATTTCCTAAAAGGCTTGAAACATTCATAACTGGTTTCAGGGATTCACCATCTAAGAGTGAATGATCATCATCACTGTAACCATTGGCAGCACAACAAAGGACTTGGATGTCATTGTCAAAAAGAATGGTAGAAGACATAGTTGGTGAATGAGGAATGGGCCTCATTTACAAGACCAGGGAGGGATAGGTACCACATTCATTGACNACTCAATTTCTTTTTAAATAGTGTCTGACATTTATTGAAAGTAAGGAAAAGAAACTTTTGTACAGGTAGTGTAGAAGAGCTGGAAAGAGTACACGGGTTACTGTGTTGAACAAAAGGCACACACATCAGAGAGACAGTTGCACATTCAGAAGAAAACTGGATTCTGGGGAAAACTAAGTGGTCCACAGGAGAAAATGAGAGACTCCATTTGGCTGCCAGGAACACAAGAGGTCTCTGGGAGGAGGGAGGGAATGGGATGTGCTGAAGATGAAAGGCTGGCTGGCCCCTTCTGGGGAGGGGGCGGTGGCAGCCAGCTGGGTGAATCAATGTCCACGGGCTGTGGCCAGCTCAGGTACCTCCAAGGAGAGTCCAGATCACTAGGAGCGGCAGTCTGTCGGTGAGTGTGGTGGAAGGCGATGGCAGCGCAGCGCAGCACAGGCGTGTGGGCAGAGCGCGATGCAGTCCGGTGGTCTGGCAGGGGTGGTGGGCAGCGGCCGGCTGTGGGTGGTGTGTCCAGTGTGTAACGGGCGCCCAGCCTGCGTGCGGCTGGAGCACAGGACAGCGTCCGAATGGGCACGGGAGGGGCTGGGCTGGCAGCACAGGGCGGGGGCCCGCTCCAGAGCGAGGCCCTGTGGCGGCAGCTGCGGGAGCCTGGAGCGCTATTCCTGGAACAAAGGCAAGCACTACGCGGGAGGGGACAGCAGCGCAGGGAGACCGCGGTGACGCGAGCGAGCTAGCTAGCGAGTGGGGAGGGAGGCGCGGCGGGAGGGCGCCTGGCTCAGCTGACCCTCCCCAGAGCACCGGCCATAGGCCCGAGGGTCTGCAGGCCTAGAAGTCCTCGTCCTCCTCCCATCCAAAGACCCGCTTCATCTCGGCCAGGAAGCCCCGGTAATCATTGAGCAGGGGGCTGTCCTTCTTGATGTAGGGGATCACCCACTCCAGGGCCGGGCCCGTGAGGCGGGTGATGAGGAACGTCACCTTCAGGGCGTCGCTGGAGAAGGTCTTGTCGTCCACGAACATGTAGGAGCCGGTCTGCACGATGAACTCGGGGAGCCGGTCGGTATCGCCGTCAAACGTCTCGGGAAAGGGAATCGGGTTTCTCCACCGACGCGCCGCGGGCCGGATGGGCCAGGCCAGGAAGGCCTTCATCAGCTGCACCCGACCGTCCATCGCGCAGCTGTCAGTCGGCTGGGCTCCGCTGCGTTTGCAGGGCTGCGGGGCTGTCTGGGCCGAGGCGTCGCCGGAAGTGTATGTTTGCGGAGGCGGGCCCAGGCCGGGGTGGGGGCGACCGTGGGCGGGGCCACGGCCAGGGTCCCTGCGCCTGCGCGGGCTCCACTCAGAAGCCTTGGTGGTCGCTAGTGCGCAGGCGTGTCTCTGGGTGCTCTGGGGCCAGATGGGGCGGGGGCGGGTATGAGGCCCTCAAGAAGGAGGGGTTGGTATCAGAGGGGCGGGATGGGGTTCATATTGGGCTCAGTGGGCGAGGGGCAGCGAGCAGAGAAGCCCAGGATGCTTTGTGGTGTTAGGTTAGGGTGGATCCTGCAGCCCTTGGGGATCTGGAGGGTCTGCGTTCTCCAAGCTGATGAATCTTCCTGCCATACAACTTCCAGTCTGTCACTCATCAGCACTGTAGTAGTCGTTTGTGTACCTTCTGTTCTGGACGCCTTTTGAATGAGTGAATACAATTTTCTGCTTTTTTGTGCATCTCTCAGCATGAGAAGCATTAGCTCCCTGGCTGCAGATGTGGTTGTTTTACAGTATAGGAAAGCCCCAAATATTAGCATACATAGCACACAGATCAGCTATTCGAAGAATAATATACCGTGAGCTGTTAATTTAAGGGGGGTTTAGAAATCTTTTCATTTGTTATATTAAGACACCAATAAACTATTGTCTGAGTAAGAAACTAAAAGAAGGGTTGGATGCTTTAAAATATTATACATGTCAATAAGTAAGAATAAAGGATTGAAATATCCAAGAGTTTTGCAGATTGGAAAGGAGGAGGGAAAATTAACTGTTACTATATACAAATTTAGTTTTAAGACTGAGTAAAATATTAATATAAATTCACCAACTTTTACACGTACATAATATCACCTGTTAAAATATATATTTGGGTTAAACCCCAGTTTGAAAAACAATTTAAAAATTGGGCATTGAAACAAGCATCAAACGTTATAAATATCAGAAATTTTTTCAGTGCTAAAGAAGAGAACAAAAGAATACACAAACAAGTAGAAAGATATTCCCAGATCTGGTATAGGATGACTCAATATCTTAGAGATATTAATTTTATTCTTGCAAGGAAATAGAAGAGTTCTGGACTTAGATATTATCCACAGAACTGTACATGTTGTTCCAGACAGCTGCTGCCCTATACCGACATGGTGACTCAACAAATTTACCTCTGTCTGCGTGAGTTGCAACAGTGCCTTGTGCCCCCATGACCTTTAAAGTGCAAAATCTCTCTTGTGGTACTGGCTAACTAGAAATATTCATGGAATATTCTGGAAAAGATTGTTCCATTAAAGTTCAGTTGACAAATTAGAAATATAGGATTGATCACAGTTGTGGCAGTCATACATAATGCAACCTTCACTCCACTATACTTCAACCAGCGCTTGAATTTTTCTTCTACTCATAGGTGGTCAAATGTCAGTACAGACAATGTAATGGTAGTTGGAGATGGAATTTTGGGGATATAGAGTTAGATGAGGTAATGAGGATGGGGTCTTCAGGATGGAATTAGTGCCTTTACAAGAAGAAACACTAGAGAACTTGCTCTCTCTACCTTGTGAAGATATAACCTGAAGGAGGGGGAGCATTTGCAAACCAGGAAGAGAGTCCTCACCAGAGCCGAATCATGCTGTCATTTTTATTACAGATTAACAGCCTCCATAACTGTGAAGAATAGATTTCTGTTGTTTAAACTGCCCAATCTGTGGTATTTTGTTCTGGCAGACCAAGCTAACACACTTACTAATCCAACTCTTTTTTTTTGGGGGGGGGGAAGTTCCAGGGATTGAACTCAGAGGGGCTTAACTACTGAGCCACATCTCAAGCCCTTTTTATATTTTTATTTTGAAACGTGGTCTGGCTAGGTTGCTTAGGGCCTCGCTCAGTTGCTGAGGCTGGCTTTGAACTTGCGATCCTCCTGCTTCAGTCTCCCAAACTGCTGGGATTGCAGGCATGCACCTACATGCTCAGCACTAATCTAACTCTTGAGAATTTCTTTTGAAAAATAATTTAACTGAAGATAAAAAATCTTGAGACATAGGGGCTGGGGATGTGGCTCAAGCGGTATCACGCTCGCCTGGCATGCTTGTGGCCCGGGTTCGATCCTCAGCACCACACACAATCAGAGATGTTGTGTCCACCGAGAACTAAAAAATAAATATTAAAAAATTCTCTCTCTCTCACTCTCTCTCTCTCTCTCTCTCTTTAAAAAAAAAGAAAAAAAAATCTTGAGACATAAAAATATCATAGCAAGAATATCTGTCATCCTTAAAAAAAGGAAATATCCAATGAGGGAATAACCTAGCCTATTATTCATTGACATTATAGAATTACATTAAAATAATTATGGAAAATAAACAGAGACCAAATTGTTCTAACAAAATATTAAGTGAAAAAAACAGAATCCAAAATAATGTATTTTAAAAACTATACCAAAATTGAAATAACTTTGTGAGATAGGTAGACTAAAATGGGGCCATGTGGAGACACCCTTAGTAAATGGGGACATCTGAAAACATGACAGGTTAAGCTTGCTTCTTCAGTTCAAGATAAACTGAATATTAGATGTATGCTTATAAGAGATTAGATATATTATTAATTAAAATGTCACCCACCTGAGGAACTTACACAATGTGCCTGCAAGTAACTAATGGCTAAATTCTTTGACCCAAGAGTAACATTCTGATTTCTAAGTATAGGGTCGTCACTATAGACTTGGTCACCATGATGGAGTGGTTCACCATGTGACTTGACCTCTAAGAAAGTTTGTAAATATTTTCCAAATCAGCAAAATCTAACAATGACTCACCTGATTAGGACCTCCCCTCTGAAAATTATATACAAAATCATAGAACTCAAACCCAGGGGTTTCACTCATCTTCTCCAAGATGGGAAGGTCATCCACTCTCCCTCAAAGTGTGAAATCTTTTGCTGTCCTTAAGTAAATCTTCACCTGTATCTTGTGTACTGATTTGTCTTGCAATTCTTTGTGTGACAAATGTCAAAAACCTGGCTGGTTGCAAGTGGAGGTCCCCTTCTCTCAGGACCCCCTTGGACTCCCTTCCTTGACATGTGTAGCAGCACCAAATATCTGATGCTCTCAAGTGACTGCCCAGTCAAGTAGTACATTTCTAGCTCCCTCTGCATTTTCTTGGTCTTATATGATTAAGTGTAGGACGTCCATGTCTGTCCAGAGATGAGAACAAAAGAGAATACATTACAACTGATTATATTGGGCCAGCAAAACTTGACCTAAGAACCTGCTGTGGGTATTATGAAACAAAAAATTAAGGACAATTTTACTCATAAATAAAGATGCAAAATCCTGAAACAACATATTAGCACATAGAATCTTGTAACACATAAAGGTCATACTATGTCACAACTCAGTTTGTTTTATTCAGGACTGTGAAATCAAATACCAATCAATGGAGCTGGGGGTATAGCTCAATGGTAGAGAGCACTTGCCCAGCATGCACATGACCCTGGGTTCAATCCCCCAACACTGCAAAACAAAACAAAACAAAAATAAACCAACAAAAATCAGTGTAATCCACCATACTAAATTTTTTAAAATGAGGAAATCCTCATTTTTAATATATAAAATAATTATATAATATTTTAATAATTATATAATATATAATCATATAATTATTTCTCTAGATTCAGAAAAAATCATTTGATACAATTCAATTACCATGTATGATAACTAATAATAACTTTGGAAAAGTATAAATCTTTATTATTCTGCTAAAGGGTACTTGTGAAAAATTACATAGAGGGCTGGGGCTGTAGCTCAGTGGTAGAGCGCTTGCCTCACACACATGAGGCACTGGGTTCAATCCTCAGCACCACAAAAAA
>NW_026000253.1:0-5666 GCF_001458135.2 Marmota marmota marmota
TAAGACCGTTTCTGGAACCTGTGCTATAGTGCTTCCAAGCCTGTTCTCCAGTGGTCATAGGGGAACTTGCTCCCTTCTAAGCATGTCCATTTCGTTGTTGGAAAGTCTTGGCTGTGGGTGACATCCCTAGGTGGAACTGAAGTCATTTGCTCTGTCTGTCTGTCATTCATGGGTCCAAGCTTCACCTTTTGGAATCACACAGAACAAAGACTTTCTCTCTTTTAGGACAGTCCTTGGGAGAACTAAAAACAAAGATGATGTCCTGTTATCTCAGTTTTCTAGGCTTAAGAGCTCCAATTATTCAGCTGTTTCTAAGGGCATCTGGTATTCAGTCTCCCCTCTTGATTCCTTCTTTAGATTAACTCTAGTTTGTCCATACTCTTCTTAAATTATGGAGTCTACAACAGAATAGAATGGAATAACTAAGGAGAGTGACCAAAGTTACTTTATTTTTGGTGCTGGGAATCAAACCCAGGGCCTCATACATACTAAACATGCATTCCATCATTGAGCTACACCCCCAGTCCTGGACCATTCTTGTTAAAAATATAGCTGAAGATCATTTTGGCTCTTTCTGGGGGTCCTGTGTCAGACAAAACCTTTTGGTGAAAGTACCTATGCTGCCACCAAGACATACTCGCCTGAGAACTCTACATGGGCCTTAGAGGGCTGCCACATAATAGCTTCATGAGGGTCACATTTTAGATTTTTTCCTTCTCTTACCCAAGGCCAGCCTTCGGAAAGATATTCTGGGGAGATGAGAGAGAAGACATAAGCCTTGACTTCAATGAGCATATATGTTTATACAAAGAGGTTATTAAGTTACAGAGGAGGAATTTGTATAATAGAAGAAGGAAGTGGCATTTAATGAATAGTGTGAAAGTCAGAATTCCAGATTTTTTTTTTACCTCTCTGAACTTAATTTTCCCCTTCTGGGAAAAATAGTTGTCTCCAAGATTGAAAATGCTAACCATATGTGACATATAAGCAGTCTCCAAAGTACAGAGTCTCTATGTAGGATTTTTGGAGACAGCTCTCACTGCCCCATGCCCTGTCAGGTATTTGTCTTCGCGCATACTGCCACTGGCTCCTGCAATTACAAAGGTTCCTACAATCCTGAGATTCTGGGGTTTCCCATCTGGATCTGGAATGCCCACAAGAGGCACCGCTGCTGAAGGTCTTGAACAGACATCCTTGTCTGTTCATGTCCCCACATGTACCAATTGTCACCTGAGCTGGGAAAATACCTTTCTTTATTATAAATCCCTGATCAGGGAGTGGATGGGAGTAGGGCTTTATCCTCACTATTTTTGAAGGATGAGGAATCTAGGGGAGACAGAGTTGAAGTCTAGGAAACAAATCCTCACAGACACATGGCAGTTTATAGTGGTTAGTTTCAGAACAATTCTGGAGAGTCCTATTTAATCCATAGGGTACAATTGATGAAATTACACAACCTAACCGTTTATAATATTCTGTCTACAAGAAAGGATATTCATACTTCAAGCTTATTTACCAAAAGTTATTCTTTGAAAATATCCATCCATAAGTTAAAGACCACACATTCTCTAAATAGCTATATTCTCTAAATAGCACTAGTGTGAGTTAGGTGTGTCTTTTGGCATTTGGGGGTGAAGGGCAGGCACTGAGAACAGCCCTTTCATGAAATTTCTGTGAGCTCTACCACTGAGCCATACCCCCAGTCCTCAGAAGATCTGGGTAAGCTTGGGATTTCTACTATCATCCGTGCCCAAGGTGCTCATATCTCTGATGCTAGATCCAGATGTGTATGCAAGGTTACATTTCCCCAGAAACTGAAATCCAGGTTTACCTGAGAATTATCATGTAGTCAGTAAGTAACCTTTTTATATTAGCTATATTGGTATTAAGATTACTTGCAGTTGTCTTCTAAAGAGTCAAATATTTCCTCCTTGGTGCTCCCTGATCTACTTCCTTTAGACAGACTTCAATTAAAAGTCATTGATGAATAAGTTGAGATACTATTTTTTCCTGGCTAAATTTTATATTCTAAGGACTTGCATGGAGGAGAAGTTTGTCTCCTTACAGTCCTTAGCCCCATCCAGTGTAAATAGGCCAAGTGGAAAGATTGTCATGTGCATTAATGTTGCAATGGATGATCCGTTCTTCCTCACATCACACTGGCATGTTTATTTGGGCACACAGCCATCTTGGCTGGGCACTGCATTTGCAAGGATCAAAATGACTGGATCTCTCAAAGTGAGCTAACCTCTCCTCTTTAACTTCACCTCCACACCCTCCTCTTTCAGTGATGGCCATGTCACAGAATGAGCACTGTCTTGTGGCAAAAGAAACACATTTTCCATGCATCTAGGCTGTTCTTTCATGTCCAGTCTTTAGTTCCCAGCCCCCACCCACCCACACCAGTTGCTTGAGGCCTACATTTTGGACTCTCATTCAAGTGCCACTCTTTGTTCATTCATTGGCTGCCTTTCCCTCTGTCCAAAACCCAACTTTTTTTTTTCTAATTTGGTCACAGTGTGCCCTTCTAGTCTGCTGTACCAGCTATGTCCCTTTTGGCTCGGCCATGCTTCCGGTTGAGGGGGATAGAGAAGCTCACAAAGTTGAAGATGATGGGTTTGCAAACACACAGGAAATAACAGCAGAATCAGAGGGAAATTTTTCTCACACTGCATTGCTTTCTATCCTGTTTCAGTGAAGGACAGGACCATTGTCATTTCACATTCCTTATGGTGTCTTATCACTTTGAAGAGTAATCTCAGCATGTCCCTGTGCCTCTATGTACCCTCCTATTTCTTCTCAGACCCTCCATGGGGCAAGTTTCTGTTTTATTGAAGGCTTGCTAAGGGCTCCAAGGTCCTTGCTTGGTCTGGGCTGTGGAAGTGTGGAGGTGACTGACAGTAAGTAGGCAATTCTCACAGTGCATTTCTTTTCTCCACACTACTGCTTCCTATCTTTCAAGAAGTGGCTGTTTCCTGGTATGTTCTCAGGCATGGCATGGTCTGTTAACTTTCACTCAAGTCTTTTAATGTTACATCTATGAGGAATGCGGGAGGTGGGACTCATTTGACAGGATCAAGGGTTAAGCCCAGTGACGAACAGACCCTTTGTGAGATCTTCTGTCCCCCCACCCAAATGTCACTCAACAGAGTCTTGCTGTATGGTCTTCTCTCTTCCTGAGCCTCTGGCAGAGACGTTTTGAATGGTTCTCCTATACTGCCTTTTACGGTCTATCAGAAACTGATTTTTGTTTTGAGGGAGGGGGTTGGAGGTGAGATGAGGTAGAACTAGAAGTAAAGCTGGTTTGACTAGTTATTCTGGAAAGGGGCTAGAGGCTCATGGCTGCAGCCCCATCTTTGCTTATGAGAGGATGACAAGCTAAAGCCTTGCTTTGTTGAGCTGTCTTTCTGTTTTCCATTTCTCTTTGTTTGTGTTTGGTTTAAGTAAAACCCCCCTGAAATGTACAGGTAGGCGGCTCTTAATGGCATCTTATCTCTGATGGAGAGTGAGTGATGACATTTTGGTGCCTCAGGGGGTGAGGAAGTATTAGGTCTGACTCTTGCATGTTCTTTGGAGGAATTGACTGAGGCTGTGGTGTTCTGTTGATTTCAGTTGGCAATCCAGAAGGATCAGGATAATTGACTGAAAAGTGGATCATGGGAGGATCTGGAAACTTCTAAATCTTCACAGAGTGTAGGCCATCTAGTTTGGGTTGGATCTCAGTGACCTCTTGTACCCAAAGAGTGATCAGGGCCTCACATGGTGTGATCAGAGAGGTGGTAGACCTGCTCTGTGGCACATATGGCTGTTTCTAGATGTTTTATGTAGACTCCCATTCAATTTTTACAGTAAAAATTTTAGGTAGATATTGATGTTCCAGTTGTGCAGATAAAAGGATGGAAGTTCAGGGGTGATAGACTCCTGAAGTCACTCAGTAAGTGGAAGAGCTGGCATTCAAATTTATTTATTTTTGTTTTTGCAGTGCTGGGATAGAATCCAGGCCAGGAACTTGCACATGTTAGGCAAGTGCTCTACCACTGAGCTACATCCCTGGCATTCAAATTTACTTCTGTGTGATTCCAAATTCCAGATTCTTTGCATGATACCATGTTTACACAAGTTAGAGAAAGAGAAAACTGGGAGAGAGGAGTGGGCAAATGAAATTTAATGAAGAAACTGCTAATATTACCAATAATCACTCCTTAGCATTTTTAAATTTTAATTCTCAAATCAGAGTACAAGAACTGGGCTAGGATTCAGAAGACCCAAAGTGTGTATTTTTTTTCCCTGCAGTACTGGGGATGGAACCCAGGGCCATGAGCAAGAGCTCTACCACTGAGCCACACCCCCAGTCCTTAGAAGATCTGAAGTTTCCTTTTAACTCTGCCATTCAAGACTTTCATGACCTTGGGCAAGTCATTTCCCTGTTTCTCAGTTTCCCTATTTGAAAAGTGAAGATAATAATTCATTTTTGTTTATCTCCCCATTGTCCAATAGGGAGAGAGATTAATTTTATCCTTTGTTGCATATAAATGATAGAGATGTGATTTTAAAAAAATAAAGTGTTCCACAGGTGTCCCTTATTGAACAGAAATTCTCCTAAGAGAATTTTTGAACTAAAAAAAAAATGAGCATTTGAAGTTACTGAATCTTTGGGAGTTGTCTAAAATAGCAGGACACCTTTAGTGTGATGTCTGCAGCTGCCAGAAGGAGGAAGACCAGATATGATTTCTGGCTAATTTCCAAACAGCCAGCACTTTAAAAGGCTATGCTAAAACCTTGTTTGGCTGTCCTAAGAGCTCTCAATTAAGCCTCCAATCAATCAATCAATCAGTCAATCAGTCAACCAACCAGTCAACACAGATTTGTTGAGCACTTTGTAAAGTGCCTAACCCTAAAGTAGAAAATTTGAGAGATGACCACCATAGAAGACCTGGTCCCTGGATTCTCAAAGAGATGACAGGTTTGTTGAAGAGTGGTATTTATTGCAAGCCCAGGGAACAAAAGCTTTAAGTGCCGAAGCCATGGGATAGCATCTAAGAGCAACCTTTATTCAGTGGGAAGAGATTTCATTGTGGGTTGATGTGGTTAGGAGATTTGTGGGAAAATGAAGAAGAACTGGAGCTGGGCCTGGAGGGTTACATGGGATTTAGGTAGGTTGGGGAGGAAGAAGGGTGTTCATTGCAAAAATAATAAGCACTACATATCCTAAAGACGCAGACAAGAGTCTAAAGCCAGTTGTTTCACCCCACGTTGAACTGACAGCATAAGGACATAGTTTGTGGTGTTTGTTCATTTATTCACTTATTAATTTATTCATTAATTTTATTGAAGGCCTATTTTAGGAGAGGAGCTATTCTTTCTATGGCCTAAGAAACTGCACAGAGCTCCATAGATGTTGCTTTTATTTGTTAATTCTTTTTTTAAAATATTTTTTTAGTTGTAGTTGGACACAATACCTTTATTTCATTTATTTATTTTTATTTGGTGCTGAGGATCAAACCCAGGGCCTTGCACATGCTAGATGAGCACTCTACACCAGAGCCGCAACCCCAGCTCCTTATTTGTTAATTCTAACAAATAATTTTATAGTGCATATGATTGGCCAGGCACTAATTATATATATATATATATATATATATATATATATATATATATATATATAT
>NW_026000253.1:6191-13767 GCF_001458135.2 Marmota marmota marmota
TTTGCCCTATGCTGGCAGTTGTTCTTTCTTTTTCTTTTCTCCCTCCTGCTCTGTTGGGATATTAGAGATCAGTGACCCCAGGGGACCAAGCCAACTGATGCTATTGCAGTGATGGAGATGACACATCGTGCTTCCTTCCAGCTAAACTGGGAGGTGCACATGAAGTGTCTCCTTTTTTTTTTTTTTTTAATTCCTTGACCCAACTGCAGCACAACATTGGGAGTCTTATTGGGAATAAAAAATGTCATTGATATCTCTCCCAACTCAAAAGAGATGCATAGAAATGAACTCTGAGATGGTGAGCTCAGATGGGAAAGGGCAGCTTTGAAGAAGGATCTTGCAAGAGCTGGGATAGGCAGGAAGAAGCCTCCTTCTGGAACAAGTACACTACTGTAGTCGCCTCCTCAATGGTTTTCCTTCCTTTGATCGTCCCCTCCCCCACCCCTAAATTATTTAATGGCTCCCTGCTGCCTGGAGGATGGAGCCCAAAGTACTTTAGCCTGGTTTACAGACCATTCTCCATCTGGCTCTAGTCTTACTCCCTAGCTTTCCTTCCAGGCCCCAGGTTTTCTCTATGCTCCCCCAAGTCACCTGGGAAAGTCTACCCTCTGAAGTTCCCATCCCTTAAGTGAGTGACTGGGCTGCACACTGTGTCCTTGGAAGGCCATCACTTTTCTTCTCAGTGCTCCCCCTTTAGCCTAGCCTTCAAGCCCCAGCTGTAAGCCTCAAGAGCATCATCTCTGACCCCTCCTGGTGGAAGTGATGGCTCCCTCTTTGGAATGCCAGAATTCTCATTTTCCAATATCTATCTCTGGATCCATTGGCTGCCTTGTGTTTGGCTCACTGGACAGTGGCTGCATCCTTTATGTCTTCACCATCCTTGACATCTGTGCACTGGCATGAAGGAGGCTCTCCAGAATGGGTCACTGGTTAAGAGAATATGTAGAAAGAGTGAAGCAAAAATTTTGTATCTAGGGCTGGGGTTATAGTTCAGTGGTGGAGCGCTTGCCTAGCAGGTGTGAAGCACTGGGTTCAATCCTCAGCATCACTTAAAAATTAATAAAAATAAAGGTTTAAAAATTTGTACCTAGTAATGGGTAATCTTTCCCATTTTTTACTCCCAACACCAAATTAGAGGATGTAACTTGAAGATCTGAACTTACTAGTCAAGTTTCCCAGTCTTTGTGTGTCTTCAAATAAGTGGGGTGAGCCACGAATGGCACCCACATGTGAGGTAAAGATAGAGGAAACACAGAAAAAATAACGGTGGGGGTAGAAGTTGAAAAGGACCCCAGCTGCAACCCTGGATGGGAAAGGTAATGGCAGCAGTGGAGAATGGGGGTGGTTTACCTGCTTGTTCCTGGGGCTGCCTGGCTGCTACAGCTTGTGGGCTTGAACTGTGTTCTCCAGGCTTGCAAGTGGGAGACGCCTTCTGGCAGATGATTACAACATTCCCCATGCTGTTGGAAAGCGTTGCTGTGAGACTTTTAAAACAACAGCCACCCCACTTGTTGCTATGTGTTTGGGGTGGATGTAGTGTAAGTCTTGTGCCTGATTCAAGTGTTTCACTGCTTCAACTGAGAGCTGGTAGCTTTAAGTGTACATACTTTGTGTGTGTGTGTGTGTGTGTGAGAGAGAGTGTGTGTTTTCACTTTTTTTTGCTTAATCAAGCCCTAACGTGTTCTGTCTGACTGGCCTTGGATGTGACTCACTGTCTGGTATTTATACCTAATGCCTTAACTGTCCTCATTATTTGACCATGACATTCCTTTACTCACTATTTTACTCAAGGATGAGAGGGCCAAGAAGGGCCAAAAGGGACTAATTCTGTTCTCATTCTTAATGGGGTCTAATCTCATTGGTGGCTGACTGTCTCTGTACCAGTCAATTAGGTTACGTTAGGGTACTAAAAGGGACAGGTTGAGATTTATAATGTTGAAACTCACATTGGGAATACTGTGACAGATTAGAAGACACACTGTGGCGGCTTGTCTTAGTTTCCTCCTGCGCAGTCTACTGCTGGAAAGAAATTTTGGAACAGGCCTGGAAAAGGACCCTAGAAAGTGCCTGTGTGTTTTAGGATTACGTTAAGTCTGAAAGGAATACAGAGGATGTCAGACAATCTTAAAGAAGAGAGGATTCTGTCTTTGCAAGCAGAATGTTAACTTGCTTCTTATTCTTCCATGAAAGTCCTTCCAAAGCTGAAAACTTTGTCTTAGAAGCATGCTCCCAAGAGTGTGTGAATGGTAAAACCCATCAGGGGCACTCTTGTTATCAAAGGGACAGAGACTCTGATAGGAAGGACATGGCTGCTAGCATGGTCATTTGGAGGCCAGGCAGCCAGTAAATCATTTGAGAAGGAATTAAAGGTTCAAAGGGCAGGAGGGAATTCTTTGGGTGACCTCATAGGTGCTTGAAAAATCAAAGGGATAGCTGATGTGCTTTCATGTTTTGAAGGCTGGTTCTAAGGGGCAAGGGAATGGAAATGCACGATAGGAAATTGGCATTGCTGTTTTTGTGTGTTTAGAAGCCTTAACTCCAAGCTGAGGATGATCAAAGTTACCATTAATTACGTGCTTATTATTTTCTGGGAACTTTACGTGCACAATCTCTCATCTTCTCATCATTACTGTAAATGAAATTATGTACTCCTATTTTGAAAAAAAAATTTTTTTTAGTTGGATACAATATCTTTATTTTATTTATTCATTTTTATGTGGTGCTGAGGATCGAACCCAGGGCCTCGTACATGCTAGGCAAGCACTCTACTGCTGAGCCACAACCCCAGTCCTTATATATTCCTATTTTTACAGATGAAAAAAGGAAAGGCAAAATAATGTATTCAAAGTAACACACCAGTAAAGGGTAGAGCTGTGATTTGAATCCAGCTCTACCCGACCCTAAATCATATGCTTGCCTCATTATACCTTGGAATTATGTTTGAAAGATCCCTTTTTATGCCTCATATTCTTTTTCTAATCCCACTACAAACTACTGCTGGGACGATGTTTTTTGGTGTCATGGCATTGGCCAAAGGAGAATCTCACAGACCAATTATTTCGAAGCTTTCCTGGAAAGCTTGTTAAAGACAGAGATTAGACTCTCAGGAAAAATAATATTATATTATTGTACAATAATATAACACATGAATGGCACTCAGTAGTGTCTGTATTCTAAGATACAGACATGGAGACTAAGCCAGTTGAGTAACTTGACAAAATTCATTCAACAACATCATAACTGGAAGAACTGGTATTTAAAATTCAGTTTATCTGATTTTTAGAGAATCTGTCCTTCCCAATGCCTTCTCAAACTGCAGAGGGATTAAGCGATAAACAAAACACTGGGTTTGACCCATCCTGCTTACCTTCCCTATCTTGGCCCAGAAATTTTAAGTTAAGGGTAAGTCCCTGTCTTCCATCCCCCCTCCTTCCCCCTCTCCTCCCCTCTTGGTAGCACAATTTATTTGTTTAAAATGTTATTTTGGGGCTAGGTGATAAATGTTTATGGAACAAAATTAAAAATATATAAATAGACACATATTTCTTTGTTCCTGACCCTAAACCACCTAAGTTCCCTTTCCAGAGGCAGCAACTGTTACCAATTCCTTGCACTCTTCCAAAGATGTCAGGCCTGATGTGCACACTTGTAATCCCAGCCACTAAGGAGGCCGAGGCAGGAGGATCACAAGTTCAAGGCTAGCCTGGGTAATTTAGCTAGACCCTATCTCAAAATAAAAAGTAAAAAGGACTGGGAGTGTGGCTCAGTGGTCAAGTGCCCCTGAGTTCGATCCCTAGTATAGTACTATGCCAAAACCAAAACAACAAAAAAGAGGCTGATCTATGCATTATACATAGGCATGTCGTGTATGCTCATGCACATACATATGTGCTCATATTCTATTTCCTCATGGCTTGTGTCTTCCTTAATCTTGTGCACTGTGGCTTCTCCTGAGGTCTTCCTGAAGGCTAGACTTACTGGTCTTTTCCCTGCCTTTCTCCTCCTTGTTTTCTCTGCACAATTGTGTTATTTTTTCCAATTATTTGCTGAATAGGTAATATATTTACATGGCTCAAAAGTCACATAGTATTAACAGACAGACTCCAGTTATTTGCACATCATTGTCTCCCATCTGCTTAGTTGAACTCCCCCTGTTTGTATTTTTTTTTAAAGCACCATTCCAGAGTTTGTACACATATAAGCAAATGTGAACATAGTTGTTATTTTTTTCTGGTACCAGGGGTTGAACCCAGGGGTGCTTACTACTAAGTCATATCTCCTACCCTATTTAATTTTTTTTTTAGTTGTAGATGGACACAATACCTTTATTTTATTTATTTATTTTATGTGGTGCCGAGGCTTGACCTCATTATTTCACACCTGCTAGGCAAGTGCTCTATCACTGAGCTACAACCCCTGCCTCCAACCCTTTTTTATATTTTATTTAGAGACAGGGTTTTGTTGAATTGCTTATGGCCTCGCTAAGCTGCTGAGGCTGACTTTGAACTCACAATTCTCCTGTGTCAGCCTCCTGAGCTGCTGTGATTACAGGCAAGTGCCATAATGCCTGGTACGAACATAGATTCTTTATCTCATCTCTTACAAAAGGTAGCATGCTAAAACAATCTTCCATATCTCACTTTTTTCCCCATTTTCCACTTATGTATCTTTTGCTGTCAATAGAGGGAATTTGTTTTTTCCATTTCTTTTTTTTTTTCTTTTTTGGTACTGGGAATTGAACCTAGGAGTGCTTAACCACTGGGCTGTATCCCCAGTCCTTTTATTTTATCTTTGAATTTGATAGAGGGTCTTGCTTAAGGCCTTGCTTAAGGTCTTGCTTAAGTTGCTTAAGGCCTCACTAAGTTGCTGACGCTGGCTTTGAAATTGAGATCCTCCTGCCTCAGCCTCCTGAGCTGCTGGGATTATAGGCGTGCACTATTGCATCTGGACCTACTTCCATTTTTTTAAACGGCTGTATCATATTTAATTATTTAAGCTGTTGCTCATCATTGGCATTGCTTCCAATATACCATTTTGACTTAATGTTTTTCAATACCTGCTGCCAGTGTGGCTTCTATGACATTGAACTGTCTTGTTTCTCTACCCTCTCTCAGCATTTTTCCATTTCCTTTTGTGAATCAATCGCCTCTGTTCTCCCCATACTGTGAATATTTCCCAAGGTTCAGAGTTCAGCTTCTTGCTTGCTTTCTTCTCTGTTTTTCTTTCTTTGTATGTGCATGTGTGTGTGTAATAAACTTATATATATATATATGTGTGTGTGTGTGTGTGTATACACACACACACACATCAAAGTCATCATTAATCAAAGGCTTACACTTTTACATATAAACACTCTTCTTACTCTTCTTAACCATTTGATGGACAATGTCTTCTTGAATAACATTTTTTAACTTCAAATTCCAATATGTCTAAAACGGAACTTGTTATCTTCCCCTTGTAAAATAGGCTGTGTCCTTGGCTTCCCCACCTCCCACTCAGTTAGATCAAAATCTTGGAATCACTGCTTACTCATCCCTATATCCGGTCAATCACCACGTCCTGTCAGTCTTTCTTCCTTTAGAACAGCTCTGGTATCCACCCCCTTCCTTCCAATTTCTGCTACTCCCACTCTCTCCCAAGCCCTTATTACTTTATGTCTGGGTTTCTGGATTCCTGGCTCACTTCCCTGCTTCTGGGATCACCCCTTTTTAATTTATCCTGTAAGTCACTTCCTCTATTTGAAAATTTGAGTTTCCCTGTCTGTACAATGAGAAAGCTGGACCGACTGGTTGATCTCTGAAGTTCTTATCACTTCTGGCATTCTAGATCAGAAATCTTGCCAAAGAGCATGCCCCCAGATCTTGCTATTGCCACTCCTCTCTCACTTGAAGGGTTGGTATGACTCCATGCTCCTGCTAGTTAGAGCCTTGCACAAATCTTTCGTCCATATTATTCCTAGAATCTTTATCTTAAATCAACTTAAAGTGAAAAGGATTCTTAGAAGCAGGCCATCCACACTGACCTACACTGACTCACCTCCTCAGCACCATTTGTAACACTCAGAATTTGGTCAACCAGGGGTGTGCTTGAACCGTTCCATTGACAGGAAGCACTCTCACAATCAACCCTTTGTATTGTCAGGTAGTGAGTTGTTATATATCTCTTCCCACAAATGGACACCAATTGATTTGCCTTCATGATACTCTACTGTTTGAAACTCCTTTATCTTGGCTTAAGTTCAAACCCCTTAAGGCTGGCCTCCCAAGTTCTTCATAGTATGGTTCCTATCTTTCTTCCAGCCTTACATCTTCGTTACTTCCTTTGCACTTCATTCCAATAAAATAGCTGATATTGATTGAATATTTATCAGATGCCAGACACTGTTGTATGTGATTGTACATGTATTATTTAATCACCACAGCAACCATATATAAGCTTTTCTTATCCTTCCCCATTTGACAGAGGAAGAAAAATGAAGCATATGGAAATTCAAATGACTTACCTAGACTCTTACAGTTAGTAAATGGCAGAACTAGGATTTTAACCTAGAAAGTCCATCTCCAGAGCCCATGTTCATCACCACAGTCATGCAGTATCAGTCTCCAACATGACAGCTATTTCCTGAACATACTTGGTGCTCATAGTCTTTCAAACACATTTCTGGTGTTTTTTACCTGGCTAAAGTCTATGCATTTTTGAGGCCCATCACAAATAGCACTCCCTTTTAATGATGTTTTACCCTAATTTCCATCCCTTCATTCTTCCTTCATTTCTTCCTCCATAACATCCTTACAGCTTTCTCCACCTCTCTTATGATGCTCACCATGTTCCTTTTTAACTTCTTTTCTTGTTTATTTAAGCTGGTCTAGAGATCAAGCCCAGGGCCTCGTGCTTGCTGAACACATCTCTACCACTGAGCCACACCCCAGGCTCACACCTTGTTCTTTCCAGTGACTTCTGTATGCTCCTTTCGTATCCTACATGAGATAGATATGCCACCCCTTGAGGGAAGAGCCCATACCTGATATAAACCACTGGATCAGGCTTTTTACCCCAAATGTGCTCCAAAGACTAGTTAACAAATAGAGTTAAGGTTTAGGAACTTCTGTTAAGACTTGAGATTACTTCATATCTTAAGTTTGTATGAATATTCCTCTCCCTGAATCTAAGGTTTCTTTTAGGTTCTAAATTCATTTCTGTCCTTGCCCTGTGGGTTGTACATTGGTTACCAGGTTCCAAAAGTGACAGGCCAGAAAACAGTTCAGGTGTTGCTTTCCATAGTCACATCTCTCTCTCTCTCTCTCTCTCTCTCTCTCTCTCTCTCTCTCAGAGTGAATGAGGAACAACATAAAAAAGGAGAAACTTTATTACATTCTGTATCTGCAGTCTGATCTACCCTCTCCCTTTTCCTTAACATTTATTACTAGGCTCTAGATGAACTGATATAAATTTTGCTTTTTAAACATAAGATAGCTAGGTACTTCATCACTCAATCTAAAGACTGAATTTAATGGTGTGTGTGTGTGTGTGTGTGTGTGTGGGAGAGAGAGAGAGAGAGAGAGAGAGAGAGAGAGAG
>NW_026000253.1:14602-29671 GCF_001458135.2 Marmota marmota marmota
AGAGAGAGAGAGAGAGAGAGAGAGAGAGAGAGAGAGAACAAAAAGAAGGGGCAGGAGAAAGGGAGAGATGTGGTATGGGGGGTAGTTCTTTTGAAGCAGAAAATGTCCTTGTCTTGTGCCTCTTTAAAATACAGTGTTCTACAGAACTTCCTCTTCCATCTCTTCCTCCGTCTTCTTTCTCTCCCTGTATTTCCTGCCATAATTTCAGACTGATTGTGGTTTCCCATTTGTATGTTGCAAATGATTTCTAGCTGAGGTTGGCCAAGTTCTCAGGTTGAGTGAGATATGCTTATCTAGTATGTTAGACAAGAACATGATTTACTACCCAGACAGACAGGCTAATTCAGTGGGTAACACATCGTTCTGTAAAGGATCATGATATTGTTGTTAATTCCCTGTGTGTACCAATTTAATTACATTTCAGAAGTCAGAAAAATTTAAGTAGTTCCAGTTGCAGTGTTCCAGTTCACTAAGCATTAACTATAAATCACTAGTGGGTACTTAAAAATTTTCTGTTGATGGATTGGCTGGCACTTTACATGAATATAAGCCACCTACCTAAGGGTCCCTAACTTGGTTCTGCAAAGCAAAAATATGCTCTTGATTTCTCTCTCTGGCCCCATAATATCTTTGTCAACCCCACCCCAACCCATACAACTTTCACAGGGCCCCCTTTTATTCTCCCTTCACATATTTCATCAGACTCTTTAAGGGAGCCTTGGACTGGTTGTGATTATTCCTGAACCATATGGGAACCACACGTCTTATTTTTCTTCTACTCTCTTGAATAATGCTTATGACTTCTTAAATGAAAAGAAAAAAATAAAGAAGAAACCCAAGGTTTGCTTTTAACTATTGAAGAACTTAGAACCAGGTAGATCTGCATTAATTTCATCATCCAAGAAAGCCAAAGTTAGTAACCTCTCTTCTTTTAGCTAATTCCTGAAATCTTTTCTTCAGAAGGGTGATACTAGCTACTGTAGTGCATGCAGTCTTCATGACTCTTTATTGTTTTTACTAACAATATTCTCTCTTAGAAAGGTCTGGGAGATATATATATATATATATATATATATATATATATATACACACACACACATATATACATGTATATACATATGGATATATACATAATATATATATATATATACACACACACACAATGGAATGTTCCTGAATAACATTCCATTCTGTATTATATGTATGTATATAATATATATGTAAATAGATAGAAAATATGTTATTTATATGTTTTATATATATATATGTAATATGTATATATATGTAATATATATACATATTACATATATACATACATATTACATATATACATATATATGTTATATATATATATATATTCCTCTGTTCCAGAATGGATTGTGCCTGCTAGGTAAAGTCTGACTACAAAATAAGTATACTGATTTTTTCCCAATCTTTACTTTTTCATTTTCAATTTCAGAAAGTATCCAGGTGCAGTGGCACA
Organism: Marmota marmota marmota; assembly: GCF_001458135.2. Lineage (NCBI taxonomy): Eukaryota > Metazoa > Chordata > Mammalia > Rodentia > Sciuridae > Marmota > Marmota marmota. The sequence continues at coordinate 16,086 of NW_026000253.1, forward strand.
TATCTGTAATCCCAGCAATTCAAGAATTTGAGACAAGAGAATCACAAGTTCTAGACTAGCCTCTGCAACTTAATGAGACCTTGTCTCAAAATAAAAATAAAAATAAAAAGGGCTATAGATGTAGTTCAATGGTAGAGTGCCCCTGGGTTCAATTTCTAATACTACAGATATAAGTAAATAAATGAAACTCAGAAAGTATATTTGGGATAGGCAGATTTCTGTTAACATTAAGTAATACCTGAGATAATCAACTTTTGAAGAGAAAATATTTATTTTGGCTCACCATTTTAGAAGTTTCAGTCTAGAATTGGTTGCCCCATTGCATTGGGCCCTAGGTAGCACAGCATGGCAGGAGTACATGGTAGAGCAAAGCCACTCCTCTCATGGCCATAGCCAGGACATGAGAGATTGAGACAGAGAGGTAGACGAAGGAAGGAAAGAAATGCAAAGGAAGGAAGGAAGCCAGGAAGGAAGGAAAGAAGGAAGCCAGGAAGGAAGGAAACTAGCCAGCATCCTAAAATCCCCTTTGAGGGCACACCCCCAGTGATCTAAAGACCTCCCACTAAGCTCCACCTCTTAAGCTTTCACCACCTCCCAGTAGTGCCAAGTTGGAGACCAAGCTTTTACCACATGGGCCTATGGGGGAACACTCAAGATCCAAACGACAGCAGTAATCATATGACTTGTTAAAAATTTTATATTCATCTTACTTCTTTATTGTAGTGAGACCATTTAACATGAGATGTATGAACAAATTTTTAAGTGTAAAATACAGTATCATTAATTACACGAATGATGTTGTATAGCAGATCTCTAGAACTTACTCATTTTGCACAACCAAAGTGTCTTACCTATTGAACAACTCTGTATTTTTCTTTCTTTTTTTAATTTTTTTTAGTTTTATACAATACCTTTATTTTGTTTATTTATTTTTATGTGGTGCTGAAGATTGAACCCGGGGCCTCGCACATGGTAGGGGAGCACTCTACCACTGAGCCACAACCCCAGCCCCAACTCCCTATTTTTCTTTTCTCTCCACCCTCTGGCAACCACCATTCCACTCTCTGCTTCTACGAATTTGACTATGTTATATATCTCCTGTAAGTGGAATCCTGCACTATTTCTCCTTAAGTGACTGGTTTATTTCACTTAGCCTGAGGTCCTCCAGATTTATCTATATTGCAAGATTTCTTCCTGAATAACATTCTATTGTGTATTATATCAAATTGTCTTCATCCATGCATCCATTGAGGAAGATTTATGTTGTTTCTGCATCTTGGTTATTGTGAATAATGCTCCAGTGAACATGGAAGGGGAAATATCTCTTCAAGATCCTGATTTCAGGGGCTAGGGATGTGGCTCAGCATGTGTGAAGACTGGGTTCAATCCTCAGTACCCCACAAAAATAAAAAATAAAGGTATTGTGTCCATCTATAACTGAAAAAAATTAATATCCTGATTTCAGTTCTTTTAGATAAATATCCAGAAGTGGAATTTCTGGATCATATATAGTTTTAGTCTAATATTGTAAGGAACTTCTATACTGTTTTCCATAATTGCTACACTGTTCTTATCAACAGTGGGAATGTATTTCTCTAATTTTTCTACATTCTCACCAACATCTAACTTACTTTTTAAATAATAGCTATCATAACAGGTGTGAGGTAATACCATATTCTGGTTTTGATTTACATTCCCTTAATGATTAATGCCATTGAGCATTTTTTCATAGAGCTGTATGTCTTCTTTGGAGAAGCATCTTCTCATGGCCTTTGCCCATTTTTAATCAGAATATTTTCTTTATTTACTATTGAATTGTATAAGTTCCTTTTATATTTCAGGTATTATCCCCTTAGGGATAAATGGTTTGCAAACATTTTACTCCAAAAGCAGTTTTTTCACTGTTAATTGTTTCTTTCTTTTTTAAATATTTATTTTTTTTAGTTGTACAGAATACCTTTATTTTGTTTATTTATTCTTATGTGGTGCTGAGATTGAACCCAGGGCCTCGCACGTGCTAGGCAAGCGCTCTACCGCTGAGCCACAACCCTAATTGTTTCTTTTGTTATATAGCTTTTAAGTTTGATGTAGTCGTATTCACTTGTTTGTTTATTTATTTGTTTTTGTTGTCTGTGCTTTCCATGTCACATTCAAAAAATAATTGTCCAGATCAATGTTAAGGAGCTTTCCTCTAGGAGTTTTGCAGTTGTGAGTTTCATGTTTAACTTTTTAATACATATTGAGTTGATTTTTATGTATGGTGTAAGAAAGGGATCCAATTTAATTCTTTTGCACGTAGATATCCAGTTTTCCAAGTACCATTTGTTGAAAAGTCTATCCTTTTCCTATCGTATAGAGTTAGTACCCTGTCAAAAATCACTGGTGGCCTCCATATGGGTGGTTTTATTTCTGGGCTTTCTATCCTGGTCCATTGATTTATAATGCCTGACTTTATGCCAGTACCATGCTGTTTGATTACTCTAGCTTCATAGTATAATTTGAAATCAGGGTTTGTGATGCTTTCACTTTTGTTTTTCTTCCTCAAGATTTTTGGCTCCTCAGGGTGATTTTAAATCCCTATGAATTCTACAGATATTTTTTTCAATTTTCATGAAAAAGCGTCATTTTGGATTTTTAGTAATATGACAGGGATTACAAGATTGCTTTGGGCAATATGGACATTTGAAAAGCATTAAGTTCTTCATCTGAAAACATGAGATGTCTTATCATTTATTTATATCTTATTTTTTCAATGGATTCTGGTGTTCAGTGTACAAGTTTTCCACCTCCTTAGTTATGTTTACTCCTAAATATTTTATTTTTGTTTAATGATATCAAAAATAGAATTGTTTTCTTAATTTCCTTATAAGCTTGTTGAGTGAGAGCATTTCTCATGAAAGACTGTTGAATTTTGTCAAATATTTTGCATCTGTTGAGATGATCACTTTTTTATCCTTCATTCTGTTAAAGTGTGTATCAAATTTATTGACATATGTTGAACCATCCTTGCATCCCGTGATACATTACCCTGGTCATAGTGTAGCATCATTTTAATATGCTCTTAATTTCAGTTTGGTAATGTTTTGTTGGGGGTTTTTATATCTCTTTTAATTGGGAAAATTGGCCTGTAGCTTTTTCTTGCTGTTGTTTGTTTGTATTATCATTGTCTGGTTGGTATTAGGATAATTCTGGCTTCATAAAGTGAGTTTGGAAATGTTTCCTCCTCCAGCTTAGTGAGGCCCTAAGCAGCTCAGTGAGACCCCTGTCTCAAAAATCAAACATAACAAAGGACTGGGGCTGTGGCTCAGTTCTTAAGCATCCCTGTTTTCAATCCCTGGTACCACCACCCCCACCACAACACAAAATAATGAACAAAATGGGGAGCAAGGCAGTCTATAGAATCACTCTTCCTCTCCCCTCCAAAAAGTACCTCACAAGAAAACTCCAAGATAAGATAATTTTACTAGTGAATTCTACCAAATGTTTAAAGAAGAATTAATGCCAATCTTTCAAGCTTTTTTTTAAGCCTTTGCCTTTTTAAAAAAAATTATAGCTAAAGAATTATCAATTTTATCTCTTCAAAATACAAACTCTTATTTTTGTTAATATTTTCTATTGTTTATGTAGTCTCTAGTCTGTTATTCTGTAACCTTTTTTCTTTCCTTCCCACTAGTAACTTTGGGTTTAGCTATTTTCATATTGTTGTAGTCCTTGAAATATAAAGTTGGATAATTTATTTGAAGTCATTTTAACATAGGCATTTATTACTGTAAACTTCCTTCTCCTTTTTGTGGTGCTGGGGATTGAACCCAGGTCCTGGTGCATGCAAGGCAAGCACTCTACCAACTGAGCTATATCCCCAGGCTATAAACTTCCTTCTTACTACTGTTTTTGCTGCATCCTCTAGTTTTGTTATAATCTGTTTTATTTTTATTTTGTCTTAATATATTTTCTAATTTCTTTCTTTATTTCTTCTTTGACCCATTAGATGTTCAGGAATATGTTTAATTTCCACATACGTATATGTGAAATTTCCATGTTTATTTCTGCTACTTATTTCTAATTTCATTTCATTTGGGTTAAAAAAGGCACTTGATATTATTTCAGCCTTCTTCACTGTTAATAGTCATTTTGTAACCAAACCCATCTATCCTGGAGAATGTGCACTTGAGAAGCATGTATATTCTGCCATGGTAGGTACAATATTCTGTATATCTATTATGCCCATTCAGTCTATAGAGCTGTTGAAAGTTCATTCTTTCCTTCTTGATTATCTATCTGAATATCCCATCCAAGATTGAAAGTGGGATATAGAAGCTTCTCACTATTATAGTATTGCTATTTCTCCCTTTAATTCTGGCAATGCTTATATAGTTATGTAGGCTCTTTTTAAAAAAATTAGTTGTACATGGACATAATACCTTTATTTATTTTTAAAATATTCTTTAGTGGTAGGTGGACATATGCCTTTATTTTCATTTATTTATTTTTATGTGTGCTAAGGATCAAACCCAGTGCCTCAACTGTGATAGGCAAGCACTCTACCACTGACCCAGAATCCCAGCCCTAATACCTTTATTTTATTTATCTATTTTTATGTGGTACTGAGGATTGAACCCAGTGCCTCACACATGGAAGGCAAGCACTCTACCATTGAGCTACAGCCCCAGCCCTAGGTGGGCTCTTGTTATGTGCATGTATATTTAATATTGTTGTATATCCTGTTGAATTAACCATTTTATTATGTAATTTTCATGTCTTTATCTCTTGTGACAATTTTGATCTAAAGCCTATTTTGTCTGATAAAAGTATAACTACACCTGCTGTTTTCTGCTTACCATTTGCATAGAATATCTTTTTCCATCCCTTTGATTTTCAGACTATGTATGTTCTTAAACTTAAAGCAAGTCTCTGTACACAGCATTTACAGCTAGCCCTCCAGAATCATGGGTTCTGCATTCACAAATTAACCCAAGTATGTATTGCAAACAGTCAGAAAAAAAAAATTGTATGTGCTGAACATGAGCAGATTTTATTTCTTATCATTGTTCCTTAAATATTATAACAACGAATTTCATGGTATATACATCATGTTAGGTATTACAAGTAATCTAGAGCTTATTTTAAGTGGGAGGATGTACATAGGTTATGTAAAAATTGTGTGCTGTTCTATATAATATACTTGAGCATCTGCAGATTTTGGTATGCATGGGGGTTCAGGAACCAATCCCCTGTGGAAATCAAGGGATATCTGTAGTTAAATTTTGTTTTGTTTTTTAAAATCCATATCTAATCTCTCAATATCTTTTTGAGAGTTAAAACATCTACATGTAAAGTAATTATTGCTAGAAAAAGACTTAGTATTGCCATTTTTGTTCATTATTTTCTATCTTATATTTCTTTGTCCTGTTGTTTCTTTTTATGTCTCTCTTTGTGTTTTGTTGATTTTTTGTATTGATATTATTTGATTCATTTATACTTCCATATGTTTTATATTTATATTTAATGTTTTCTCATTTCAACTTGAAGAGCTCCTTTTAACATTTATTTTAAGGCAAGACTGGTGGTGATGAACTGTCTCAGCTCTCTTTTTTTTTTTCCTTTTTGGTCTGTCAGTGTCTTTTATTTGTCTGTCTGTCTATCTATCTATCTATCTACTGGGGATTGAACCTAGAGGTGCTTTACAACTGAACTAAATCCCCACCAGTTTTTAATTTTTTTTTTTTTTATTTTCAAGGAAGGTCTCAGTAAGTTGCCCTGGCTGGCTTTGAACTTGTTATCCTCCCAAATCAATTGGGATTACAGGTGAGTGTCTTTTCACCTGGCTGTTCTTTATTTTTGAAGGACAGTTTTAATAGGTATAGTATTCTTCGTTGGCACTTTGAATATATGTCCTACTACCTTCTGGCTGGCAAGATTTCAACTGAAAAATATACTGATAATGTCATTGAAGTTGTCTAGTATACAACATGTTGTTTTTATTTTGCTATTTTAAAAAATCTCTCTTTTGTATTTGCTTTTGGAAAGTTTACTTGTAATGTGTCTCAGTGTGGATTTTTTTTTAGTTTATCTTATTTGGCATTCATTGAGGCTCCTACTTCTAGACGTCTATTTCTTTTCCTAGATTTGGGGATTTGGGGGCCATTATTTCTTTGAACAATTTTTCTGGAATACTTTCTCCTCCTTCTTGAACTCTTGTGATGTATATATTGGTCCCTTTGATAGTATAACATAAATCTCTTCATCTTTATTCTATTTCATTCTCTTTTTATTTTTGTTCTGCTTACTGGATAATTTCCATTCATCTTTGAGTTTGATGATCCTTTCTTCTGCTTGATCTGGCCTGCAGTTGGACTCCTCTAGTGAATTTTTAGTTCAGTTATTATATTCTTTAGACCCATTATTTCTGTAATTTTTTTATATTTGTCTCTTTGTTGGAATTTCCACTTTGCACATGCATTGTTCTCCTGACCACATTGAGAATACTTATGATGGTTATTTTGATTCTGTCAGGTAAATCATCCATTTCATTATGGATGGTTTCAGGAGATTTATTTTGTCTCTTTGCTTGGGATTTATTTTGCAGTTTCTTTATTTTCCTTGACTCTTTCTGTTAGTGTCTGCTCATTAGACAAACAGATACCTCTCCTAGTACAGAAAAGACCCTCATCAATCAGCTCAGCTAGAGATTTTTAGTGGCCTTTCAAATGTTTATGCTAGTCCAACCTGCATTCTTTGCCCCTGGAGGCCTTTAGGTATCAAATGTATGCCAAGTCTGATTAGCGCTCAGAGTTAATGAGACTGATGCCAATCCCTTGGGCAGCCTCTGGAAAAGTTAGATCATTAGATATTGTCAAACTCTTTCCCTCCCCAAAGAGAAGCCAGAATCTGAGGCTTTTTGCCCATTTACTGTGTACCGAGGCTATTGGTGGGGCTAGGGTAACTGCCAGCATAAATTGCCATCTGTGATCACATTAGTCTTAAGGCCATTAGTTTGCCAGGTCCTGTCAGCCCTTCAAGACAGAATCCAGTCCTTTGTTTATCCCCCCAAAAGTTTGGGACATTGGATATGTAGTCCAACTCTCACTCCCTAGGGAGAAGCTAGGAGCTAGAGGTTTTCATCTTCTGGCTCTGAGCTAAGCTGAGGGGAGAGTCTACAGTGACTGCCAGGCTAAACTACTCTGTCTGATCTCACTGTTCCTGAGGTGGCTGGAATATGCTCAGTCCCATCAGCACTCCAAGACAAACAAGACAGATGCACTCTGGGGGTCTGGACAGCCCCTGGGAAAGTCAGAGTGATGATATGTGGTCCAACTCTTTCACTTCCCTGGTAGAAGCTGCAATCTGGGGGGTTTTCTACCAATCATATTACATTGTGCAGTGGGTATGGATTATGGTGAGAGGGTGTTTCAAATTTCTCTACCAGTTTGGTGTGACTGGTCTCAAACTCACCTATAGTCTTTCCTTTAATTTCTGATTTCTTTGGGGGCCAGCTGCAATGATTTGTTGACTATAATACCTAATTCATGAACAACAAAAAATGGATCAATTTGGCTTCATCAAATGTAAAACTTGGGCTGGGTCTTTAGCTCAGTGGTAGAGCACTTGCCTAGCATGTGTAAGGCACTGGGTTCGACTCTCAGCAACATATGAAAATAAACAAACAAAATAAAATATGAAAAATTTAAAATATGCAAAACTTTTGTGCTTCAAATAAAACTATCAAAAAAGTGACAAGATAAACTATTGAGTGGAAGTATATATTTTAAATTCATGATAAGAAATGCCCAAAGTACGTCTACACTCATCCCCCCATAAACCCTCAATTTAAAAACTGTTGAAGGACTTGATAGACAAATGTTCAATGAAAATATACAAATGTCCAATAATCATATGAAAAATTGTTCAACATCACTAAATATAATAAGATAGCACCTAAAATCCATTGGGGTGGTTACTATAAAAATAAATAGTGGCAATGATGTGGAGAAATTGGAACCCTTGCACAGTGCTGGCGGGAATATAAAATACTGTAGCTACTATGGAAAATATTATAGCAGTTCCTCAAAAAGTGAAAAATAGAATTACTAAGATATTCCTGCAATTCTACTTCTGTGTATGTACCAAAAACATTGAAAGCCTAATCTTGAAGAGATATTTACAAACAAATGTTCATAATATTATCATTCACAATACTCAAAAGGTAGAAGCAAGCCAAATTTTCATCATCAGATGCATGGATAAACAAACTGTGGTATATATACACAATGGAATATTAATCAGCCTTAATTAATAAAGAAGGAAATTCTGATGTTATAACATGGATGAACTTTGAGTACATTATACAATGTGAAATAAGCCAATTACAAGAAGACAAATAATTCAAGATTTCATTTATATGAATTACTTAGAATAGTCAAGTTCATGGAGACATAAAGCTAGGGGCTAGGAGGAAGAGAAAATTAGGAAGTATTATTTAATGGTGTAGAGTCTCAAGTATACAAGATGAAATATAATCTGGAAATGGGCAATAGTGATGGTTGTATAACACGTTAATGTACTTAGTGTCACTGAATTATACATTTAAAAATTGTTGAAATGGTAAAATGTATTTTATCACAATATTTTTTACAAAGGAAATTAGTTCATGTTTTGCTGTTGAATTGGTGTTTTCATTGAGGTAGAAGAGTACCTATTCTGCCATCTTGTTGACAGCACTCAGGATACTGATTTTTATTTGATTGGGAAATCTATTGTATTTGACAACTATATTCACTATGCTATTAAGGTAAAGTTGACTTAATTTTTCATCTTTAATGAGTTAGTAATTGATATACAATAAAATTAAAGATGTACACTACATACACATGTACGTATACAATTTAATGAGTTTTGACAATGTCTGTGAAACCATTATTGTAAGTAAGACAACAAACATATCTATCATACTCTAAAATTTCCTTGTGCCCCTTTCTAATGAAGCCCCCACAACTGCAGGCAACTACCTGCTTTCTATCACTATACTACTTTGCATTTTCAAGAATTTTATATCTACAGAATAAGATAGTATATTCTTATTGGCCTTCTTTCACTCAGCATAATTATATCTGTTCGTGTTATATGTGTATATCAACAGTTTCTTCCCTTTTATTGCTGAGTAAAATTCTATCTATCATAGTGTGTTTATCCATTCACTTGTTGTTGAATGTTTGCATTGTTTCTGGCTATTACAAATAGTTTTTGTCTATTGTGAATAAAGATGTTATGAATATTTACAGAGAAGTCTGTGTGTGAACATATTCTTTTGTTTTTCTTAGTTAAATCTACAAGAAGAATCAACTTGTCACTTACCATTTTGAAAGACTGTTGGCATTATGATTAGGTGGAGCTATATCAATAGATCAATTTGGGAGAGAATTAACAATAGAACTGATTCTTCTTATCAAAGAACAAGGTCTACATCTCTAGTTTTTAAAATCTTCTTTAGTTTATCTCAGCCATGTTTTGTAGTTTTACTCTACTGGTCTTGGGGATCTTTTGCAAGATTGATTCCTAAATACTTTCATATTTATGAAATGGTCTATTATAAATGGTCTATATTTTAAAATTTTACTTTTTGATTATTTATTGCTGCTATATGAAATATGATCAATTTAAGTACACTGATTTTATGTCCTGCAGCCTTGCTAATTTCACTTATTAATTCTAGTAAATTGTTTGTAGATTGCTTAGAGTTTTCTACCTAACTGATCATATATCATCTACAAATGAAGATGATTTCACTTCCTTTCTAATCTATATTCCATCTTGATTTGTTCTAGCAGTGCATAATTTTATGTTTTGAAACTTCTCATTTTATTTTATTTTAATTAATTTGTAGTATCGTGAGAACACTTATGAGATCTATGCATTTAACAGATTTTTAAGTATACAGTACAGTATTGTTATCTCTGGACACATTGTTGTACAGAAGATCTCCAGAACTTATTTATCTTGCAAAACTGAAATGTTATACCTGTTAATTAGCAATTCCCTATTTCCCTCTCCTTCCAAGCCCTGAGAGCCACCATTCTATTCTTTTCTTCTATTAGTTTGACTATTTTAAATACTTCAAGTAAGCAAAGTCATACAGTATTTGTCCTGCTGTGACTAACATTTCATTAGGTATAATGTCTTTAATGTCCTTCCACATTATCATTGCATGATTTTCTTCTTTTTAAAGGCTGAATACTATTCTATTCATTGTATGTTCATAAAATAATCACATTTTATCCATTTATCTGATGAGGGATACTGAAATTGTTTCTACTGTTAACTTCTCTTAAACTTTTGTTTCCTTATAAGTTATATGGGGATCATAATAGTATATACCATACAATTATTATATATCATCTACAAATGAAGATGATTTCACTTAAATGAGATAAGGTGGATGATGTTCTCCCCTAACCATTCATCTTTTGGGTCCTCCTCCTGTTTCAAAAAGACAATATCCATAATGAGGAATGTCCCACTGACATTAATTTCCTATTTGGTTTCTGTCATCAATAAATTCATTCAAACATTAAAACAAGATTTATATAGTTAGGCTGTTCTAAGCCTTTGGTGTGCTGTGTTCTTTAGGTTTACTAATTGTATAAGATTTATTTTATTTATTATAAACTTATCATTTGAAGCCTTTTCTTTGAGTTTCTCCATCTTGATGCCATCACCCATGAGATGTAGTAACTAGACCTGTACATGATATTCCAGGTGAGAGCAAACTGCTCAGAAGGAATAGAGGGCAGGGTATGGTGAGGGAATGAGGGAAGAGAGCATCTTCTCTCTTTATTTCTGTTCCTGAACTCACTAGAGCAAAAATTGCTTTTGCTGAAATAGCAAATTGGGCTGGTGTCTTCAGGAAACAGTCTACAGTGACTTCCAAATCCCTTTCCTGTTTAGAACAGATAACTTGAAGTCCCTGTTTCCAGGGGAACAATCCTCCCCCACCCCATTCTAAAATAAATACATTAATTACCTTATGTCGTGCCTGCTAAGCCCCTGAGGCTGTATCTAAAGAATCTGGGAAGCCTTTTGGTCTCTCAGTACAAAATCATAAGTAACAGCAGTCACACAAGAGCCTTCCTGAAGAGTCCAACCACCCCTGCTCCTTGTACTCCCATCTCTGCTCCTCTTAACCAGAGCACTCACTGGAAATATACACATATTTATACAGCTGCCTGCCAATCCTGCCTGCCCACCCACAACCTGCAATGGGCTTCAGCTCTATTTATGTGATGAATGTTATCTTATTCTGTGTTGATACAACAGTTTATCTGAGACTGAGTTGTTTATAAAGAAAAGAGATATATTTCTCTTAGAGGCTAGGAAGTCCAAGATCAAGGGTTCATATTTGGTAAGGGTCTTCTTGTGTCATAACATGGTGGATGGCATCAGTAGAAGCTCAGGTCTCTCTTATAAAGCCACTAACCCCATCATGGTCACCCCACCCTCATGATCTTATCTAACCCTAATTACCTCCCAATGACCCTACCTCTAAGTACTAGTAACATATAAATTAGGGGATTAAATTTCTAACTCATGAAAATTGGGGGAAACATTTGAAACACACCAAGTGTGGAGCAAAAGAATAGCATTGTTTCAGAAAAATAGAAATATGATGTGTATGCCAGTCTGGTCTTCTTCTTCTTATCATCCTATTGTATCTTAGATACAGCTTAATTGGTATAAAGTAAAGTATTTGATGATGCTTCTGCTAGAGAAAATAATATTCCCAGATGATCTTGAATTAACTGTGGTAACTGGAGAGTTAATGGGATAAAGATAAGGGAAAGAGGCTTGTGCCCATACTAGAGAAGTCTAATTAAGATTTAAGTGTGGGAGGACAAGAGGAATCCCAATAGCTTCACTATTAAATTGCTCCTAGCTCAAGGGAAGCTGTGCATACCGTTATTCCCAGTGACTCTGGAGATGGAGGCTGGAAGACGGCAAGTTTGAGGCCAGCCTCAGCAACCTAGCAAGGCCCTCAGCAGCTTAGTGAGACCCCATCTCAAAAATTAGAAAGGGCTGAGGATGTAGCTCAGTGGTAAAGCAGCTCTGGGTTCAATTCAGTACTAAAAAAAAAAATACTAATAATAATACAAATTGCCCCCAGTGCTTCTGCACACAGAGAATAAGCCCCTGTCTATCTCCTAATTTCCCTCAAACTATATATGCTTTCAGTAAGCAGTGTTGGGCATCTGTTATACATAAAGATCCCATTTCTGAAACAGGGTATTTCATTCTCTACCTCTTCTTTTGCCTTGGCGAAGTGACTATGTGAGATGATAATTCAATTCTATCAAACAGAATTGGAAAAGATACATCATTTCCAGCTTCAGGGAACTTCACTCTGCTCTAGCCCTTCCCCATCAGTTTTTAACTCACATAAAATAAAACACCCTATAGTCTACAGTTGAGATTGTTAGTCCATGGTCTGTTATCCTTGGTAAAGTTACTATAATTCTCTAAATCTCATTTCCTCCATCTGCAGAGTGAAGAGTTTTGAATTGACCCTTCGGAAATCTAATACTGATATTTGTTTTCCTTTTCTGAATGTCATATGGGGCCTAATAAATATATTGGATGGTGGTTGTAATGTTCAGTTTTATGCAAGTTGACTAGGCTAAGGGATGCCCAGATAGCTGGTAAAACATCATTTCTGGGTGTGTCTATATAAGCTTTTCTGGAAGAGATTAGCATTTGAATCCTTAGGCTGAAAAAAGCAGATCCACCCTCATTCAATGTGGGCAAGCATCATCCAATCCATATGCAGCACACCCAAACAGAACAGAAAGGTGAGGGCAGGATGAGTTCTCTCTCTCTCTCTTTTCTTAATCTGGGACATCCATCTTCTCCTGCGTTTGACATAGTTGCTTCTATTTCTTGGGGCGTTAGACTCAGACTGTCTTGTGCCATTAGCTCCTTTGGTTCTCAGGCCTTCAGGCTTGGTCTGGAACCATACCGCTGGCTTTCCTGGGCCTCCATCTTGCAGATGGTAGAACATGGGTATTCTTAGCCTCTATGATCACACAGGCCAAGCCCTCATAATCAATCAATCTATCTATCTATCTATGAATCTATCTCCATCCTATTAGAATCATTTCTCTGGAGAACTTTGACTACCCAAAGATTTTAACTCTGCAAGGGGCTTTCGATTTTTAGGTAATGACATAAAACTCTTATAATATTCAGCTGCATGTTCTTGAAAAAAAGATCCAGTGAGTTAGAGATGAAACATTTGGATCTATTTGAGGTAAACAATTTAATATTTATTTCCATAGTCTTGTTTTTTTTTAAATATGGGACTCTCTGAGGACACAGACTATGAGCAGCCACTAACTCATATGGTGTTTTTATGCCAATTACAAGACTCTGCTTTATTCAGATGGATGCAGTACTGTGTGAAACATGAGGCTTGGCAGGTGGAGCTCAGGTTCTTATTTAATCAGCCTGGAGACTAAATGCAGTGTTTAGATGCTATGTGATTTCCCTTATAGAATTTTTCATGATGTCTATCTGAATGATAGACCTCAATTTTGTTTCTC
>NW_026000253.1:31666-37373 GCF_001458135.2 Marmota marmota marmota
AAAAAAAAAAAAAAAAAAAAAAAAAAAAAACAACAAAAAAACAAAACTCTTATTAAACCTTGAAGGGAAACAATTGCTTTTAAAGATGACTGCTTCCAGGACTGATGATGTCTGTAGCTCAGTGTTACAATGCTTGCCTAGCAAGTTCAATGCCTTAGATGCAACCCCCAGCACCACAAAAAATAAATAAGTAAATTTTAAAAATTAAAAAAAAAATAAGGATAACTGCTTCCAAGCAATGTTCAGACCCATTCTTTGCCAACCTCAAATTCTAGGAAAGCACTTGAATCCAGTAGCACAAGGAAGCCTTCAGAGCTGCTTGTGAGTGAGTTGTTCTGCTTGCACTCTATAGAGAATCCAGCCTGAGGGCCTGGCTACTTTCTTTGTGTGTGGCAGTGCTGGATGGGGGAGGGGGAAGGATTTGGGAGAAAGCCGTTTTGAAGGAAAGGCTGGTGGGTCAGTACCCACTTTAAGGCTACTTTGGTCACACCTTCAGTGAAGGGCCTCAACCTTCCAGGGGAGCCTGACATTCCACCCGGCTCAGGCTAGCCTAGAGAGACAGACTCATCCACCCACTCCTCTGGCTTCCTGTTTTTCTAGCAGCCAGAGTGCCTCTTGAGTGTAACTTTATTGTTAGCATTGTTGAGGAGGGGAAGTGTATGTTGAGAAGTCTTGAATCTGGATCTCCTCATCTAACAGGCTGCATTCTTTCTGACTTCAAAGACTGGGCACTGGTCCAGGAATGATGCTCTTGGCCTCTGCTGGAAGGTGGGGCCAGGTGTGGGAATGCAAACAGACTGTGGGGGCCTGGAGGAAGGGAAAAGGCAGAGGGAGAGTATGTGACCATGGAGGGGGAACAGATGCCTGTGTGTTTGGCCAGGCTCCATCTTACAAAGGGTGCTCCTGGCAGGAATGTTTTCACTGATGTGTGTCAGGGAGCTGGGGCTGTTTGAACCTCCAGTGTCTGACTTGGGTGATGTTTGCCATAAGCAGTAATGAGCATGGAAATGATTTACTTTGGGACCTTGACTAGAATACTGTTAAATCACTGGCATACTACACTGATGGGGCCTATTGATCCTCAAATTGTTTCCCAGGTTCTCTCTACAAATCCATCCTCCCTGCTCCCAGCAGATCACTTCTTGCTGCTCACTGTGTGTATGCTTCCTGCTTTGAAAAACAGTGCCCTGTGGAGATTTCAGACTTATTCATTCATCCTCCTCTCTAGCCAGGTCTCCAGCTCACTGAGCTGTGAAATTTCACCACCCTCCTCAGTCTGTTTACTTTCTCTTCTGACTCTGTTTGTAAGCAAACCCATGTGCATACCTTTTCTTGTGTTTACATGAATATCTGCATATACATGCTTGGCTCCTGAGGCTATTTGTGAGTCTGCGGCTGTGTGATTATGGGAGTGTCAAGGGCCATGTCTCATCTGTGTGTCCTTTGTCAGGAACCTTGAATGTTAGTGCAGTGGGGCAGACCTGGGGGGGAAGGGGAGGGGTGCTGGAGGACAGTGACAGGCAGGCTTTGGTAAGCCCTTAATTGAACTGTGGCTCTGGAGAACAGGAAAACTCATTCTACATCATCAAGGAAAAGATGGAAGATTACACTGATCCTGAAAGGAAACATCTTCAGTCCTCTGTCCCAAAATAAGTGGGATGTACTCAGAAGACTAAAGTAGTTTCTAGATTCAGGAAGAGCCCTAATATTGAGGAAATTTTGGGATTTGAGATGTGCAGGTAGGCTTTAAGGAAAGTGAAACTTTTGAATGGTTCCCATCTTTCCCAACTCCACTGGAGTCTAAGTCCCTTTTTTTCCTTATTGTCACATTTCCTCCCTGGGCCTTGTATATCATAGACCCATAGTGATTGCTGTGTGGATTATTAAGGTAGGAGGATAGACTGCTAGTCTCATTGAGACCCATGATGACTCTGCAGACTCGCCTATAACTCCACAGGAAGGAAGCCTTAGGCCCGGGAGGTCTTATTTCCAGAGCTGGCCTTAGACAAGGGTCCCGCCCTCTCCACTCATGAAGTAATTGGCAGAATGGCTAGAACAAGTGAATGATTGTGCCATAATTAGTTTATGACCTGAGGGCATGCCAGTTTGTAGCCCTGCCAGTCTGCTAGCTGCTACCAGGACAGATATGCCTCATAAAAGCACAAGCCACAAAGCTATGGGACTATTCCATGGGCCTGCTAAGCCTAATGACTCAGGCCTATGAGCTGAGAGTAACTGAGCTAGTGTGTTAACATTTCCTGAACCGACCTTTTCTATTTTCATTTTATGCAAAAGTAACCTTTATATTTATTACAGTTCTTAATCCTTGCTTTGACTTAATTATAACGCCTCTCCCCCTTCTTTCTTTCTTCCTGCCTCTCTCCCTTCTTCCTTCTCTCAGCTCCCCTTTCCTCCCCTCTTCTCTCTCCTTCTTTCCCTCTCTCCCTCCCTCCTTTCTTCTTTGTTTTGGGAGAATAGTTAGGTTAGGGCAAGAGGGAGCATCTGGCCCATTGTGTGACAATAATTGAAATCATTCCCTTCTGATCTGCTCAGGAAATGGCTCAGCCAACATCTCCTTCAGGTCTCACCCTCCTGGACTGCTGTTGGTATGATGGTTATCCAAATGTTCTCTTCCAGTTTCCGGAGAGTTCAAGAAAACCAACTCTATAATGAGAAATCTATCAATCTGCCAACCTAATTCATATAAATATTTACCAGACTGTTGGTGCCAGACCTCAGCAGATCTGGATTCTGAAAATGGGTTTCGCCTCTGAGGTTCCATGAGTTCTTTCCTTTTCCTACCCATCAACCTGCACTGCATGTTTATTTCAGATGCTTAGCATATGGGAATCATTGAAACCATTAAAGTTGAATTAATAGTGTATACACTATTTGTTGCTGACCAAAGCATTAAGGTACCAAAAAATAAAAAAAAAAAAAAAGATCTCTGGATTCATGGATACTGTTTGCACATATATGAAATAAAGCCATCTACAGGATGACCAAATTCAAAGAATGGCTGTCATTCAGCATTATTTTTTTTTTTCAGAATTCTTAGGATGATTGTTTTCAACATCACACTAGCAGACATAACACCCCCAACCCATCTAGGGAGCAGACCCAAGGTGGGAAATTCTTCACTATTTTTAAATCTTATTGTCATCACGGCCAAGTTTTCACAGCTTAAGTTTCCTCTGAGTGTTTTGTTTTGTTGGTTATTCTGCTCAAAGTGAACATATCATTCTTTTACATTGCCAGCGATCACTTTTCCCACCAAGAAAGAATGTTCTCCTTTCTATTTGTTTTCAGTTGCCTTTAATGTGCACACTGATTTCTTTGGTAGGGCTGGTGTCCAGGTCTTTTACAAAAAAAAAAAAAAAAAAGGCTTTAACATGTGCATGGGAGGGTCTGCATCTGGGCCCTGCTTTGATATCAGTTTTGAAGGCTAATCATGTATGGCCTCTGATTCATGACAGTTTACAAAAAAAAAAATGATTTTGAGATTGGGCCCTTGATGAGAATTATAAGACAGTGTAATTTTCACTGTCTTATAATTTTTTCATGAGATTCGATCCCATTATTGTTTTGAAGCTGTAATAAGCTCTAATAAACTAAGGAGACCTCAGTTTAAATAAATGCATTTTTGTTGATAATAGGCATAACGAGCATGCCTCTAATAAATGAATTTGTTACTACTTGTCTCTGAGCTTCTCTTTCATCATAATATGGCCCCATCTATTCTCAAAACTTATAATTTATAAGGTTTAATGCTATCTTTTCTGATCAGAGCTGTTTCCATATGGACATATTTCTAGTTTGAACTAGAAGAGTTTTGTTCAAATGCCATGTTCGTGAAATACAAACTGCTTTACTAAGAGCTTATGATTAAGACAAAATCATTTTCAGTAATGCCTGCATGTCCTGAAACTCAGAACACAGTTTGGACCCCAGTGATTATGTTAATAATGAAAAATAAAAGGCTCTGTGATTTGGAAACAGCTGCCAAAAAGCCCATGGTACAAGAAGGAGCTTTTATCTCTTGACTTTAGAGAGACTCACTGATCCTTTATCTCTCTCTCTTTCCTTCCCTTCCCTCTTCTCTTCCTCTCTCTCTTTTTTCTCTCTCCTTCTCTTTCAAGACAATGTCCTGCTATGTTGCCCAGGCTGGCTTTGAACTTCTGGGCTCAGACTATCTTCCTCCCTCAGCTTCCCCAGTAGCTGGTACTATATGTATGTGCCACTTTACCTGGCACTGGTCCTTCATTTAATGGGTGACAGCTATTTCATCAGTTATAACAAAATAACAGCAACAAATTAGAATTGGGAGAGGCTGATAGGGTGGGTTTGAGAAGGTAGTTTATTCCAGAAATTGGCAGTGTGACAGATGGGTACTTGACAAGCAGGATGGAGAAACCACAAAAGCAAAGACCTGGCAATAAGGAATAGGTAGAAAGCATTCTACATTAAAATTTAAGATTGTGGTATGAATATGCCAGATTTTGCTTAGCTGTTTTATTATTATTGGGGATTTAAGTTATTCTAAAATTTTCACTCTTATAAAATGTGATGCTGTGAATGGTTTCTGTACAAATTGCATTTCTTCTGTTTAGAATTATTGCTTTCTGGTATCTTACCAAAACTATAATAACCAGGCCAAAAGGTACGAGCTGTTTTATAGATCCTATCATGTGTTGCCAGATTGTATTCCCAGAAGATTAAACTGCGTAAGTGTGTCTATTTTCACAGAGCCCTGCAACACTGAATGTTATCATTTTTTACATTTTTTCTAGTTTAATAGGTATGTGAGTATATTCCCCCTTTGTTTCATTATTTATTTAATGAGGCTTTCCATTTTTTAGTGTCATAATTTGCTAACTGTTTCCTTGTTCATTTTCTTTCATCACTTCTCAAATAAAATGTAGGCATTGACCTTATATATTTTCAGCCATTCTTTCTATTTTGGATAGTCAGTTTTATCATTTATATTTGTCACATATTTTTCCAATTTTATTGCTTTTATTTTATGTGCCCTTTATCATATTTCACTATGCAAAAGTGTTCTTTTTTACATTTATGTATTCAAATCCATCCATCCTGTCTCTGATGTTTCTTTCATTTTTCAATATTCAGAAATTTACCACTCCTCCACAGCTGGGACAAATATGTGATTCTGTCTTCCCTACTCCCCCAGGGTGTTTTTTCTTTTTTGTGTTTAATTCTTGGGCCCATCTGGAATTTATTGAAGTGTATGGTATGAGGTATGGATCTAAAGTAAAATCTCCATACTGATATCCAAATGTTTTAGCAATTCAATTTGGCAAATATTTCTTGAACTCCTCCTATGTGCTAAACATTGTGCTAAGTACTACAAGAAAGTTTTCTTTTTTTTAATGGGACAAAATCCATGCTCTCCAAGTCTGTGTTTCTCTGTGTGTATGTGTGTGCATTTGTCTGTTGTTCTGTCTCTCCCTCTCCCTCTTTCTCTGAAGAGGGGAAGGATGGTAGTGGCAATAATAAGGTAGATATTTAAGCAATTATAACAAAGCACAGGAAGGCTAAGTAGGTATCACTAGAATGTCAGGAGCAGGGGCTTGGTGTGTAGCTAGGTGGTAGAGCACTTGGCTGGTATGCATTGAGGCCCTGAGAGTTTGATTCCGAGAGAGAGAGAGAGAGAGAGAGAGAGAGAGAGAGAGAGAGAGAGAGAGAG
>NW_026000253.1:40526-48607 GCF_001458135.2 Marmota marmota marmota
GAGGGGGGAGGGTGGAGGATGGGAAAGGCAGCGGAGCACAACAGACACTAGTATGGCAATATGTAAATCAATGGATGTGTAACTGATGTGATTCTGCAATATGTGTATGGGGTGAAGGTGGGAGTTCATAACCCACTTGAATCAAAGTGTGGAATATGATATGTCAAGAAATTTGTAATGTTTTGAACAACCCACAATAAAAAATTTAAAAAAAAAGACTCCTATAGTGCAAGAAATAAAATCAAGAATCAATAAATGGTGGATTCAAACTTTTTATATCTTACTAGAATTAGTATAAAACTGAATTACTGTAAATCAAACTATGTATTTTAATCCCTATGGCAATAAATAAAAAAAATAACCTTAAAAGTACAGTTTAAAATTAAATAAAGGAATTTGAATGGAACATTGGAAAATATCCATTTCATATAAAATAAGACAGTAAAGGAGGGACAAATGTGACACATGGAAAGCAAATAGCAAATGGCAGATATGAATTCAACCATATTAATAATGATGATAAATGTGAATGAACTAAATATTATAATGAAAAGAAAGGTATGATCAGATTGGAAACTAAGATCTAAATGCTGTCTAAAAGAGACATGCTTTCAATTCAAAGTTATAAATGGGGTGTTGGGGGCATAGGTCAGTGTCAGAGCATGTGCCTAGCATATAAAAGATCTTAATTCAATCCCTAGCATTGAAAAAAAGAGATTCAAATAGGTTAATATTAAAATGATGGGAAAATATACCATGGAAACTGCAATTGTAAGTTAGCTGGAGTAGCTATAGTAATGTCAGCCAAAATAGATATTAAGATTAAAATGTTACTAGACATGAAAAGGGACATTTTATAATGATAAAGGGTCAGTTAATCAGGAAATTTATAATCTATATTAAATACAAATGTACTAAATAACAAGGCCTAAAATATATGATAGAAAAATTAACACAATGAAAAAGAGAAAAAGACAATTCAACAATAATGCAGATAGAGTGTAACAGTTAGATAAGAGGAATAAGTTTCCATGCTCTATTACAATATAGGTAATTATAGTTAATAATTATGAATATTTCAAAATACCCAGAAGAGAGGATTTGAATGTTCTCAGCTGAAGAAATGGTAAATTTTAAGGTGATGGACCTGATAATTGTCCTAAATTTATTGTTACACATAGTACACATATATCAAAATATCACATTATACCCAATAAATGTGCACAATTATTATGTGTCAATAAAAACAAAATAAAACTATAAAAAGAAGAATATTCGGGGACTTCAATTCTCAGTTTCAGTAATGGTTAAAATAATCAGAAGCTGAACAAGAAAATAGAGGACTTGAACAACACAATAAACCAAGCAGACCTAATAGGCATTTGTAGACCACTCCAGCCAACAACAGCAGAATACACATTCTTCTTAAGTGTGTATGGAACATTCTCCAAGATAGACCATATGCTAGGCCATAAAACAAGTCTCAACAAACTTAAAAGAGTAGAAACCATATGAAATAAATTTTAGATCACAATGGAATTAAATTAGACATCAACAACAGATGGAAATTGGGGAATTCACAAATATAGAGAAATTAAATAACACACTTCTAAATATCCAATAGGTCAAAGAATAAATCACAGGATAAATTAGAAAATACATAAAGATGAATGAAATAAAAATATAGAATAGCAAATCTTACAGGATACAGCAAAAACAATGCTTATGTGGAAATTTAGTCCTATAAATGCCTGTTAAAATATCAAATCAATAATCTAATCTTCTGCCTTAAGAATCTAGGAAATTCAGATCAAAGTTAAGTGCAAAAAAATCAGAAGGAAAAAATAATAAAGATTCGAGTTGAAATAAATGAAATTGGAAGCTGAAAAACGGCATAGAAAATCAATGAGATTGGAAGTTATTATTTTTTTTCTTTTCTGGTACTAGGAATTGAACCCATGGGCTCTTAACCACTGAGCCACATCCCCAGCCCTTTTCATTTTGAGACAGGGTCTCACTAAGTTACTTAGGGCCTCACTAAATTGCTGAGGCTGACTTTGAACTTGTGATCCTTTTGCTTCAGCCTCCTGCCTCAGCCTCCTGAGCCACTGGGATTACAGGCATGTACAAAGCCTCCCCTTGGAAATTGGTTCTTTGAAAATATCAACAAAATTGTTGTAAAAAGTTTGCTATGGCTGTGCTATGGTTTTAATGTGATTTGTATCCCCAAGATTCATGAGCTGAAAGCTTGGTCCCCAGTATGGTGATTTTGAGAGGTGGTAGAACCTTTAAGAAGTGGGTCCTAGTGGGATGTGATTAGATCAGTGGGGTTACCAGCTCTAGCATGCATTAATGTGTTTTATGGGAATTCTAGCTCACATGGAACTGGATTAGTACTCAAGAGAGTGGGCTGTTATAAATGAGCCTGGCATCTCCCCTCACTCTTTGTTCTGCAAGTGCCACTCACTACCATTGTGCACTCTTACCATATAATGCCATTGGCCATATGTTATGATAGAGCATAAGGCCTATTGCTAGATGTGGCGGCCTTCCAAATCTGAGTGCTTAAAATATGCCTCTTCTCTTTATAAAGTGTCCACTCTCAGATATTTTGTGATAGCTACACAAAATTGACTAAAACAGGCTGCCATAACAAACTACCAGACACTGTGTTATTTGAACAATAGAATTTTACTTCCTCAATTTTTGGAGGCTGGAAGTGACAGAGCAAGGTGCCAGCAGGTTTGGTTTCTGCTGAAGCCACTCTCTTTGGCTTGTAAGTGACCGTATTTTCTCTGTGTCTTCACCTGTTTTTTGCACAGTGCCTTTGCATGTGTCTGGTATGTATGTGTGCAAATTTCCTCTTTTTATAAGGATACCAGTCAGATTGAATTACAACCTACCCTCATTTTCACTTAAATTATCTCTTTAAAGGCCTTATTTCCAGATAGTTCACATTCTGAAGTATTAGGAGTTAGGGTTTCAACATAAAACTTTTGTGTGGACACCATTCAGCCCATGACAATTCACAAACCTTTAAATATACCGATAAAGAAAAAGAAGACTCAAATTACTGATAAAGAGAACCACGAGGGAACATCATTTCTGAACTTGCAGAAAAATAAAGGATTATAAAGAAATATTATGAAAAATTATGTGCCAACAAATTAGATACCATAGATGAATTTGACAAATTCCTGGATAAATACAAATTACCAAAACTGTACAAGAAGAAGCATAACATCTTTCTCCCATATTCTTATTGATGCACTATAGTTATACATAATGGTGGGATTTGTTGTTACATACTTGTATATTCAAACAATATAATAATATAATTGGGCCAATATTACTCCCTGTTATTTCCCCTTTCCTCTTCTCCTCTCTCTCCTTGGTCTCCCTTCTCTACTGATCTCCCTTCAATTTTCATGAGATCCTCCTCCCTTTATTTTCCTTTCTAGCTTTCACATATGAAAGAAAACATACTACCCTCGACCTTATAAATTTGTCTTATTTTGCTTAATATAATGATCTCAAGTTCCATCCATTTTCCTGAAAATGACAAAACTTCATTTTTCTTTATGGATGAATAAAACTCCATTGTAAATACGGCATATGTACCATATTTTCTTTATTCATCTCTCCATTAATGGACATCTAGGCTGTTTTCATAGTTTGGCTATTGTGAATCATGCTGCTGTTACATAGGTATGCATGTATCACTGTAGTATGATGACTTTAATTCTTTAGGATAAATACAAAGGAGTGGAATAGCTGGGTCATATGGTGGTTCCATTCCTATTCTTTTTTTAATATTTATTTTTTACTTTTAGGTGGACACAACATCTTTATTTTTTCTTGTATTTTATGTGGTGCTGAGGTATTGAACCCAGTGCCTCATGCATGCTAGGTGAGCACTGTACCACTGAACCACAACCCTGGCCCCAAGTTTAGTTGTTTTAAGCCACTAAGTTTGTTATGCGGGAAATAGAAAAATAACAGAGAGGTGTGATTTCTTCATTTATTTTCTTTCTGGCTTTTGGCCAAAGAAAATCATTGGAAAAACCAACTGCCCTGTGCCTAGGAGATTTGGAGAAAGTTCAATTCATTCTAAACAACTTAAGTACTGTTGCTCATGAACATTTTTCTCTGGCAAGAATTCCATCTGAATTAAAACATCTCTACAAATTTCATATTTGGTGACATTAAGTAAAAGATGGATTTCTTCAACCCAAAATTCTGATTAATTCATTGTGTGTTTTTTCTCATTGCAGTCATCCTTGGTATCAACAAGGGATTGTTTCCAGGCCATGCTTTAGATACCAAAATCTGTGGATGCTCAAAACCCTCCTATANAATTCCTATTCTTTTGAAAAACCTCCATACTGATTTCCATAGTGGTTGTACTAATTTATAATCATCAACAGTTCTGGAGTGAGATGAAATCTCTGTGTAGTTTTGATTTGCATTTCCCTAATTTTTAATGATGTTGAACTTTTTTTCATATGTTTTAGCCATTTGCATTTCTTCTTTTGAGAAATATCTGCTTAGTTAATTTATTTATTTATTTATTTTTAAAGAGAGAGAGAGAGAGAGAGAGAGAGAGAGAGAGAATTTTTAATATTTATTTTCTTTAGTTTTTGGCGGACACAACATCTCTGTTTGTATGTGGTGCTGAGGATCGAACCCGGGCCGCACGCATGCCAGGCGATCGCGCTACCGCTTGAGCCACATCCCCAGCCCCTGCTTAGTTAATTTACCCATTTATTAATTGGGTTATTTGGCTTTGGTGTTAATTTTTTGAGTTCTTTAAACATTCTAGATATTGGAATTTATTCTAGATATTTAGTCACTCCTGTTCCAAGAGGGGCTAGCAAAGAGTTTCTCCCATTCTGTAGGTTCTCTCTTCACATTCCTAATTGTTTCCTTTGCTGTACAGATGCTTTTTAATTTGATGCATCCTGTTTGTTAACTTTTGGCATTAATTCCTGAGCTTTAGTGGTCCTATTGAGAAAGTTGTTGCCTGTGCCTGTACATTGGAATGTTGATTCTATGTTTACTTTTAGGACTTGAATAGCTTTTGATCTTATTCCTAGGTCTTTGATGCATTTGAGTTGATTTTTGTGCAGCGTGAGACATAAGAGTCCAGTTTTATTCTTTGACATATGGATAAACAGTTTTCCCAGTACCATTTGTTAAAAAGGCTGTCTTTTCTCCAATGTGTATTTTTGGCTCCTTTTTCATGGATCAGATGATTATAGATGTGTGGGTTTGTCACTGTGTCTTCTGTACCATTGGTCTATGTGTTTTTATGCCAGTCCCATGGAATTTTTGTTACTATAGTTCTATAACATAATTTGAAGTCAGGTATTGTGATATCTCCAGCATGGCTTTTTAAGCTTAGAATTACTTTGGCTATTCTGGGTCTTTTATTATTCCAAATGAATTTTAGGACTTTTTTATTCTGGTTCTATGAAGAATGTTATTTGTATTTTGATGGGGATTGGAATATATTTGTATACTGCTTTTGGTAGTATGGACATTTAAACGATATTAATTCTGCCTGTGCATGAATAAGGGAGGTATTTCCATCTTCTTGTCTTCTTCAATAAATTTCTTCAGTATTCTATAGTTTTTCATTGTAGAGGTCTTTCACATCCTTGGTTAAATTTATTCCTATGTATGTTACTTTTTTGATGCTATTAAGAATAAGATTTTTTTCCTGATTTATTTCTCAGCAGATTCATTATTGGTATATAGGAAAGCTAATTGATTTTTGTATGTTGATTTTATAACCTGAAGCTTTGTTGAGTTTGTTCATTAGCTCTAGAAGTCTTTTGGTGGATCTTTTTGGATCTACTAAGTTTGACTTCTTCCTTTCCTATTTTTATCCCTTTTAAGGAAATAAAAAAATCATAATAGCATCATACTGGGTATAGAGATTGAATTAATAGTCTAAAATCTTCTCACAAAGGAAAGTCAGGCCCAGGCAGTTCCACTATTTAATTCTACCAAATATTAAAATGAGAATTAATAGCAACCAAGAAAATAGAGAAGGAAACAAGTTTCAACTCATTATACAGGTATTGTCTTGATGCCAATACCAAGGATATCACAAGAAAACTATAAACCAGTATCTCTTGTGAATGTAAATGCAAAATGCCAGAACAAAATACTTACAAACTGAATCCAACAACAAATAAAAGGGATTACATATTCTGACCCAGTGAGAGTTACCTTAGGAATGCAAAGCTTGTTTAACATCCAAAAACGAACAGTGTAAATATTGCATTATTAGTATAAAGTACTAAAACAGGATGATGAACTCCATAGATGCATAAAAAGTATTTGGTGGAACCTGACATCCATTCATAAAAAACTCTCAATTAATTGAAAATAGAAGGGAATGTCCTTGAGTTCCTAAAGGGATGTACAAAAATCCTACAGTGAGTGTCATACTTAATAGAGAAAGATTAAAATATTTCCCATTAAAAATGGGATCATGGCAAGAATGTCTTCTCTTACCAGTTTATTTTATTTAACATTGTAGTGAAAGTTCTAACCAGGACAATTAAATAAGTAAAATAGTTAATTTGTCTTTATTCACTGATGACATGATCTTGTAAACAGAAAATCAAGAAATCCACGAAAAAACTACAGTGACTAATAAGTTCATCATGTTTGTAGGATACAACATCAACACAAAAATCAATTGTATCTACCTTTATGTATATTTATAAAGCACCAATTAAAAATATAAATAGAGAAAGATCCAAAGAGTCAAAGAAAGGGAGTAGGGGGAGGGAAGAGGAGAGGAAAAGAGAAAGTACTGGGAACTGAAATGGAGCAAATTATTCTATGCATGTATGATTATGCCAAAAGAACCTCATTATTATGTATAACCATAATCCACTAATAAAAGCATTTTAAATCAGTTTTATTTCTTTAAAGTAATAATGAGCAATCTGAAAATGAAATTAAAACATTTTACAATAGCATCAAAATGTAATAATTTAGAATGTACATGACAAAATAGCACAAAACTTGTACACTGAAAAGTACAAAACATCAGTAAAAGAATTGAAAGAAGACCTAAATAAATAAAAAGACATTCATGTTTATGAATAAGAATACTCAATATTATTAAAATGGTGGTAATCTCCATATGGGTTTACTGCTTCAACATGACCACTATCAAAACCCCAGAGGACATTTTTTTGTTGTTTTGAAAAAAAAAAAAAAAAAGGCTGATCCTAAAATTCACATGGAAATTTAATGGCTCTAGAAGAGCCAAAGCAGTGTTTAAAAGGACAAATGTTGTAGGACCTATACTTCATAATTTCAAAACTTTTAACAAATCTGTAGCAGTCAAGTCAGTGTTACAATAGTATAAGGAAAGACATAAATAAAGGAAATCATTTGAGATCTCAGACAAATCTATCTTAGTACATAAGCCCTTTTATGATAAACTGAGTTTTGACAAAATTGTCAGAAATTTCAAAGGGAAAGAAATAGTCTTTTCAACAAATGATGTTTGGCCAATAGGCTATCCATGCAAAACAATGAATCTGAAGCTCAAGTTCACACCATATATAAAAAACAAAAAACAAACAAAAAACCCCTCAAAATGTATAATGAGTTTAAATGTAAGAACTATTCTATAAAACTCTTAGTAGAGGTGCTGGGGTTGTGGCTCAGAGGTAGAGCACTTGACTTGCATTTGTGAGGCACTGGGTTCAATTCTCAGAACCACATATAAATAAATGAATAAAATAAAGATCTGTCAACAACTAAATTTTTTTTAAGTTTTAAAAAAAACTCTTAGAAGAAAATATAGGAGTAATCTTTGTGATCTTAGGTTACACCAATATTTCTTAGACACAACAAAAGCATGAATGATAAAAGGAAGGGAATAATAACCTGGACTTAAAATTTGGGTTAGTGTCACATGCCTGAAATCCCAACTCAGGAGGCTCAGGCAGGAGGATCACAAATTCAAGACCAGCCTTGGCAATTTAGCAAGGCCTTGTCTTAAAACAAACAAACAAAAAAAAAAAAAAAAAAAAAAAAAAAAAAAAAAA
>NW_026000253.1:48632-61275 GCF_001458135.2 Marmota marmota marmota
AAAAAAAAAAAAAAAAAAAAAAAAAAAAAAAAAAAAAAAGAAAAAAGGCTGGGGATATAGCTCAGTGATATAGCTCTCCTGGGAACAATCCCTATTACTAAATAAATAAATAAATAAATAAATAAAAATATACTCAGTAAAGTGAAATGTCACTCTAAAGATTAGGAGATTATAACTAGAAATCATATATCTCATAATATATTTGGATTCAGAAAATATAAAATCCTGACAAGTCAATAATAAAAAGACAAACCACACTTTTGAAAGCAGGGTAAGAATTTGAGTAGACATTTCTCCAAGGAATATATACAAATGTCCAATAAACCCATGAATAAATAACTCATTAGTCATTAGGGGAATGAAAATCAAAATCATCATGACACAACACTTATTTCTCACTAGAATGACTATAATAAAAAGGACAGACTGCAAATGTTGTTGAGGAAGTTGAATACTAGAATTCTCTCATACTTTGCTGGTGGGAATGCAAAATGGTACATTTCTTTGGAAAACAGTTTGGCATTTCCTTGAAATGTTTAACATAGGGTTACCATATGACTCAGCAGTTCCATCCCTAGGTGTATATCCAAGAGATAGAAAATGTATGTCCAAACAAAACCCTGTACATTAATGTTTATAGCATCAGAATTCCCATTAGTCAAATAAGTAGAACACTCCAAGCATCCATCAACCAATGGATGAATAAACAAAATATGGTATGTCCATATAATGGAATGAAAAGAAACAAAGTACTGTTGTATGCTACTGTATGGATGAACCTCCAGAACATACATAAGACCACATATTATATGATTCCATTTATATTTAATATGCAAATAGGACAAGTCTACAGAGGCAGAAAGTGATTAGTGATTGCCTGGGGCTAGGTGTTAGGAATGGCACAAGATTTCTTTCTAGGATGATGAATAGGTTCTAAAATTAGATTGTGGTGATAGTCGTCCAACTCTGGAAAAAGACTACAATTCATTAAATTTTATAGTATAAATGGGTGAATTTTATCATATGTGAATTATATGCTAATAAGGCTGTTAAAATTTGGTGGTTTAAGAAAATAATAATTATGATAACTTTTTGAAGAATAATGCCAGCAAAACAAAATAAATTATAAAATTCTTTCCCAGTTGAAGTGTAACTCCAAAATTCCTATTCCTGTTACTATTTCAGGACCTTTTTCTATTTGTCAGTTTCTTCCATGTACCTTCTTATACCCTCCCCTGGATCTCTTCCTTTGGATTCTGTGCTCCTCCTTTCCCTTGCCTTGAGCCTGATAACCCTTCCAGAACTTCTTTCTTCCCCAGAATTCTGACTTAGGCTCTCACTTCTCTCCAAAAGCCCTTTTCTCCTAAAGCTTATTTCATTTCCAAACCCTGAATGTTTTCCTCAAATTTCTGCTTCTGTTTCTTTGATGTAGAGTGGCAAATAATTTCTCCTGGGCTCATCTGAACAACTAACAGATGTTTACTGAGCTTCTCCTGTGTACTTGACCCTGTGATGATGCTTTGGAGGTCTTATGATGCTGATCTTTACGTTTACAGAGCAATAGGAACTTTCTTCAGCACTGGAGATGGAACCCAGGGCTGCATCCCCAGCCCTTTCTATTTTTATTTATTTTGTTTTGAGACAGGGTCTTGCTACATTGCCAAGGCTGGCCTTGAACTTGTGATCCTGCTGCCTCAGCCTTCCAAGTTGTTGGGATTACAGGAATGCACCACTGTGCCCAGTGAGAGCAAAAAGAAATTTTAACATGCCACAAAAAAATTCTGTGACGAAATACTGGGTTGCTATATTTCACAGCAGTTTGTGCTCAGCTCATAGAAAGGTCTTTATTTCAAAATTACAAGTGCATAATTGCCTTTTCTTTGTCTCTGAGTTTTCCATGTGTCTTGGGGTTTAAGGCTGTGGTGTGATGGTAAACCAGTTCTCCAAGAAAATAATAAACAAAACCTAATTTGTGGTTCTTTAGTGAATATACTCTGACCGTAGCCAGTTTCAAGTTACTAGCATGATAGTACTGAATCCAAAGTTGGTAAACTAACCAATGTGAGCCTTTTACTCAGCCAATTGCTTTGCCCTAATCCCACCAACAAGTTTCCACACTGTCTCTGAAATATCACCCAAGTTGGTTGGAAAGAATTTGGAAGAAGAGAAATAATGCTTCTGGGATACCAACTCTGTGCCAGGCACCATGCCCTTTGGTTGTTCCTTCCCATAACTGTGTGAGGGAGATGCCTATTTTATAGCAAGGAGATGGAGGTTTAAAGAATTAAAATGGTCTTACTAAAGTTACAGGATACAGCACAGCTAGGAGTTTAATCCTTGTGATTTTGATACCAAAGTCCATGCTATTTTCTTTGCACCGTGGTACCTCCCAGGGCAAAACTAGCAGTGGAGATAGTGAGAGAATACACTTTTCTAGTGGTCAAGTTCTGGATATCTCACTCGTAGCATGTCTGGCATACTGGAAGATACTTGGACCATCTCTGTGAGTAGCAGGCAAGAAGACAGTGAAGATGGATGCATGGTGTGAGGACGGAATCCCAAACCTTTAATACATTTGAGCCCCAAATAGGAACTACATGAATTGACCAGAAGTTCTTGATTATTCTGAAAGGGTGACAGAGAGTGATAGAGTATTACATTCCTTATATGCTTCAGATTAGGCCTAGAATTGTCCATATTGAGAAGTCAATGCTATCTCTGAAGATAATTGTTTTCAAATTAAATCACGGAATATAAATGACTGGAGCAATCATCTGCAAACAAGGCTAGGATTTATTTTTACTAGAAAGAAAACTCCATAACGGCAGAATCCTTTTCTTGTTTGGTTTATTTTTGCATCCCCATTACCTAGAACAATCTTTGATGCTCAATAAATAACTATTGGATGGATGGATGGATGAATGGATGGATGGATTCTTTGGCTTGTTTGCATAAAAGCAAACCTCTTCTCAGAGATCCATGAGGGAACAACATTGAGACTTCTTATGTTTTTTTTTTTTTTCCCAACTAAGGGTCTCATTAGCAATTATGTAAGGACAAATGTTGTCACTTGGATGATGAGATGTGTAACACTGCTTTGGGAAGCCCTCTTCAGTGTCTTTGGGTATAATAGCTACTAATTATTGCACATTTACTGTAAGCCAGATATAGTTATAAGTTACTTATATACATTAATCTATTAAATCCTCATAATGAACTGCTGGAAATAGGCCCTTTTGGCTAGAGGAGTTAACTAGGTTGGTCTGGGCTACACAGCTAGTATAAAGAAAAGCAAGTAATTAAATCCAGTTTCCCCCAACCATAAATCCTGTGCTTGTTCCACTATACTACAGTGCATCTTTTTTGTGTTATTATTTCTTCATTGATTCAGGGAGTATTTGTTAAGTCCCAAGCTCAATTATATGTCAGACACTTAGACCTTCTTGAGGGAAAGGGGAATGATGCTCTCTGGAAATGTCAAGTGAACAACACTTAACATTTTCTTATACCACTTCCCACCATTCCCAATAACCATAATAGGCTGATAATACTTCACCTGCTCCCTTTCCCAAATGTTTCACTGAATCCAATAGAGTGGGAATATTTTATTTAATCCCAGAAGATGAATGATATTCTAAGCAATGGTCTTTTCTTTTTGTTTTCAATATTTGAGATGATCTCAGGAAAATGCTTACTTTCTATGAGATGAGTCAGGACCATGTGGATATAGCCTTTTCCTTTAAAAATACTCTTTTAAGCCAGGCGTGGTGCTTGTAACCCCAGTGGTTTGGGAGGTTGAGGCAAGAGAATCTCAAGGTCAAAGCCAACCTCAGCAATTTAGCAAGGCCCTAAGCAATTTAGCAAGACCCTATCTCAAAATAAAAAATAAAAAGGGATGGGGATGTGACTCACTGGTTAAGGGCCCCTAGGTTCAATCCCTGGTATCCATATGTGTGTGTAATCTTTTAAAAATGCAAAATCTGCCAGGTGTGGTGGTATGCATATGTAATCCCAGCTACTTGGAAGGCTGAAGCAGAAGGATTATGTGAGCCTAGGAGTTCAGGACCAGCCTAGGCAACATAGCAAGACCCCATCGCAAATAATAAATAAATAAATAATCAAATCTTGTCTGGAGGTATAGTTCAGAGGCAGAGTGTTTGCCTAGCATGTGTGATGCTCTGAGTTTGATCCCCATCAATGCAACAAAAAACAGTAGAGCAAAATCTGCTTGTTATTAGTAAAAGGGACTTGGAAGGGTCATATTAAAAGTGTGGGCAGTACATGTTCCCCCTTTTGGGCTTGGAAACTGAGGAGGTGGAAGGGTGTTGGATTTAACCAAAGGCTGAACCAACCATTCTTTGATATTTCTGTTAAGGGTCCTGCCTCTTTTGTTCCGTTATTCTTTCAATGACTACTTACAGAGTATCAACTGTGTGATAGGAAAGAGGCTAGGCCAGCACTGACCAATAGGAATATAATTAGTACAACATATATGCCATTTTAACCTTGCAAGTAGTTACATTTAAAAAATGAAAAGAAACAGGGAAGTAAATATTAATAATTTATTTAACTCAATGTATCAATAACATTTGAACATATAATCAATATAAAATTGTTAATGAGATATTTTACATTCTTTTCTCATATTTTTTGATGTCTGGTGTGTTTATTAAATTTACTATCATGTTTCAATTTGGACTAGTCACATTTAAGTGCTCTGTGGTCACATGTGACTCGTGGGTGGCTACTGTAATGGATAGCTCAGTTCTTAGCCCTTGTTCCAAGAGTTACTGAACTGTATTTGATACTTTTCTGTGAAGTTATGAAGAAAGGTCCACCAACTGGAATGAGCTCAATTATAATTTGTTTTGCAAAGGCTGTTCTTTCAATTAGTCTTCATATAGGCTTCAATCACAAGGTTAAAACCTAGTGTAACATTAATAGTCTTTTAAGCTCCTTCAAAGTTTCTTCCACTGATTTGGGGATGGCAACTTATTTAAGTAGGGCATTATTTTGATTCTGCAAACATTCTCTGAGGCAGTAAGGTCAGACCTCTGCAGAGTGGGTGTGAACTGAGCAGGAAGTAATTTAAGGATAGGGATTTCAGCAGTATGAAAAGAAGAGGCACCTACCATCCAAGTCCAATAAACTAGCTACTAGCCTGGAAATGATTTCTTTTTTCCCTATCCTTTGCTCTCCTCCATCATGCTGTCTCTTCTTCTAGAACATTCCATCTCTCCAGGGTTCCCTGTCTCTCCTCTATAGTCTAGGAAATGTGTAAGTATGTTTGTGAGGGTGTGGGACTATGTGGGGGACTATGTATGTGCTATTTTGGGTCAGCTATAGAAGGGATGGAGAGTGAGTTTACAGCCCAGAAGTATATCTTGGCATAATTAAGTAACAAGATTCTTCCTACTTCTTATCCTCTCAGAAGAAAGACACATAAATTAATGGAGCTAGAATTTAGACTCTAAGCTGACCTGACAATTTCCATGGAGACTCTCCCTGAGGTTGCAAGGACTGTCTTGCAAAGGGGAGGATTCAAAATTGCCATTAGAGTTTTTTCTCCTTTGGAAGACAATATTTTAAATTCATTTTCTCACATAAAGGTCTTATCAAAGTTGTCATAGGCTTTAGGTAGTCTTTCTTGATTGAAGACTTAGAAATCTGCTTTTAAAGAGGGCCCTTGGGGAAGGCACATTTCCTTTTCTTAAACTTTCAGAGTACAAAGGCAAGGAGGGATGGAAGAGTAGATTCTTTTTAGGAGGGCTACTTCCCAGAAGCCCCTTGGCCTGATCATAATGGTAATCTGGCTAATGTGGTTAATCATCAGAAATGTAAGGCAGGTTGCCATCTTGCTGCTTTGAAACAGACACAATGCCAAATTATCTGTTGTCTGCTTTCCCCAGAGAGAAGATGTGGCTCTAAGCTAGTATGTCCAAAAAAAAAAAAAAGAAAGAAAGAAAAATGGCACATTCCTTAGGATTAAGGTATGGGTGAGATTTACCCTATGTGCTCTGTCAAAATAGGAAATGCTTATGGACCACATTTCCCAAAGGCCTTAATCTGTCTTGAAGAACCATGTGTAGTCAGGAGTAACTAAAACTGGCTTTAAAGCTGGAGGGAGATCAACACTGGGAATCCTTGTAATATTGGGCACCAAAAGCATGGAACAAAATGTTTTCCCTCTATTTTTAGTTAAGATTTAGTAAACACCTGATCAGAACATCCTGTGTTTTTACCAGATGTAGGGATAGTAGAAAGGAAAGGGGGAGGTGACATTCATTTACAGAAATGTGCCAAGCCCTTTACATATTCTTAGGACTATGCTGTGGGGCAGATAGCATCTTCTTCACTTTATATTTTTGGGGACTAAGACTCATAGGACTTATTTGGCTTAGAGAGGGGTAGGGAGATTAAAACCTGGATATGCTATTCCAAAGCCCTCTATTCTGTTCTCTTAAATATTACTGTCAATCAACATATATTTGGCATGGTCAGGACAGCCTTGATATTTCCCTGATGGTGTTGATTAATGGCATGTTGGTAGCAGGAAAATTAGACAGGGAGCTATCAACAATACAGCCCACTATTGTTAAAGAAAAGTCTTCCTTTCCTCCAAATCACTGTAGAAACAAATCTGGACCAAAATCTGACAATAAACCCTGGCTCTTCCTGATGTACAGAATATCATTAGCTCTTTAGCTAATATTTCTTTGTCACAGTGATACAGAGACAACCTTTTGCAAACTAGTTCTGAGTTCTGCTGGTGGGTGGAAAAATACTAATCTTCTATTGTTTCCCCAAGAGATGCAGCTGAGGATTCAATGCCTGATAGTTCAAGAAGATAAAGGTTTCATTGTTCTGTTGCTTTATTGTCACAGTACCCTTGGAATAACAATTTCACAGTTGATCAAAGTGGTGGTACCATGTGGATCCATCCATGTTCTGGACTGTGTTCAGCATAGACTTCATGATTTCAATTAAAGTGGCAAAATTTGATCATTGCCTCTTTAGGCCTTGACAAAACCAACTGTCTTGTTAAAAAAATGAATAAAGATAGGTATAACTTAACACTAAAATGCATTTTTCAATATGTATGTATTTATGAAACATAGGTGAAGATAGTGAAGGCAAATCTTGAATTTTTCTCCAATTTTCACTAAGACAGACTCCTATTGTTGAATATGGAGTGACATAACAATGGCTTGACAAGTCTTAATGGTCACATCATCTAGAAGCCCATTTCAGGACAAACTTAACCATGCTGTGATTAGAGAGCTTTTATTAGATGCCCAGCATTTCACTACTGTCTACTATTTTTCAACCTGATCATTTGCTTGAGGATGATGAAGGAATAGTGAATACTATAGATAAGATTTTTTTCCCTTACAGTTCTTAAAATCAGCTGAGGTCAATGCAGATTCACTCTTAGAAATAATTCAGTCTTATGTGCTTCAGAAGAGACATAGCAGTAGAGATAGGAGCTCTTGGAACAAGTCTTTTTTTCCCTTATTTTCATTGGTGCATTATAGTTGTAAATAATGGTGGGATTTGTTGTCACATATTCACACATGCACACAATATCACAATATAATTTGACCAATAATATTCTCTTTCCCTGGTCTCTTTTCTCTGCTGATCTTCCTTTAATTTTCATGTGATCCCCCACCACATTTTTTTCCTTTTTCCTTTTTAGTTTCTACATATGAGAGAAAACATAGAACCATTGACCTTCTGAGTTTGGCTTTTTTCACTTAACATGATGTTCTCAAGTTCCATTTATTTTCCTGCAAATGACATGATTTCTTTTTTTCTGTATGGCTTTGAACCATTTTAAGGTTGCTACCCTCAAATTCAGAAGTTTATCCCTTGAGGAAGATCTGTAATACCAGCAATCAGGACATATTTCTGAAGTCTTTTGGACACTTTCCACTAGAAATAAAAGCATAGGCCCTTTGTTGCTGATGTTGGTCAGGTGGGGTGGCATAGGTGACACTTCTTTCTGGTCTGCCAGTGTTAAGATCTCGTGGCAGGCAGAACTAGCCATAGATTCTAGCAAAGATTTCCATACCAATCATTCCACTTCTGGAATTACTGCCTGGTGGAGGCCAAGAAAATGAGATGTCTGTCCTCTTGTGTTGGTGGGTTATGGTCAATTTGAAGTCTTCAACAAGCTTTCCCGTTGCTCAGTTTCAGTTCACTGTGAGTCTGACAACCCTCAAGAGACAGAGAAATGTTGGAGGTCTTCAAACAACCAGATTTCTAGTGGCAAAGGCAGTGGAATCCAGTGGAGAGTAACAACAATTGATTAGCTTGATCAAAGTTTAGTTTTAGAGAGAATATTCCCCATAGCAAGAACACCAAGCAGTTGATTACCCATGTACTCATACATCCTGTGCCCTAACCAACTAAACTAAGTATGCCAAGGTCTTCCCACCTCTGTCTTTGTACATGTTGTACCCTTTGGTAGATATGCCCCCTTCCATTTCTACATGATAAACTCTCACCCATTCTTCAGAGGTCCAGCTCAAAGAATGTATTCTCCATATAACCTTTCTCTCATTACATCTCTACTTTCTGTTGTCCCATAGCCTATTGTATAGATCTCTCTTCTAGTATTTGCTCCTATTAGGCATAAATTATCTATAAGGTTATCTCCCTACTAAACTGTGATATTATTTGTGTATTTGTGTATTTATTTATTTATTTATATATGACAGTGGAATGTATTACAATTCATATTTATACATATAGAGCACAATTTTTCATATCTCTGATTGTATATAAAGTATGTTGACACCAATTCGTGTCTTCATACATGTACTTTGGATAATGATGTCTATCACATTCCACCATCCTTGCTAACCCCCTGCCCCCTTCCTTCCCCTCCCAACCCTCTGCCCTATCTAGAGTTCATCTATTCCTCCCATGTTCCCCCTCCCTACCCCACTATGATTCATCCTCCTTATATCAGAGAAAACATTCAGCATTTTGTTTTTTTTGGGATTGGCTAACTTCATTTAGTATTATCTTCTCCAACACCATCCATTTACCTGCAAATGCCATGATTTATTCTCTTTTATTGCTGAGTAATATTCCAATATGTATATATGCCACATTTTTATCCATTCATATACTGAAGGGCATCTAGGTTTGTTCCACAATTTAGCTATTGTGAATTGTGCTACTATAAACTTTGATGTGGTTGTGTCCCTGTAGTATTCTGTTTTTAAGTAAATTGTGACCTTTTAAAAGGTGGGAATCATGTTCTCTGTTATCTCCATTGGCCAGAACAGAGGTTGTCATACATTACATTGAGCCAGACAAATGCTGTTTGAGTGGCTGAATTATTTATTCAGATACAGCTACTATTATGTACTCTTGAATTCCATCATCATTAGGCTTTATTCGGTATCATACCCTATAAGTGTGTATTTCATGGTGATTCTTCTTCCTCTTATTTCTCTTCCTCCTCCTTGTCCTTGTCCTCATCTTCCTCCTGTAGTAGGCAGAGCCCCATACATACTAAATATGTGCTCTACTACTGAGCTGCATCCGTAGCCCATGGATCTCTTATTTAATATAATGATTAAATTTTTGATAGTGTTTCTTTGGGTAAAAGGTATATTTGTGGGCTTCAAACAAATTGGTCTGATGCACTGATTCCAATGGAACAGCACTGGCTCCCTCTGGTGAGACAGTCTCAGAATTTCTTCTATCATCTCTTAGGAGACTGTGGACAAGTTCCTCTCAGGAGAGTTGTTCTAATGGTCTGAATGTATTGGCTCTTAAGTGTTGACAACCAGCCAGTTGTTCCTCGAGAAGCTTTTAGACCTTCACATGACAAGAGTGAAGAATCCTGATCAATTCAAAATCCAAGCTTCCTAGAGTTAGGAAGGGTTCCTGGAGATTGTCTTTACAATTAAATCTCACAAAGCAATCATGCCAGCTTTGAGTTGCTCTCTCTTTTAGAGTTTTTTGTCTTTTAGAGGATTACTCATTTTAAGGAGTTAAAAATCTATCTCTAACTGACCTCAATCCTAGTCTTTGGAACCACACAAAACAGCCTATACCTTCTTAATAATTGCCCTTTAAGTACTTAAAGACAATTTTAGGTTCCTAATGACATTTTTTTAAAAAAATACTTTTTTAGTTGTAGGTAGACACAATATCTTTATTTTTATTTATTTATTTATTTATTTTTATGTGGTGCTGAGGATCAAACCCAGGGCTTCATGCATGCGAGGCAAGCATTCTACCAGTGAGCTACAACCCCAGCCCCCTAATGACATTTTTTTTTTAAGGTTCAGATGTCAAGCTTTTATTTATTTATTTTTTAATTTTTTTTATTGGTTGTTCAAAACATTATAAAGCTCTTGACATATCATATTTCATACATTAGATTCAAGTTGGTTATGAACTCCCAATTTTACCCCAAATACAGACTGCAGAATCACATCGGTTACACATCCACATTTTTACATAATGCCCTATTAGTAACTGTTGTATCCCTAATGACATTTTTAAAATTTAGTTTTTTTCAACATCTGTGAGCACCTTTCCCAGTGCCAGGCACTCTGCTCTAATTTTCTCGGGGTCCTTCAACTGTTTTCCCACATATCAGAGTTCCAATCCTCTGAACCAGTTTTTCTAGATAATTTCCATCTTGTCTCTGGCTCCAAAGTTTATAACTGTCACATGTTACCTTTGTTAAATGTTTCCCATTGTCCAAACAGCCCAGATATTTGAAAATCCCACCACATGTGGGACCTACTTTATTCTAGGTGTGCTTTCTCTTTTAGTTCATGGGGATAAGCTCCCAGTTATGGGACTGTGGAATTACTACTTCTCAGGAAGCAGCATGGTATAGTTGAATTGGAGGACACCAGATCTGTATTCAGTTCATTTAACTTCTTTGGGGAAAAAATTCTTTTAATAAGACTTCCTTCAAGGGTCATTGTCAGGATCCATGAGATACATTTTATAAAGCATTAAGCTTTTTATCTAAGCACTTAGTGGGTACACCAAAGAAGTTAATGTCCTCTCTTCCTGTCAGTCTTGCCCTGCCCACCGCTGCCCTCTACTGAGGAGAGTCAGTAACTACTTTGAATTTGAATTCTTTCTGACTTGTGCCAAGTAGCCTGGTTCTGTTTAATCCCTTTAGATAATGGCAGTCCTGCATGAGCTATAGCACAAACTGGAAGATGCTAGAATGGCCTCAATTTTGTAAAATTCTAAAAATATTTCAGTTGGAATTTTCACCAATTTCTGATACCACATAACTGAATTAGAGTCCTGTAGATAACTAGGTGTAAGAACATTTATTTTGATATCACAAGATACCAATCATGGGTGTTTTGAATATAATCCACCTTTTATGGTTCACTGTCATGTAAACAGTCAAAATCACAGATTGAATGTGAATTTGTTCATGGGTTTTCTGGATATTTCCTGTAGTCTTTCTGGGGGGGGGCATTTATATGAATTGGAGCTTTTAATTCTTCTGACAGGGTGAGGTAGGTTTGCATAAAAGCAACAAAAATACAAGGACCCAGGTGGAACTCAGTGTCACACTCATGAAAAGTGATGGTGTGGGAATTCTCTTCTATAAGAGGGGTTTGGGATGTGGAGGGAAATCCCTAAGCTTGGCAATCTGATATTATGGTAGAGCGGATGTAGGGTAGTTTCAGAGTCAGATCTCAGTTTCAATTCCTCCTCTGCCATTCACTGGATGTATGATCTAGAATAAGTCCTTGGACTTCACTTTACTTCCACTTTCTCCTCTGTAAATTGAGAAATAATGACGCCATTTTTATGAACTCTTTGTATTTTAAGCAAGGTTAACAATTCTGTACCACCTCGCCCAGTACTTGATACCTGGTGGGCAGTTAATAAATCATGTCCTTAGGATCAGTCCCAGTTTAAAGCAGCTAAGCTCTTTGGAGCTACAGTTATAATTTCTCTAATAAAAAGTGAAAGGAAATATGGCTTGTGCATGGTTTGGGGGTTCAATACCTAAGTCTCTGTAGGAACTGAGCCATCCTGAGTCCCTTAGACTCTGCTGATCATTCATGCATAGGACAGTGCAGCAGGAAAACACTGGGTTGCTTAAATCCCTTGGTGGTACTTATGAGAAGTCAGTAAAAACAACCTTGGGGACTTCGCAACTGTAAGGGAAGAACCCTCATGGTTCCTCTTATGCTCTGACTCATAAATCCTTAAATGCAAAGACTTGGGTTTACCAACCTAAATAGGAGAGAAATGCTGCTACCACTTTTGGATGTCCTGAAATATATTTTCAGAAATCTGGTGAGCTGGTCATTTTGTGGGGAAGGAGGTGGTTGGAGTCTTTGTTTTCCCTTGAGAAATTTTGACCTGGAGGCAAATAGAAAATTCCTAATTTTTTTCATGAGAAAAGAGAAATGTGGTTGGGGTGGGACCCTTGATAAAAAAATAAACTTTATCACCAACCAGCTTTAGAAATTAAAAACTGTACAAAAACCAATCTAAGGACTGAAAGCTGATCAATGTTTGCCTGGAGAGGAGTAGAAAGAACTTTGGGTTGCAATACAAAGAGCACATCTTTGGGGGTCAATAGATATGTTTGCCATCTTGATTATGGTGGTGATATATATATATA
>NW_026000253.1:61284-92956 GCF_001458135.2 Marmota marmota marmota
TATATATATATATATATATCTTAGCTCATTGAATTGTACATCTAAAATGTGTGTAGTTGAATGTATATAAGCTACATATTAATAAATATTCCTAAAACCAACCCAGTGCATATAACACATGGTACATAATAAGTGCATGCTAAATATGTGTTGAATTAACATAAATAATTGTGACAAACTAAATTCTTGTGTACAGAACTCAGCAGACCCTCTTACTGGTAAAAATAACATTAGACTGGTAATAAAAATTGATGAAAAGTGACCATTTGAAGTGTCTATAAATTGGCTTAAGGTCATACAACAAATTGAGGATCATTTAGAAAAATCTATGGAATATAGGTAATAACAATTGGTATCTGTGACATTTGAGCCAAGACCTGCTCCCATTCTTTCCCCCAGCTTTATATTGAAGAATATTTAGAAGCCAAGAAGATAGGGGCTGTATTTCTCACCAGCTCCTGGTGTCAGGATGAACAAAGTGCTCATGACTCTCATTCCACTCCTTCTAGTTCTATGAAAAGTGTTGAAGATTTATTCTTTTGAATATGATCCAGAGGCCTGGGAGCTCCTTTCTCCTGCCCAGCTCCCACTCCTAAGATGGGGATCGTACCCTAAACTAATACAGCCAACTGTGAGTGGCAGTTGTAGGAGACTAAGTGGGTAGTCCCATTTCCCCATTCTCAGGTCCAGAACCAAGATTGATGTTTCTCAGATACTTCAGGGACTTATAGGGTAGCACTGTCACTCCAGTAGAAGGGTCCCTTATTTACTCTATCTTCACCAGGCTCTAAAATAGTCTTATAGTCTATGGGGGATGACTTTAGAATAAGCATGAAGGAATTCATGCAGAAAGGTGTTGTTGATTACAGCTTTAGCAATGAACAGTCTGAAAATAAAATTAAGAAAACAATTCTACTTACAGTAGCATTAACAAGAATAGCTTAAATCTTTTGAATTGGAGGGGGGTATAACTCAGTGGTAGAACACCTTCTTAGCATGTACGAGTTCCTGGCTTCAATACCCAGCATACACACACACACACACACACCAAACAAAACAAAACACCTTAGGAATTAAATTTAACAAAAGCATAAGGCATACATTAAAAAGTATAAATTTTGTAATAAAATTAAAATGACCTAAATAAATGGAAACATAAATACAATTTATCTATTTTCCCTTTGTTTCATGTGCTTTTAGGGTCACCTCTAATAATCAACTGCTAAATCCAAGGTCATGAAGATTTTTTAAATGCTGATTTTTGTATCTTGCAAATTTGCTGATTCTGTTTTCTATCTCTAATAGTTTTGTTTATTCCTTGGGATTTTAAAAATATATGATCATCTCATCTGTGAATAGATGCCTTCTCTTTCTTGCCTAACTACCTTGTCTAGAACTTTTAGAACAATGTTGAATAGAAGTGGCAAGAGTGGATATTCTTGTTTTGTTCCTGAATAAGGGAAAACTTTGTCTTTTACCATTATGTGTGATGTTAGTTGTGGATTTTTTGTAGATGTCTATTATCAAGTTTAAGATGTTCCCACCAGAAAAAAGAAGAAAATAAAAAGAATAAGAAGTTTACATCAAGCACAGTGGAGCAGGCCTGTAATCCCAGTGACTCAGGAGGCTGAGGCAGAAAAATCTTATATTTGAGGCCAGCCTCAGCAACTGAGGGAGACTCTGTATCAAAAAAATAAAAAGAGCTGTGACCATACCTCAGTGGTAGAGTTCCCATGGGGTTCAATCCCCAGTACCACAAAAAGTATCCATTTATCCTAAGTTTGTCGAGTATCTTATCTTGAAAGTTTGTTAGATTTTCTCAAATCATCTTTCTGCATCAACTGAGTTGTGTCATTTTTTTCCTTCATTTATACTCTCATGCACCATATGCTTATAAAAAAGCTCACCATAAATATAAGGGTTTCTTTTAGGAATCTGAGATCAATTCTATTGATCTCAATGTCTATACATCCAGTATCCAATGTCTTGATTATTGTAGTTTTGTAGTAAGTTTTGAAATCAGGAAGTTTAAATCCTCCAACTTGCATTTCTTTATCAAGATTATCTTCACAGGGCTGGGGATATAGCTCAGTTGGTAAAGTGCTTGCCTGGCATGTACAAGGCCCTGTGTTCAATCCCCAGCACCACACACACACACACAAATATTATCTTCACTACATTCTATCCTTTTATTTCAATATTAATTTTGGGATCAGCCCTTCCAAAATATTTTGAAAGGTTGGGATTTTGATATTATTTGAATTTTTAAATCAGATTGGAGATGGTTGCTCTCTTAACAACACTGATTCATTTGATATATGAGACCTGTGTCTGTAAAACTACTAGAAGAAAACACAAGGGAAAAGTTCTAGGACATTGAACAATAATTTTTTGGGTCTGACCCTGAAAATACAGATGACAAAAGCAAAAGTAGCTGAAGGGGATGGCATCAAACTAAAAAGTTTCTGCATAGCAAAGCAAACAATCAACAAAATAAAGAAACAACCGACACA
Organism: Marmota marmota marmota; assembly: GCF_001458135.2. Lineage (NCBI taxonomy): Eukaryota > Metazoa > Chordata > Mammalia > Rodentia > Sciuridae > Marmota > Marmota marmota. Next base: position 63,798 of record NW_026000253.1, read on the forward strand.
AGTGGGAGAAAATATTTGCAAGCTGGACATCTGATAAGGGTTTAATGTCTAATATATATAAGGAACTCAAATAACTCAATAGCAAGAGAACAAACTGTTTTTACAAAATGGGTAAACAACTTGGATAGATATTTGTCAAAAGAAGACATACAAATGGCTAAAACATACATGAAGACAGGCTCAGCATCACTAATCATTAGGGAAATTAAAACCACATTGAAACTAGGGGTGTGACTCAGTGGTAGAGTGCATGTTTATCATGTACTAGGCTCTGGGTTCATTCCCCAGCATCACACACAAAATATTTCTTCCAGTCTATGGGTATCTTTTCACTTTCTTGGTGGTGTCTTTTATAGTACAAAAGTATATCTCTATATATTAATATATAAATAACATTTTTGCAAAAGTAATATATAAACTGTATGTTTATAGTAATATATGTGTGTGTATATGTGTATGTGTGTGTATGTGTGTGTATATAAAACATTTTTGCAGTACCAAGGAGTGAACCCAGGGGTGCCTTGCTTCTGAACTACATCCCCAGCTCTGTGTTTGTTGAGCTAGTTGAATTTAAAAATCAGCCTTGTTCAATAAGTTTGAGGTTTTAGTCATTATTCTTCTGTTTTTGAGTGTCTTTCTCTTTTTCATATCCCAGTATGCATATATGTTGGTGTGCTTAATGGTGTCCCACGTTTCTCTAAGGCTTTGTTCATTTTTCTCCATTATTTGTTTTGCATTTCATTTTATATAATCTTTATTCATCTGTCTCCAAGTTCACCAATTCTTTCTTCTGCTGGCTCAAATCTACCCTCAAGCCCCTCTACTGAATATTTCATTTGTGTAGTTGTAGTTTTCAATCTAGAATTCTATATAGCTTTCTTTATAATTTGTCTCCATATTGGTATTCTCTACTCCATGAGTTTTTGTTATTATATCTTCCTTTCATTCTTTAGGTATGTTTTCTTCTAGTTATTTTAACATATTAACAATACCTGCTGTGATGGGGTGAGGCTCAATGGAAGAGAACCTGCTTAACATGACCAAGGCCCTGGTTGTAACCCCAGCACCACACACACACACACACACACACACACAAATCCAAGACAGACACACACACAAAGGCGTGTGTACACACACACACACGCACACACACACACACACACTGTTTGTAAACTTTGGTATGTCCAAAATTTTGTTTCCTTTAAAAGCATTTTCTGTTGTCTGCTTCTTTTCCTATATGTGGATAATTCTTCCTTGTTTCTTTCATGTCTTGTGATTTTTTTTAAACTGGACATTTTAAGTAATATGTGAACTCTCTCCCACATCTCTAATTCACATAGTAGATTTTCCCCACCATTTATTTGGGGGAGTGCTGGGGTTTAAACCCATGGCCTTGTGCATGCTAAGCACATGTTCTACCACTGAGCTTGTGTAGCAGTTTGAAATATTGACCATGCACCCTCCTAGAACTTGTTGTTATTTGTTTGGTCATCTGTTTATTTTTTTTGATGACTTGTTTGGACTGATTCTGTCAAGTTTGTTTCCTCTACAGTGTGCAGCCTCTGATATCCATGCTCAGGTTTTTTTCCTTTGTTTTTGTCTTTTAGCCTAGCTTCCTAGGGGGTCACCCTTAGGTCTCCAAGAACCATTTATTCGTCAAAGACTGTGCTCACTCCCCTTAGCCAGTTAGACTTTGACTTCTTATTTTTGAATGTGCGTGTAGTTTGGAGTTTGTTTTCACAGTTCGGGGTGTTTATGATTTTTCCTGCATTTATCCAGATGTTCTCTCTGGTCTTTTCTGTGAGGGTGCAGCCTCAGGCATGCACACAGTGTTCCAGACCACTAAGGATGAATGTGATTTTTTTTTAAAAGCCTGGATTCCTAGGAGCAGCCCCTTGGTCAGAATAGCTTATTGTTCAGCCAGTGTTTTATCAGGGGCTGTGTTTAAGTCCCTTGATCTGATAGATTTGTGTGTGGCTTGGAGAGTACTTTCAAGTCTGCCTCCCTTCCCAAACAGATTGCCTGAGTGAATGCAGCCTAGTATATGCACCCACACACTTCCAGGCTGGTGACCCAGGAGCAGTTCTGCAGAGTTAACTGTCTCTTTCTCTGATTATCACTGTTAAACTTCTGGCCAGTTTGCCATTTCATTAGTATCATGGAGCTGCCAGCTCACTCTTACTTGCTTACCAGATCACTTTTTTTTTTCTGGTACCAGGGATTAAACTCAGGGGCACTCAACCACTGAGCCATATCCCCAACCCTTTTTTTTGTATTTTATTTAGAGACAGGGTCTCACTGAGTTGCTTAGTGCATAATTTGCTAAGGCTGGTTTTGAACTTGAGATCCTTCTGCTTCAGCCTCCCAAGGTGCTGGGATACAGGTGTGCTTCATGAGCAGGCTTCTGTTGTTTTTGATGGAAAACAATGGAAATGTTTTGATGGAAAACACCCTTAGACATAAACTTCTCCACATTCTGTTCCAAATAAAGCCAGTCCCCTGAGGCAGAGTTGCTGCTACCTTCTGTCTTTATGATCTGCCTTTCTCCCTGAGCAGAACGTCTCCATCCCTGCACTGGAGCTGAGGGAAACAATAGTAGCCTGCTTCTTCTGGAGTGACACCACTGGCACAAGTCCTGAGAGGTGGACAGTAGCTCCTGATATCTTCTGCTTGCACTTTCCAGCATGAGATATGTGCCCTATGTCAAGTCGTGGTGTGGTCCTTCCTTGCCTAGAGCGAAGTGCTCATATTATGAGTGGGAGAAAAGAGGTGGGGGGAGAGCTGCACCTGCCTGGGACCGCACTTCCATAATAAAGGGCTGGAGAGGATAAGAGATGCTGGCAGCCTGCCCTTCCTGGAGTGAATCCCTACACTCACCTTAGTCTGGGTTTAAGCCCTGATTAAGAGTTCAGGATAAAGGGAATTCCCTCCTTCACATAGCCATGCCTTTCTGGAGTAGAGCTTTCAGAACACTTAGAGGTAGGACAGGAACAAGTCATGTCTCAAATGTCACTGACTCCTAATGTTCTATCAGAATTCAATAGTTTTATTTGAATCAACATTTCTTTACTTTTCATATGCCATTAGGACAATTTCCAGAGACGTTTTTAAAAAATATTTTTTAGTTGTCAATGGACCTTTATTTTTATTTATTTATATGTGGTGCTGAGAATTAAACCCAGTGCCTCACACATACTAGGCAAGAGGTCTACCACTGAGCCACAATCCCAGCCCTCCAGAGATTTTAAATGATTGTTTTTTTTTATAATTTTCACTAGCTAAATGCTTATTTCTCTGGAGAAAGGATTCATCAAGCTCTCTAAGTCTGCATTCTGGAAGTTCTACTAAGCAATGATTTTCTTGGAGATACCACCAAAGGCATAAGTGATGAAAATAAGAGATAAATACTGGGTTTAATAAAATCTGAAACGTCTGTGTTTTGAAATAAAAACTGAAAGGACAACTTAGTTTTCTATTGCTGCTATAATAAGTTACTAAAAACTTAGTAGATTAAAACAATAGCATTTTCGTTTTACAGTTCCATGGATTAGAAATATGATGTGGGTAATGTCTTAATCCATTTTTTTGTTGTTGTAACTAAACATAACACACTGGGTAATATATAAAGAATAAAAGTTTATTCACCTCATGGTTCTGGAGCAAGGGAGGTCCAAGTTCAAAGGGTCATATCTGGTGATATCCTTCTTGCTGGCAGAGACTCTCTATAGAGATCCATTCTTAAGATAAACCATTAACCTATTAGTCCATGAATGGATTAATCCACTCATGAGACAGCCCATATGATCTAATCACCTCTTAAAGGTCCTATTAGTGCCACCTCTCAATTTATCACCATGAGGATTACATTTTAATATGAGTTTTGATGGGAACATTCAAAACCAGAGCAAGTCTCAGGCTAAACATAAGGTGTCAAACAGGGCTACACTCCTTTCTAGAGACTCTAGGGGGCATTTGTTTCCTTGCCTTTTCCAGCTTCTAGAGGTCACCAACATTCCTTGGCTCTTGGCTCTTGTCTTTCATCTTTAAAGCCAGTAAAATTGCATCTTTTTTGATCCTTCTTTTGTAAAAACATCTCCCTCTGATCACAGCCAGGATAGGTCCAATGTTTTTAAGGATTTATGTGATTAGATCTCCTCTTTTCAAGACCTTTAACAAAATCACATTTACCAAGTCCCTTTTGCCATGGAAAGTAACATATTCACAAATTCCAGGGATTAGAACATGGGAGTCTATGGATGCTGTTATCCTGCCTCTCACAATGACTGATATGCCAGGAGAAAATGTTTGCAAAACATCTAAGAAAGAACTTGCATCCAGAATATATATAATTTTTACAACTCAATAATAAAAAGGGAAACCATTAAAAATGAGCAAAAACTTTGAATAATTCAACATCTCTCTCTAGAAAATGTTCAAATGACCAGTAAGCACAGGAAAAGCTGATCAGCATAATTATTTATTAGGGAAATGGAATCAAAATTTAAAATGACATACCATTTATCCATTAGAATGGTTATAATAAGACAGATGTTAACAAGTGAGGATGTGAAAAATTTGGTAACTTAATGATTGTTGGTAGGAGTATAAAATGATACAAATAATTTTGAAAACAGTTTTGGCAGTTCCTCAGCATTTTACCAAAAATTGCTCTATGATCTAGCACTTCTGAGTATCTACCCAGAAGAAATGAAAACACTTGTCCACATAGAAAGTTGTGCATGAATGTTTGTAGCAGCATTCTTCATAATAACCAAAATGTGGAAGTATCCTAAATGTCCATCATGTGCCAAATGGGTAGATAAAATGTGGTATTTTGGGCAATAAACAGAATTGAAATACGGACAATTTCAAGGTTGCCACAACTCGACGACCTTGAAAACATGCTAAGTAAAAGAAATCAGACACAAAATACCACATACTTTATGATTCCATTTATAGGAATAAGCAAATTTGTAGAGACAGAAAGTGATTTATGGTTTCTCAGGGTTGGGTGTGGGAACACAGACTGACTGTATATCATCTCAAAAATTTTTTTTGGGGGGGGTCATGGTAATATTCTAAAATTAGATTGTGGTGATAGTTGTACAACTGTGAAAATAGATAAAATATTGAATTGCATTTTAAATGGATAAATTTTGTGGTGTGGTAATATCATGGTATGTAAATTATACCTCAATAAAGCTATTTCATTGAAAGATGATCCAAGTTTCCCTCCATGCTACATATTGACAGAAGATTTCAATTGATTTGTATATATATGTCTATATATCAATTGTACATATACACACAAATATATATATATATATATATATATATATACAAAAAAAACCACAGACATGCACACATTATCTTAAGAGAAATGACATAAAGGGAGAGAGGGAAAAAAAAGAATAAAATAGAACCTGCTCTCCTAGTCTTCTGTCTGCAGTTGGGATTTCAGAAATGAAATTGCTCATCAGTAGGAATCTGCTATCCTCAGACTGGGATGGACATACACATGAGCAAGTTTCTCAACTGGAAATGAAATAGATGGCAGCCTGGGAGGTTTTTGTAAGACCCTCCTGTTCTTTGGGAGGGTTAACTTCCCATGACTGCATTTCTGGCTGCCTTAACCCATGAAATGCATTTGGTTTATTTTAATGCTTTAATTTTCTTGATTAATGGGGAGAATCCACACCTTAGGGTTATACTGGGTCCAGGGCAGGTGCTTATGAACAGAGAAAAATTCCCTTTGAGTGCTGATGGCAAACAAGCCAAGGGCTGGAGCTGGCCTGAGTAATCAGGGATGCCCCTTTGCTTACACAGGCTTTTGCCTGACTTCTGCAACCCAGTCTCCACCCCCCAGCAGCCACATTCCTTGGCTGTCCCTGAACATTGCTGTGGGCCCCCACACTGGAGTTTCCCCTTCCCCTGGACCTCTCTAGAAATATCTTTTCTGCATTCTATAAACTCTCATTTTCTCTCCCTCTCTGCTATTACTTAACTCAAGGACAGAGAAAATAGCTGCAGTCCAGAAATCCACTTTAAAAAAAAAAGAAGAAGAAGAAGAAAGAGAAGAAGCCTTGAATGCATCTCAAATCTTTCAGAAAATAATTCTGTAGGGTTTGGTTGTGAATTGCCATGCAACTTTGGGAATGTGAAACATGTGCTAATCAGGGCCCTTTCTGTTTGGAGCCTACCTGACTTCTCTCTACCCTCCTCAGCCAGCTGGGCTAGGCTGGGCCCAGGGGAGCCACAAAGCCGCCAGCTTAGAAAATGGAGACAAATGAGGAGGCCCCAAAGGACAAAACAAAACTTGTTACTAGTTTTCAGGCCAAAAGCATCACACGCAGCCTTTAGATGCTACAAAGCCTGCAATCTCAACATTGAGGCTAAAGGCTGAGGCTGATTTGCAGGGACACTTCTGAAGGCAGCATTTTCTGAGCCCAGCCTCCATCTGCTTGTCTACCCTGACCTTCACCTTGATGAATGCCATACTTTCCAGGCCTGCTCTCCCTGCAGCCAATCAGTGCCTCTTCCAAACTATCTGCCATGTGGGTGCCGCTGTGCTCTTTCCAAAGGAGAGATCTGATCTGATGATTTCCTCTCTTCCAGTCTATGTTATCTCCAGGAGAAAATCTATGTTCCTTAACATGATATATGAGAACCTTTCTAATGTACCCTCACCTGCTCTGCCTTGGTGTTTTATTTTATTACCCTCAGGTAACCCTACAAAACTATTTGTCATTTTCTTATTTTTTTTTCTTTCTCACATTAGTGCCTTTGTATCTGCTACTCCTTCAGCCAAGAATTAATGTCCTTTCCGTCTTTTTACTCCATGAGAGTATATAACACTCATTATTTAAGATCAGGAGTCTCTGTGAATCCTGTGGCTTTTTAGGAAAGGGTTTTCAACTTTCTTCTGGTCAGAACTCAACTGAACATACATCAGGAAGGCAGAGCGATGCAATGGGAAGAGCCTATATTATGAAGTCAGACTGGGTGATAATGGGTTAATGACTTAACGTCTCAGTTTCTTCATCTGTAAAATGGGAATAGGAATCCCCAGCAAGGCAAAATGGTTAACGCTGATAAGCGTCAAGTGCAGTACCTGATACATGGTAGGTGATTGGGCAATGTTGCATGTTATTAAAGAAATAGAAAAACACCCTTAGTTAAGACACCTAAGGAGGAGTTTCTCACCAAGCAACCAAGTGCATGGTGTTCTCTGGGACCTGTATACTTAATAGTCTTCTGGGGTTTACTTGCCTTTGGCCACTCTCATGTCTAGGGTGTTCTGCAATTGTCCTGCCTTCTTCAGAGCAGCCGTCAGCTGCCTTCCATTCATGTCCCTTCAAAATCTATGTGGGACCAGATGGGGTGGCACACACTTTTTATCCCAGTGTCCTGAGAGGCTGAGGCAGGATTGCAAGTTTGAAACCAATTTCAACAACTTAGCTAGACCCTGTGTCAAAATTTAAAAATGAAAAGGACTAGAGATGTAGGTCAGTGGTAGAGTGCCCCTGGGTTTAATCCCCAGTACCACACACAGGAAGGAAAGAAAGGAGGAAAGAAAAGAGAAGAGAAGGAAGGAAGAAAAAGAAGAGAAAAAAAAGAAAGAAGTTTGTGTGGAATTGTATGAGAGGAGACAGAGGAAATTTTAGTACCTTCTTCTTTTCTTCCCCATTCCAAAGTCATGCCCCCCATGCCTCGAAGAAATTATCTAACAATCACTCCTGTGTTGGCCTTACTTCTGCCTGTAACCTACATTTTCTCTTTTTCTTTTCTTGCTTTTTCTTTCTTTCTTTATTTTTTTTTTGCAATTAGGATTTCAGAAATGAAATTGTCCATGAGTAGGAACCTACCATTCTTAAATTGGAATGGACATACACATGAGCTGGTTTCTCATCTGGACTCTATTTCAGAAATGTACACAACATGTCAAAAATATATCACTTGGAAACAGAGCACTATTTATTTTGAAAAATTAGGGCAAAAAGTTTCCTTGCTTCAATTCCTACTGGAGTGTAAAATAACTATGTGCTGATGCTGCATTTTGACAATATTGAGTTAGTTACCCTGAGGGTCACTGGATGTATACACGTGCACATGCATGCACCCCCGCTCCACATACACACAAACATATTCAGAGTGCTTTGTTGTGAAATGGGAATTGCAGGCATTCTGGGGATTGCAGCCTTTGATGGATCAAGCCATCCATTAACACTTTGGTGAGTGTTCCCCTGTGTGTCCAGCCTTGTGCTAGGCAGACAGAAGAGAAGGAGAAGCCAAGGGACTAGAAGATACAGATGGAGTATTCAAAATAGAAACGAGAGAATAAAGCACTAATGTGAAGGAGTAAATGTTTAAAGGAGGAAACGTTGAGGTTACAGAACTGGAGTTACTGGAGAAACTTCCTAGAGGAGATGGTGAGACCTGAGTATGGCCTTTGGGGTGAGTACATCTAAGCATTCTCTTAGAAATAACTATTAGAAATTGACCAAATTATATTGTTCTATTGTGTGCATGAATGCATATGTCACAATGAATCTCACTATTATGTGTAATTATAATGCACCAATAAAGATTTAAAACATTTAAAAATAAAACAATTAGAATGGATAGAATGTGTATTAATTTACAGGATATGGGAATAAGAATGATGTAAAGTTGTATCTGAAAGAAGCCCTTTAGAATGTTGAAGGGAACATGGAACCAAGATGCAGAATGCATTTGGTCCTTATGTCACTATTGACTTATTATGAGTGACCTTAGGCAAGTAGTCCCTTCTCTGAACTTCAGTTTTCCCACTTATACATTGGAGCAATATAGTACCAGCCTTTTCAACCTCCTAGGACCATTGTTCAGAGAACAAATAAGATAAATTGTGTGGCTGTGCTTTAAAATGTAAAGTGGGCTATCCAAAATATAGGCTGGGATTATGAAGGCAGGTGTTTATACTGTAGCCATTCTCCTGCAACTGGGAATAGGATGACCTCAGTATTGAATGAATTTTTCTTGGCAGGCCTGTTGCCTGCCATAATTACAGCCTGCCAACTACTAGATGAATATGCATACTGAAGCAGGATCTGTCACAGAAGCACATACCTGTGTGTATGTGTGCGTGTGTGTACGCGCGCGTGTGTGTGTGCGTGTGTAAATCTGTAAGTTTGTAAAGGGCTAGGAAACTGGAGGCATTACAGCAAAAAGAGTCTTATTGATGTAGAGATGGGGATTTATGCAAGCATTTTTGGATCTGCTTAAAGAAATGCATGCCCTGTTGTCCCTGCAGCAATTCAGGCCATCATCCATCTTGCTACTTGTTCCCTTGACTTTATGCGGCTGTAATCCAATCCATCCTGCGGACTGCTCCTACAGTGCTCTTTCCAACCTACATGACATTTTGGGCTCCTGGATGCCCACAAAATAATAGTCATGCTCATTCACAGGGCATTAAAGTAGGACTATATGCAACTGATATGCACTGATAAGACCATAATTCTTATTAAACGGTGGGATGCTTTGGTAACAGCTGTTTCTCTGAGCCTCCTCGAGACCTCTCTGGTTACCCCCGCTGTCCTACTCCCCACCTCTGGACCCAGCCACTAAAGGGTTACAGCCCATCACAGCAGGGGGCCTGGAGGACAATGCTCCACTTTTGATGTGAACCCATTATGCTTGGTTGGTGCTCCTGCTGTGGCTGGTTTTTAGATATTTTGAGGTTTACCTCTGCATTCCTGATTCATGTTATCCTAGGCCATCTTTCAGGCTTCATCTCCTACTAATTTTCTCCACATTGTTGACAACACTGAAATTTTCATATGCTATGTCTGGGTTTATATACCTGGATCTCTGACTGAATCAGAAACTCCTTGAGAGTACAGACATCAATGTAGTCCCAAAGTCCAGCTTAGGACCCAATATATAGTGCACTCGATATATATTTGTTGCTTACCATGGAGGATGCTTGCAAGTTGAGACCATCCTTTCTGTGATCCTGTGAACACCTACAAGGTTCAGACCTGAAGATGGTACAAAGTACTTTCTTGGTCTTCATACAGATCTCATGAATGTTTTTCACATGACCAGTGTCCTTGGAAGACAGGGAAGGAACAAGTGCTATTCCATTCTATTACTGAGGAAATGGAAATATTCCAAGAGTGTGTCTCAACCACACAATGAATGTTTAATAGAACTGAGACATAAAGTCATCTCTCTGGAACTTTTCCTTACCCACAGAGCTGAAAAGGCCTTTGGGATTTGAGGGTGAAAACTGCTGCCCTAATGTGAGTAATTGAAGACTGCTGTCTTCTGGAGAAGTGTCAGCTTGCAGTGTAAGGAGGCCCTCGAACTATCTGTTGGTAGTGATGTCAATGTTCTTGCCCCTTTGCTCCCCCAGCACTACCAGGAGAGATGTCACCTTGTGGGGCTGAGGTGGAGACTAGATTGTCTTTGCTGATTTGGTTGCCAGCTTCTGCTGCAACCAATTAACATGATTTCATAACTGGTGGTCCCTTCAGCCACAATTTAACATTTGTTTCAGGAACAACTGTGACATCCTTTCTTTGAGATCCATCTTCCCAACCCCCATGAGTATAGTCCACAGTAGCAAGCCAAGTTGTGAGTACTGTTAAAAGGCCAGACTGGGAGGAGGGCTGAGTCCTATTTTCAAAAAATTATTTGCCTAGGGAAGCAGGCCTAAGACATTAGGTATGACTTAGACTGCAAGAATGAAAACCCAAACTGTAACTTGCTTAAAAATTAGGAAATTTATTATCTCACATAACAGGAAATCCAAGGAAAGGGCAGGCCTCAATATGTATTATGGTTTTGCGGGGTTTGGCATTCAGGGCCTTCCAGGCATGAACACTTGTCCCTAAGGGTGGCCTTTAAGATTGATTGATGCTGTTGATCACAATAGCTGTCAGTGAGTGTTAGGGTAAATCATTGCCTTGCTTTTGTCTAGCTGGAGACAGGAACCTACCTAGCAAGTCCACAAAACCTCGTAGGCATCAAAATTTTCTGATTTCTATCTTTATAGATAGAAGAGAAACATGGGCACTGGAGAACAAATGAGTAGATTCAGAACATCTACTGAGATCAGGTTAGCTGTGTGGACTTGAGAAAGTCAGCTGCTCTGAACCAGTTCCCTTATGGCTTTTTTTTTTTTTTTTGAAAGAGAGAGAGAGAGAAGAGAGAGAGAGAGAATCTTTTTTGTAGATAGACACAATACAATGCCTTTTTTTTTATATGTGGTTCTGAGAATCTCGCTAGGTGAGCGCTCTACCTCTGAGCCACAATCCCAGCCCTCCCTTATGTCTTAAATGGAAATTGTTATCATATCTGACTTGCTTCCTAGCAGGCTGGTGGTAGGGATCCTATAAGAAAATTTGAAAAACCACATCAGGGGTCATAATTAATTAATTTAATTATTGGTACTGGGGATTGAATCCAGGGGCATTTTACCACTGAGCTACATCCCCAGTCCTTTTTTTAAATTTTATTTTGAGACAGGGCCTTGGTTATTTGCTGAGGCTGGCCTTGATCAGTCCTCCTGTATCAGCTTCCCTCATTGCTGGGATTACAGGCATAAATCAATTATGTGTAATGGACAAAAATCGTGTGTCCTTATGGTATAACAGTATGTTTTCAAATCTGTATACATGTGGAAGGGCTGAATAGGGCTAGTTAATATACACATTGCCTCACATACTTATTATTTTTGTGGTAGAACCCTTAAAATCCACTCTCAGTGATTGTCAGGTATATAGCACACTGCTATTATTTTCTTCATCCCCACCATCTGTTGTGGTAAATGCACACAGGCTCCCTAGAGCCTCTAATCAGCAATGGGAAACTAAGCCTCTCCATTGAACAGGGATTCAAAATCTCACTGAACACTGACCCTCACTGGCAGAACAGGATCATCTGAAGTTGCTTCATGATCTTTTGTAGCATATCATCTGGAAATTGCAGAAGATCAGGACTCTAAAAATTGGTTTAAGGCACATGTACTAACTTTTTCAGAAAACATTATTTAACAATGGAGTCTCTCATATCCTATTATATTGAAAGTTGCAATCCCCTGTCTGGTGTTGCCATCTAACATTGTCAATTAAAGTTCAAGTTATAAAGGGTTAAATTGTATTTTTTAAAATGGCAAATATTCTTTAAATAGAAAGCAATACTTTAGTATTCTCAAGTGCTATTTTCATCAACCCTATGAGTTCTCTAAGTTGCACAGGGCCTGAATAGTGAGGGTAGGGGAGACAGTCTGTAGCTTCTAATTTGTGAAGCCAACCTCAATAGTAGGTATTGAGGGCAAGTGACAAAACCTGGCTTAATGTTGCTTTCATGTAAGACATCTTTGCTTCTCCAGGTTCTCTGCCCCCTATAATGCCTTAATTACATCCTGATTTGATTTGATCATGAAAAAGTTGGCTGTTCTTTGAGGGCATGGCTTCCTGTGTGTGCTACACAGAGCTTAGCTGTCCTGAGCCCATTTGGGGAGTTTCTGCTCTTTGGCAGTTTCTGGGCTTTACCCAGATACCTGAGGAAGGTACCCACCTGCCTGCCCTTAAGTTGCTTCCTTGGGCCCAAAGTTTGATAGTACTTTTCTGGAGGACACAGCCAATTTCTCTGTTACCCTTAACCAGCTAGGGGACTTATCAAAGCTAAACGTGACTACTGGCAGAGGAGCATCATCCTGATTTTTAAAAAAGGGAATGCTTCACGTCTCTCACACCAGTTAATGAATGATGAGATCCACATTAAGGGGAAAAATACAGATTTTAGGAAATGAACTGAAAAGGAAACCCACAAGGGAATGAGCATGTTTTCCAAATTGTAGGCTTCCCTTTTTTTGTTGTTGGGAATCATTTCAAAAATGCAAAAGATGCCAGAGCTATGGGAGAAAGGGTGTGTGTGTGTGTGTGTGTGTGTGTGTGGAGAGAGAGAGAGAGAGAGAGAGAGAGAGAGAGAGAGAGAACTGAGGATCAAGCATTTTGACCGCGGATTCCAGTGAATGTTGAATGTAGAGAGAGCTACCTTAGACCACAATCCAGCTTCACTCTTTTTCTTCAATTTTGCTTTACATTTCTTTCAAAAAATTTCCTTCTGGTTTTATGTTTGTTTGTGAAGGGGATTTTGCAAACCAAACTTGAGTGCTTTCACTGAATGTCAGGGAGTCAGTGGAAACATTTGAATGTTGTACATACACCATAGGCCAAGGTCTTGGCCAAGCTGGAAACAATTTCCAATAAAAAAAAAAAAAGTACTCAGCAATTAAGCTGAAGCTCACACAAAAAGATTTCCATGGCTCAGACCTGTGCATTCCAACAGGACATGAATAAGAGCACTTTATTGAGAGTTCCCTACTCAAGATAGCTTTCATTAAATGCTCAACAATTTAAATGTAATTCCAACAATGACCATCTTGTGGGATAAGCCTTATTCTCCCCATTTAGCAGATAAACAGGTGCTGCACAGGTGAAGTAACTCGCCCAAGATCATGCTGCTATTCAATAGTATAGTCAGTATTTGAACTAGTCCATATACATTGTTTGAGAAATGAATAAATTAATGAAAGTTCTGTCTTATTAAACCAAATGGTTGCTTTTCTTATTTATGCTTCTGACACTTTATAATAAAATATTTCAAATATATAGAAATACTGAAAGAATTTTATGTTAAATACTCATATACCCAGCACCTAGATTCTGTTAACATTTCACTATTATTTGCTTTATCACAGATCTCTTCATCTATTGATTTCCTTTCTCCATCCATCAGTGCCTATTGTTTTCTGACACATTTCTAAGTAAATTGAAAACAGCAGTTCAGGTCCTCATAAAAATTTCAGCATGTTTATCACTAAAGTTCAGTGTTGCTGGGCATGGTGGTTCAGGCCTGTAATCCCAGTGACTCTGGGGGCTGAGGCAGGAGGATCGAAAGTTCAAGGCCATCCTCAGCAACTTAGCAAGGCCCTGAGCAATTTAGCAAGACCCTGTCTCAAAATAAAAAAATAAAAACAGCTGGGGATATGACTCAGTGGTAAAGCAGCCCTGGGTTAAATCCCCACTACAAAAAAAAAAAAGTGGTCAGTTTTTTTAAAGCAAAATTTACAGATAATGAAATACACAAGTATTAAGTGAACGATGAGGTTTTTTTTTTTTTCTTTTTGGTACCAGGGATTATTGAACCCAGAAATGCTTAACTCATGAGCCACATCCCCATCTCTTTTTATTTTATTGTCTTTTTATTTTGAGACAGGGTCTCGCTAAGTTGCCTAAGCTAAGGACTTGCTAAGTTGCTGAGGTTGGCCTCATACTTGTAATCCTTCTGCCTCAGCCTTCCGAGTTACTGGAATTACAGGTGTGTGCCACCTCCACCAGCCCATTGGGTGAGTTTTGACACAGCATGCATCAGTGTGTCCCAAATCTCTATCAATATATAGAACATTGCCATCACCCCAGACATTTCCTTCCTGTGTTGATTTTACCCATGATGTGTGACTTCCCTAACTGAGCCAGAAGCTGGAGTGGCATTCAGACGTCAGCAATTCTAACATAGGGGCTGTATGTACTGAGATCCCTTTCCCTTCCTTGATTGGTGCTCTCAGAGAGAACCAGGTGGCATATAACAAGATTTGCTCCTCAGTGCCCTTCACTTTGATAAATCTCACCTGGAAGTGTTTCCTGCTTCCTTTTAAGCAGACATTTGTGAAAGGTTACCTGTTGATTATAGTAATTAACTTTATCACTTTAAACAGAAGTGAAACAGTGAATAATTGTTTTATTTCATTGTGATTTAATGTTAGTAAGGCATAAGGGCTAGCATTAAGTTGCTGTTCTTTTCAGCTGGGAAAGCACATGCCTTTCAGCTTTGTGTGTTTAAAGGTTAAAAATAATGCTGCTGGTGGGCTGGGAATATAGCTCATTGGTAGAGTGCTTTCCTAGCATGCACAAGGCCCTGGGTTCAATCCCCAGCACCACCTAAAAATGATGCCATACATTAAATATTCCTGGATTGGTTTTCAGAGTGAGATGTAGTCATCATGTTAAGATTAACAGAACACTCAAAGGAATGTATGTGACTTAATAGCATTTAGATGAGGAACCTGAAAGGTCTTTTGTACATTGGTATCCATGGAGGTCTGGGTCCAGAACCACCCCCCACCCAACAGATATTAAAAGCCACAGATGCTCATTTTTTATATAAAATGGAGTAGTATTTACATGTAACCTATGCACATCCTCCTATGTACTTTCAATCATCTCTAGATTACTTATAATACCTAGTACATTGTAAATGCTGTGTAAATAGTTGTTATACCATATTGTTTAGGTAATAATGACAAAGTGAAAGTCTGTACATGATGAATACAACCCCCCCATTATTATTTGCAGTGCTGGGGGTTGAACTCAGGATTTCATGCATGCTCTGCAAGTACTCTACCACTGGGCCACATACCCAGCCCTCCCCAAATTATTTTGGATCCACAGATGGTTGAATTCACTGATATGGAACCTACGGCTATAGAGGGCCAACTATAATTTGGAATGCAGTAAAAGTCAGATAATTCCATGATCCAGGGATGTTGAGAGAGACTGTAGGCTGAGTTGACAGAGAGAATGATGGGTGAATGCCTGCCCTTACCAAATATACCTGTGATTCTGATCTTTCAGTTAGTGGCATTGCTGGTTGGCAATGTGAACGTTACCAGGTGGACATGTAATCCAAGGATTTTAACACTTGGCAATCAGTAGAATCACCTGGAAGGATTAAAACACAGATGGCTGACCCCTCCACCAGACTTTGTGATTCAGTAGGTCTAAAGGAGGTCCTGATAATTTACATTTCTAAAAAACTTCCTGGAAATGCTAATGCTGCCAGTCCAAGTCCTGTACTTTGAGAACCACTGCCTTAAGAAAAGAGTGAATGAATGGAATCCCTTGAATCCAATTATATATTGTCCCTCTATAACCTATGGCAATATTTGTGGTAAGAGAGAACAAACATGCCCCTTAGCTCTTGCTATATTTTCTTTTTTAATATTAATATTTTAGTTTTAGGTGGACACAATATCTTTTATTTTTATGTGATACTGAGAATCAAACACAGTGCCTCATGCATGCTAGGCAAGTGCTCTACCACTGAGCCCCAGCCCCAGCCCTCTTGCTATATTTTAGAGTGGGGGAATGCTAGGAAGGATACATCAACTACCTCTTTCTCCAACTTGTGCAAAAAGGAATTTCAGTTTGCATTGGGCTTATTACAGCCCTAGCTTTCCACAGTCCTGACTGATCTGCTGCAGACAAGGAAAGAACCCAGGCCCCAAACCACATGGCACAGTTTTAATTAACTCCCTCCTGTGTTGGGACCCCTCAGAAAAAGATAATATGTGGCTATGAATACCATAAGTCCCAGATTTCCCAGGACAGCTCTGATTTCACATATTCTATCCTCTTGTCCCCATAAATATAATTGTCAGACCATGCCCTGCTTTTGGGTTCAGAAAATATTGTTCCCATATGCATGGCTTAGGGACCCCAGGGAGCCAAAAGCAAGTCTTTACTTTCTTTCTTGAGATTGTGGGGACCATGGCAAAAACTTGTGTCATAGAGAAGGCTAGGGAGGTGGGGTGAATCTCAACATGTGAGATCAGCAGCAGGCTGCTTGTTTCTTCTTTCTTTGTGTCTCACTGATCCTTTTTACAGACTCTGGAATGTTACAAAGAAGAGATTCTGGCTGCTGAAAGAGCCTGAATTGGACCTGTAACTTCTGCTCTTTCTTCCTTCCCCCATGCTCTGGGAGGACCACACAGACATAGCCCAACAGAAGAGCCACTCCAAAGAAAGAAATACCATAGCCTTCATTGACCTACCACTCGGTGGAATATTTACCTACTGTCCCTGGCAGGAAGTTCTTCCTTCTTACTAACATCAGCCTCTCTCATTGCAATTTCAATTTCTTTGCCTTTGCTCTGCTTTCAATCAAAATTGAGAACAGCTGGTTCTTACTCTCTAAGTCCTTTATGTGCTTAAAAGTCATATTAACCATCCTTCCTGGGTCCAGGTTTAACCACCCTTGTGGCTCCTTTATCCTTCCTGCGCCGATCTGACTTGCCAGCCGTTTAATCATCTTTGCCATAGGGAAGCAGCTCAGGCAATCTGGGCGAACAGTGTAGCAAAGCCTAAAGCTTTATGGCTGGCGCTAATGGGCATGCTAAATGTTTAGTGGAGACTATTTTCGAGCATGCAATTGTGAGCAATTTAAAGTGGACTGTACATGGAACCCATTTCCTCTCCCAGCTCCCCCAACAGGGCCTCCCCTTAGCAGCTGAAATGAGTTAGTGGCAATCAGTGCAGAGTAGGAATCCTGTGGTTTCTGCCCTTCCCTCCTGCTGGTTCGATGGCAGCTAGTCTCTTAAAATGAGTTTTCTCCCTAGTAGAGCCAGTAAATGGGACTTCGGAATCAGTTAAGAATCACCTTAGTCAAAGAGCAGGAGGTGCTAGTGCTGAGACGCCTCTGGAGATTTTAGGAGAGATTGTGGGGGATGGGGTGAACAGGGACTGATGAGAGAGAGAGAGAGAGAGAGAGAGAGAGAGAGAGAGAGAGAACACGTGTGTGTGTGTGTGTGTGTGTGTGTGTTGGCCCAGAATTGATCGCATCTCACAGTTGCACATGCCTCTTTTGCAAGTTTGCTGAGGACTTTTCTGGCCTTTGTTTGTGCACTTGGCCTTTTTCTACTGTCCTAACCCTGTGTAAGCGATGCCAGCAAGCTGAGGCAGAATCCCAGCCTCAGGGCTAGTTGGGTTCCTAAAACAGGGTGAGGGGTGTAACTGGACATGCAATGGGATTGTCCTTGTCAGTCAGTTTTCCCTGCCCTTAGTGGGGAATGCATTCCTTCTCAGGAGGGCTGCTGTCTTACCTCTGTTGAGATGCAGGGTATGTCCAGGGCTTCTGCTGATCAAGATGAGTTGGTTTAGCTGATGGTACTGCAGATGAAAAGGATAGGGCCAACAGATATTTGTCTTGTTCTCACCTTTTCACTTTTGGCTCTTCTGTTTTAATCAAACCTTAAAAAAACTCTTCTCTTCAAAATGGCTAGCCAGGTAGTTTGTCTCAGCAAAGCTACAGGAGCAGTTAACACACCACACCATAGAGAAGGAAGAGAAAGAGACCTCTGGGGGTTGTGTGTGGGGGGGCTTTGGCCTTTGTATGACAGTGTCATTGAAGGCTTCATCACAGATGCACTCAGACTTAGGAACAGAAACTCTTGGGGTGGGGGTAGAGAGCAGTTTGATTGAAGCATTAGCTGCCTTGGCTCTGGGCCAAGGCAAATTGCCAGAGAACCATTAAACTCGGTGTAATTCCATATAATTCACAGCAGCCACAGGTAATCTGAATCAGACCTGACAAAACTTCACTATCACTTATTGTCCATTAGTGCTGAATGCACACTACAGATATTTAGACTATTTTTGTTTCAGCTGTGCTGTGGTGGCCGTATTTTCCAAACCCCAAATCAGGAAACCTGGCATGACAAAGGATTTTTTTTTCTGACTTGTGAATTTGTTTATATGGAAAGCCTCACAAAGGTATAAACACTAAATCACGAAGGTATAAACTCTAAATCCAGTGAATCAATAGCCTTTAAGAAGGGAATTGTAGTTCCAAGAAGTAAGGTCAGGGCAAACTCTTGTTCAAACACCACGGAGGGTCCCCTCTGACACCCACACAGCCACACACATTTTTAGGCATCTGAGGATACTGGCCAAGCAATCAGTTTTGAATCTGGTTTATGCCCATCATCTGGATTTGCTCTTAAAGTTTTCAGGGATGGTAGACTGAAAGGGCCTCTTGTAATGTCTGTACACAGGAAGGTGGAGTATATGTTACTTTGAATTCCCAGCTGCTGGGAGTAGTTAAATCTCCCAGTGTTCATGGTCTGTTTGTAAGGGCTTGTGTGTGTTTTAAATTAACTTCCTAAGACTCGGAATGTTCAAAACTAAGGAGAATCATATCTGGGCACAAGGTATTATTGCCATGCACCTAAGGTTCCTTAAAGACTTCATTCCTTACCTCTGGGCACCTTCTGACAAGCAGAGAATATTTAGCTTAAGGATAATTATTCTAGAATATTCTGAGACAATAATAACAATGCTTTAAAAAATATTCAGGTAATTCTTCTGCAAGAACTTCTTTGCATTGCTAATCAAGGATCATGAAGAGCCATATACCCATGGGAAAGTGAAAGGCTTTGTCATGGCTGCATAGACCTAATAATTATTCTATCTTGGGCAAGTTGTGTAACATTTCTGAACCTCATTTATTTTATCAACAAAGTGAAAAACGTGTTACTTGTCCAGAATCAGGCAAGCAGATAGGATAATATTCTGTGATCCCTTCTAATTCTAATTTCAACAAATATTTATTGAGCAACTACAGATATTTTTCCCTGGATGCCAGTGATAGAGCTATGATGACTATGTCCCCCATTACAATTGAAGTATCCTGAGAGAAGGTAAACATGTAGAAATAAACAAGATCATACAAAATGGTGATACATTTTTATGATGGAGGTAATGTGATAGAGAGTGATGGAGACCAGGATGGGGGAAAGAGAGAAAGTTAGGTAAGGCAAATTTGAGCTGAGACATGAATGATAAACTGAACTACATAAGAATCTAGAAGAAGAATATTCTCAGCTCTGAGAACAGCAAGTGCAAAGGTCTTGAAATGGAGATGGGCTTGATCTTTCTGAAGAACAGAAATTTCAATCTGACTACAGTGTGTGGAGGGTGGAGGTGTAGGGGTGGAGGATTGAGGAAAAGGAGGTCAATAAGGCATGCATGGCCAGATCATGTAGAGCTTCTGACCTGCTGCTTTTGACATTGCAAGAATCATTCCTTGGCCTGTCTGATTTAATTAGTGAACATGAGTGCCAGATCTTAATGAGAGGGGAGGTTGAAGCCTGCCCGAAGGAGACTTAGGGAGAAGGACTGGAGGCAGGGGGGAGAGGACAGAGGTGTGTGGGGGAGTAGGAAGAGGTAGAGAAGGCAAGCTTAGGGCTGGGGGGTGTAGCTCAGTAGTAGAGTGCTTGCCTAGGTTGCACAAGGCCCTGGGTTCCATCCCAGCATAGAAAAACAGGCAAGCTCAGGCACACGTGGAGGAGAAAACACATACAGAGGTGTGGTGATTAGAGAGGGCTGGAGAAGGTTTGGTGGAGGAGGAAAAGCAGCAGACTGATGTTGCTGTGAAGAAGACCCTCAGTGCCAACATTTGTGTAGCCTGCTGTCAGAGGGAGTCCACCATCCTAGGACAAGGGGCAGGGCTCTACTCTTGTGTTTGAGGTTAGGGAAGCGGGAGTGAGCGGGGATAGGAGTTAAAAATCAAGTTCTCACTTTTCACCCAGGCGTAGTCTAAAACAGCAAGTCTGATACCTTTCTGAATGGCTTCTGCACTGCTCACCCAGGTCTTGAATTCACATGCACATCACCCCTCCTTCATTTGTTTCTCAAGCTAATCCTGGCATTGGAAGGGGAAAATGATCTCTGCTATAAAAGTCCCTATCCCCCCCTATCCCCCCCCCCGTTAACATATAAACAACTGAGTGCATCTTCCCTCCTCTCTCTCTCTCTCTCTCTCTCTCTCCATTTGTGGAAGCTCAGTTTTATTTTGTTATTTGACACGTCTTGCTAAGGGTCTTGCTAAGCGGGAAAGAGATGGTGCTCCATTTTTCTGTCACCATGTAAACAGGATGCTTGGAACAGACAGGGGGATGGCTCACTTATTCCCAGATCTGCAGCACGATGTGAAAGCAGCAGCAACAGTGGCCATTTCTTTCTTTTTTAGAATATTTTTTAGTTATTGATGGACCTTTATTTAATTTATTTTTATGCAGTGCTGAAAATCGAACCCAGTGCATCACGCATGCTAGGTAAGCACTCTACCACTGAGCTACAACCCCAGCCTGCTGTGGGCACTTAATTTCAAGGTGGATCTGTCCTGGGGTCAGTAAAGGACATCGCTGTTATTGTCTTTGCCTTGGTAGGTTATTTCTGTGGGAGCTGTTTGCTTTGGTATTAGTCATTCTGAAGGATGGGAGGAAGTTAAAAGCCTCTTTTCTTTTTTTCATTTTCCACTGATCAGGAGCAAAGTGAAGACCAGAGATTCAAATCATCACTGTGGTAAAAGGGCCTGGGCAGGGGCAAACAATGTTCTGGGACTGGAACGTGGGCGCCTATCTCTGGGAAATAGAAATCAAGCCTAATCTCCCTTCATCCACATCTGGTGGAGGGACACGGGTACCTAGGAAGGTGGACAAGCAGTTTCCAGGCAACAGAGCAGGCTAGTGATTTCCACAGGCAGCCTTTTTATCCCCCCTCCCCTGAAGGGTGTTCAGTGCATTGGTCCTTTTCCAGTCAGAAGTGACTAATGTTGGATATGTGCACTCTTTAGAAACTGTCTTTGGCTTTTTGCATAATGGGTTATAAATAAATGGCTTCAGGGAACCAGTAATGAGTTATTCAGTGAACCTGGCTTTGGGATAGTTCAGATTCCAGATAGTTAATCACATCCTCTTGGGCTGGAAGGCTGTATCTAACTCATTCACAGCCAACTGGCAAATTAAAACGACGGTTTTGATCAACTTGAAGGATAGTTTTCAAATCAACAATGGGTTGATACTGGAGAAATAAAGATTATATTAATCCAAGCAGTATTACTTGCATCTCTCTCTAGTAATCCAGTGGGATTTAACACGCATTCTTGTTTTAATTTGGGCATTATGCACAGTTCAAAAATGCCAGTGAATTGATATGTCCTCTTTATAGGATTTTTTTTTCTGGTTGTGTGTGTGTGTGTGTGTGTGCACACGCGCACGCACAAGTGCACATCGTGTGCATGTGGGGGATGAAACCCAGGGCTTTGCACAGGCTCGTCAAGAATGAGCTACATTCCCAGCCCACAGGGTTGTTATATTGGATGGTTCGTAAGAGACTGTTGCTCTTTCAGCCTCTTAGGCTCACCCACTATGTCAACATCCAGTGCTGTGCTCATGCTTGAGGGCATTATGGGCTTTCTGGTTTGCCCTAGACTGTTTTAACCCTATGCGAAGGAGCATATCGTGGTTGCTTATAGTGAACTCTGTTGCTGACAGCTGCCTCTGGAAGTCAGGAGCAAAGACCCTAGCATTCTGCCTAACCTCTCCTTGGCTTTCATCCACTGCAGTGCACCCTGAACCCCCACTATCACTCAGCTTTGTAAGATTCTTTGATCACTTGTAGCACTAAAGGTCCAATCTTATTTCACAGCCAAGAAGCACAGGCACTAAGGGGACAGTAAGGATGCCCGGGATAGAGCTAGTTGCTTGTGTGACAATGGCCTGATGAAGTTCAGCTTGTAGTGGGTGTCAGGAACTCTGAAAGAGCCATATCTGGGATAGACAGGAGAAGCCGCAGTACATGGCTCCAACATTGGGCGAGGACTGATTCTGTGTTTAGGCTGTGTCAAGATAGAGAGTGGTTGAAGATTCAAAACAAAACAAAACAAAACTTTTGACCTTTACCGGTTGGCAGGTAAAGCAAATGAAGTGCTGATCTTCATTTTTGCTTCTTACTGAAAGCTTCCACCTTGTGGGGAGGGGTGGGGTGAATACTGTCTCAAAGCAGAGAGGAATGGTGAGAGTCCTATTGTGGAGGTTTATCTTGAAGGGAAATGCTTTGCCTTGCAGAAATATAATCTACATAGTATAGAGGTCTTTGTTGTTTAAATTCTTTCTTCAATTCAGAAATTAGTTATAGACAGTAAAATGCACAGATCTCAATGAAGTTTTAGTGTATATTCCCATGTAACCAGCGCTCCCAGAAATATTCCTCATGGACCTTTACAATCAGTCTACCCTGGTCATAGTTAACCACTTCTTAGCTTTTTCAACATCAATTTTTTTTCTGTTCTTGATATTCCTAAACTATGGAATCATACTACAGTCTTGTCTTTTTTCAGTCAACGTAATATTTTATTTATTTATTTTTAATTATTAATTTTTTGGTACTTGGGATTGAACCCACAGGCACTTAACCACTGAGTCACATCCTCAGCCCTTTTTATTTTGTACTTTGAGACAGGGTCCCACTAAGTTGCTTAGAGCCTCACTCATTTGCTGAGGCTGGCCTTAAACTAGTGATCCAATTGCCTCAGCCTCCTGAGCTGCTGGAATCACAGACATGTGCCACCATGCCTGGCAACATATTTTAGAGAGTCTTGCATTTTGTTGCATGTATATTATTTTGTTCTTTTTAATTGCTGTATAGTAGGTATGCCACTTTGTGTACATGTATGTTTTGATAGACATGTGGGTTATTCCTAGTTTTTGTCTATTATAAATAAAGTTGCTATGGACAAGTAAATCTTTTTTAGACTCAGGCGCTTCTTTCTCTTGGGTATCCCTAAGTGTGGAATTGCTGCATCCTGGAGGAAGTATACAGTCCAGAGTTGTTGTATCATTTTATACTCCTGCCAGCAATGTAGAGTTCAAATTGCTTTACATTCTTGCCAATACTCTTTGTAATTTTAGGCATTCTGGTGGATAGGTAATGATATTTTACTATGATTTAAAATTGCATTTCCTTGATGAAAAATTATATTGGGCACCTTTTCATATGCTTATTGAGCATTTGGCTACCTTCTTTATGGAGTGCTTATTCAAGTCTTCTGCCAACTGTTAATTGGCTATTGGTCTTTCTCTTATTGATTTGTAGTTCTTTTCATATTCTGAGTATAAGTCCTTTGTCAGATATATTTATTACAAATATTTTCCCATTCATTGGCTTGACTTTTCACTTTTTTTAAAAAAAATATTTTATTAGTTGATGAGGAGCCATTTTTTTTATTTATTTATTTATTTATTTATTTTTATGTGGTGCTGAGAATAGAACGCAGTGCCTCACACATGCTAGACAAGCACTCTACCACTGAGTCCCAGCCCCAACCCTTTATAAATTTTTTAAAATTTTCATGGAGGCTGGGCATGGTGGCACATGTCTATAATCCCAGTGGCTTGGAAGACTGAGGCAGGAGTATCTCAAGTTCAAAGCCAGCCTCAGCAACTCAGCGAGACTCCATCTCAAAATTAAAACAAAAACAATAAAAAGGGTTGCGGATATGTTTCAGTGGTTAATGACCCCTAATTTCAATCTCTGATACAAAAAAAAAAAAACATGACAGGGTCTCACTAAGATGCCTAGGCTGGCATGAACCTACAATCATCCTGCCTCAGCCTCCCAAGTAGCTGGGATTACAGACATGTACCACTGTGTGTACCATTCCTCCAGGATGCAGCAATTCCACACTTAGGGATACCCAAGAGAAAGAAGCGCCTGAGTCTAAAAAAGATTTGCTTGTCCATAGCAACTTTATTTATAATAGACAAAAACTATCTTTTCATTCTTTTGTTTAGTGACAACCTTAATGAAGTATTTTTTGGTTAGATGAGCCAATATATCTTTTATGGTTACTATCTTTTGCATCTGGCCCAAGAAATCTCTGTCCAACAGCAAGGTCACAAAGATATGCTGCTATATTTTCCTCTAAAAGTATTATTGGGGCCAAGTGTGGTAGCTTGCACCTATATCCCACAGCAATTCAGGAGGCTGAGGCAGGAGGACTGAAAGTTCCAGGCCAGCCTCAGCAACTTAGTGAGGCCCTCAGCAACTTAGCAAGACCCTGTGTCAAACATAAAATAAACAAATAAAAAAGGGCTAGGGGGTGTAGCTCAGTGGTAAAGCACCCTTGAATCCAATCCCCAGTGCCAAAAATGAATGAATTAATTTAAATGAAAGCATTTTGATTTTAGCCCTCTCATTTTGGTCTATGATCTGGCCAATTTTTTAGTAAAAGTTTATGTCAGTAAAAATGTTTTGAACATGAACATGTATTCCATATATATGTATATATGTCTATATATTATTTATGTAGAATATAATTCTAATGATAGCAAATATTAATAAAGTTTAATTTAAAAAAATTTAGATAAATAGAAGTTCCAATGGATCATGGTGCCAATAGATCATGTGCACAGCCTGGAATATATATACCCTACTCTGGATACTATTGTCCTAAACCACCAAAGACTGATATTTGTGACAAACACTGACAACATTAATATCAGCAGAAGGCTTTAGGGTAAACAAATGGCTAGAGTTGACAAAATATAAACAGGACCGCAATGAACACTACTGTGAACCATAGAAGAAGCCCTGCATTTACTTTTGTGTCCCCTTGCCTGGCTATGGAGACCACAGGACTATGTGATTTGGTAGGAGCAAAGACAAACTTACCTTTGGTTGCTGACTTAGGGACAGTGCTTTTGACTCCTTTTCCCTCATCACCAAATTCCTAGAGTTGAGCTTGGCTCTGGGCTGACTGAGTTTTTGGCAAAGATGCTTAGAATTTGACTTGGGTTAATCCCCAGGGAAATTTAATGATTCAGAGCTTTGAGGGCCTTTGTTGTGAGGATTAGTAAACTAGATGGTGATTAAGCAGCTGGAGAGGAAGGTGCTGTCTGTGGGTAGGTCATGCTGTGGGCCAATGAAAGTTCCAGTGGCTCAAGGGCAAAGGAGTTCTTGGGCCTGATCCCCAGAGTTTTACACTCTGGGGCATCTCCTTGTAGGATGTGGGCATCTTCTTCTTAGCTGGTAGAGGAAAGAATGGCTTCTCCTTCTGTATCCATCTACATACTCTCTCCTCACTCTATCTACATGCAGGATTACTGCTTTAATCTAGGCCTACTCACATCTTTTTCATTAGCTATTGTTTTTGAATTCTTGTTTATTTAAGAGGTCATTTTTGTTTTCTGTTTTGCCTTTTGGGAAGCTAGAGTAAAGTAGGGAAGATTAGGAGCAACAGAGCTTCTTGTCTTTTTTTTTTTTTTTTAAACCTAGAGTGCTTTAAAGGGAAATTTGAGAGGGATATTTTAAAGGGAGGGAGTTGCTTAGAGAGACAAGTTAGGGCAGCCAGTGTCTACAACCTGGAATCAAAGTGTTGAAAACCATGGCAAGGAGATTGCAGGGGTTTAAAAGCCGGCATCTCTCCTTTTCAGGGCACCCCGATTAATCTCTGCTAGCATGAAGAGATTCTAAGATATACCAACAGACGAGACGGGACAGATCAGAAACAGATGACCCCCACTCCCCACACCCCTGTCTGTGGTTCACTCAAGATTTTCCATTAAATTTCTGAAAGAGAAAGGTCTTTATCCATTCTTTCATGATCCTACTTCCTAACAGTTAAACTTCCCCAAACCATCTTATCCCTATCTCTACATTTTCTCTTTATTGATTTGCAAGAAAAGGCTAAATTGTTGAACATGTTTTTAGAGTAGTATTAAAAACTTGAAAGTTTTCAAAAATGCTAAAAAGGCACTCAGAGGACACACATGCACACACCCACTCACACACACTTTTTAAGCAATAGATCTGTAATACTCTGGGTGAACTTTTTCTACATCAATTAACAATTATGCTATTTGCCTTTTTACATGAAAAACAAGCTTGTAGAGGTAGGTGTATGGGCTGGTAATTTGGCCAGAGCCTCTGAAAACTGACAAAGAAAGTTTCAGTTGATTCCTACTTTTTCTAACAAATTTCTAGAAGGAAGCAGAAGTATCACAATCATGTCATTGATTTTTAATGCTACCCTTACACTGGTGTAATAACTATTAAATACCTGTTGGTTATTATTGCAACTGGTGTTCCTTGTACTAAAAGCATTTTTAAAATTTAAACCTGATCTCATATTTCTTTCCTTTCCTTTTGCATATCTTCCAAGGTTGTTCTAAAGACCAGGCAAGTATCTGCTTGTATTTGATAAAATAAAAGCTACTAAGAAGCCAGTAAATGCTGCTAAGCCCATTTTTCTTTGCCTTTACTCTCAAAGGGCCAACTTGTCACTTTGTTGACAGCCGTCAGAGTACTTCATGCTTCGTTGAAGACCCATCAAAAATTTCCAAATCACCAGCTCATTAGCACAAAATGGAGCTTCAGGAATCTTTTTCTCTCATTGTCCCAAACATGCCTTATTAAGTGTTCCAACCTTGGTGGACCACTCTGAAACAATGGATAAAGACCTAGGGGAGTTGAGAGATGGATGTTAATTAGTCAGTTTCGAAGGAGTGAAACACGGTAAAAGCAAAGTACAATGGGGAGAAAATCCCGGATTATCTGTGTCAGCAGCAGGATAATGCATGACTTTGCTAACTGTTCACAGGTCACTGAATGTCAGAACTGTAAAGGCATAGAGCTGTCAGTGCCCCCAAGAGATCATCTAGTCAGGCCCCTGTGTTTTACCAGTAAGGGTAAGAGAGGCTTTGAGAGTGGAAAGGGACTTGTCCAAGGTCAGTCATCTCTTTCCAGCTTTCCAGACACCATCTGGCTTTTGGTTCTGTGCCCTCAATGCAATCAATTTTCATTTACTTGGGTCACTCACTGCTAGCCCAGTGATCACTTGGATAATCCAAAATGACGCAAAAGTTAACCATCGTTTACATTGAGCTTTGTGCTATGTGTTTATACTGACAATCTAGTGCATCTGGGTCTAATCTGAGAAGTCACAGCACTTCAAATGAAACAGGATAGCCACCCTGAAGGTTTGATTCAGGAAGGGCTGGAAAATTGACCAGCCTCACTGAACTGACAGCATCATATGATATTACACAGCCCTACAAGCAGGGTATGTTAATTTCAACAAGTGAGTTGATTCACACCTTTCCTGGGCCCCAGCCAGAGTTAGAGAGTGGTGCGAAGGGGAAAATAAAACCTTTTATAGAAATATCTATATCAGTTTCTGTATCCATATCTATATTTATATGTCTTCTTTCCCTCCCTCTTCCCCTGCTATTTGTTCTTTCTTCCTTTTCTTTTTTCCTTGCTAGAAACATGAACATCTGCTTTGTTTTCCATATAAACAAGTGTGTGGTTGAGCCACTGACCTGGAGAACTAGTTGTCAGAAAGCCAAACAGTAACAGGAAGGGGGGGTGGAGAGACTAGTGAGCAATAAAAGTGGACTCAAAAGCCTGGAGGAGTACGGAGTCATTTGTACAGCTCAATAAATACCCTAATGTGGAAAAGGGCTAGCTTGGGGTATAGTCCTAGGGATCTCCCACCAAACGGAGTCTCATTCCTGATCTGGATCCTCTGGACTCTGGGATTGTGCTGGGCACCCCAAATTTGCTGGCTCATGCTTGTACTAGAGAAGCATGAGTACACTCAACATATCCATCCTGAGGAAGATGCTGCTGGTGACTGAGAAGGGCCATGGAACAGAAAAAGAGGCACCGTCCACCTGTGGCTATAATTCAAGAATGAATCTCTGCAAGATCTCAGGTAGTGGCAGCTAAAGTGGCAGTAGGGAAAGCAACTGTCTGAGCTTTCACTGCAGCAATAATTAAGCATTTTAGTTTAAAAGGTTTCCCTCTTTCATTTTCTGGCCGAGAATAAACAGAGATCTTGCTGATGTAACCTAGTGCTTAATTAACCAAAGGCGGTACTTAATATCAATACATATTGAAGGAAAGACTTGTTATGAGTAACAGTAATATGGATAATTGAGTTGTATGAATAAAAAAAATGGGTAAGAGTGAATTAAGGCTAATGTACATCAACAGGGAAAATCTATTAGCATTCATTAGTTAGACTTCTGTTTATGGTTCTTTGTTAGCCTCAGGAAGCCCTTTCAAATGGCTGATCCATGTTGAAAGTTCTGCCTGATGCTGAGGGCCTTCTGTGGATGCCAAAGTAATGAGTCATTCAAATAGAACTTATGAAATTCAAGTACCGCACTTTGCTTTCCTTTACCCTTTATTTTTTTTCTCCCAGCAGGCAGCAGTGTCTGTGAAGTAACACTGATAATGGCAATGGAAGTAAGAGTATAATCCTAATTAATTTGCTAAGAGTTGTTTCCCATTTACCAATATTGGCTTGCTTTGTTTTGAGTGGTGGCCCAGGTGCCAGAACAACGATATGTGTAGTATACATACAAACATATACACATATATACATATATGCATGTTTGTGTGTGTATATATATATATATATATCCCAGATGTGTGAGATATATAATGTATGTGTATATATAGATATATTTATGTATATACACA
>NW_026000253.1:92981-104705 GCF_001458135.2 Marmota marmota marmota
CAGGTGTGTGGTGTGTGTGTGTATCTCCATACATGTATGTACACATATATCTATATATCTTTATCTATCTTTGTACTGGAAACTGGGCCATACATATATGTCTTCAAATAGGTCTTTAATGTCACATAGTCAACCTATGATTTTTCAGAAAGTTTATTTTTTTAAAAATGTTGGGTTAGCAGTAATACATTGAACAAGTCTGTGATTTAACCCAGAAGTTCAATTTATTTGATGGGGGTTTAAAAATCCTGAATTAGCATTTTTCTCTACACTCAGATCTTATCTGCCAAATTACACATGAGCTGGCTAACCTAAAACTCAGCAATATTCTAACTTCCAGGGTATGAGGATAGACTGGGGACATGCTACAGAAGACTGACAGGAAAGTTAGAACAAGAGTAGAAGTAAGTGTAATACCACCTTCAGTGAAGATGAGCCCTAGTTGCCCCCTTTAAAATAAACTTTCCCCTAAGGGCTGTATGACTTAATCATCTTTAGCTCCTTTTTGGATTTTATTTTACCTGACCATCTCCATAAACTTTAGACAGTAATTCTGAGGCTAAGAGTTCATTTCTGTATCTCTAGCACTTTGTATGTTGTTCTATGCGTAATAAAAATTCACTAAATACTTGAGGGATGAGTTAATAGATATATGTCTGCTTTCACCATGAATGAAATTGATACTGTAATAGGCAGAAGTCACCTTTGTGTTAAAAGGAATGTTACATATAAAATTAGCCATAGCAAGAAAACTTGGGGGACATCCTGCTTTGCTTTTGCCTACCCAAATAACTATTACTTCTGGCTTTGCTTTCAGTGGCCCTGGCTTGACAACCTTTTCATTGAGATTGGTCCATGGAAATCTGTGGGCTATGGTAGAACAATAAATACCCATATTCCCAGTTTTTACTGAATGCCTACATGTGCCAGGATTGGAAGCACTATGCTAGACATTTGAATAGATGTAGATAAATGAGCAGCTACATTGTTCATACCTACGTCATATCTTTTGAATTTGCAAGTGCATTTGCAGAATGTTGAGCTGGGAGCCACCTTCAAGGGCTTTAGTCAACCGACTATTATAATAATCTGAGATCATATTTTGTAAGGACTTAATGCTCTCAGACACTTCCAATACTAACCACCCTGTGAGGTAGGTATTCTTATTATCTACACGTCACACATGAGGCAATTGAAACACAGAGGTGTTAGGTAACTTGCTTAGGATCACACAGCTACAAAGTAGTAGGGTCAGAATTCAAAGTCAAGTTTATCAGATTTCAAGGCCTTCCCAAAGATAGGAAAGGATTTGCCAAATTTCATTGAAGCCTATCTCATCTGGTTCTAATTTTGTGTGCATTTTTCAGTGCCATGTTTCTACTTTAGCCATACTCTGGGGTTCCTTCCAAATGTCATTTTCTGTTTTAGAAGCAGGGTTTATTTTTGTTTTGTTTTGTACCGGGGATTGAACCCAGGGGTGCTTAACCACTGAGCCATATCCCAAGCTGCTTTTATATTTTATTTAGAGACAGGGTCTCTCTGAGTTGCTTAGGGCCTTGCTAAATTGCTAAGGCTGGCTTTGAACTCACAATCCTCCTGCCTCGGCCTCCTGAGCTGCTAGGATTACACATGTGCACTCCACACCTGGCTTAGAAGTGTTTGTTTTTCCAGATGGACTGTTCATTCCTCCAGGCAGGGATTGCATTATTTCTGAGTTGACTCCTTCTTTAAAGGTTTACCCAAGCGTTTCCTTCAGGAAATAATTGCCTATGATCAACTCAGCTGCTCCCAGAAGCTTCCTGGAGCCATTCCCTATCCTACCTGTAGTTCCAAGATTGGGAGGAACCAAGGAGTAGAATTATGGGGAGGAAGTCCCCTCACCACCTGCTTTCTATTTTGTTCTCTGCAACACAGATTGAAGATGGAGGCAAGGCAGCCTTGTCCCAGAAGATGAGGACTGGTGATGAGCTGGTGAATATCAATGGCACTCCATTGTATGGCTCCCGCCAAGAAGCTCTCATCCTCATCAAAGGCTCCTTCCGGATCCTCAAGCTGATTGTCAGGAGGTAAGGTACAGGTGCAGAGGCCACTGAAATACTTGGTTGGTATGAAAGTCTCAATAGAGTCACATCTTTGTCGTTATCATCAAAGAGAGAGGTGCATCACATGGACAGACTTTTGTGGATAACTAAAGCAGACTGGCATAAGAAAAAGAACCTTTGGTGCAAATCCTGGCAGTGCCACATACCAGCCATATCATGTCAGATACATTTATTGTGCCTCTGCAAGACTCAGTTTCCCTATTTACTTCAGAGGACTAAATTGCTCAGTATGCACTTAGGGCCTACCTCAGACAGCATTTTTCCATGTCCTTCATAACAGGCTGCCACTGTTCAACTACATTATCAATAGAGTTTTTATTAAGTGCATTATACTGTACATAATCATGGGGTTCATTTTCACATACACAGAATGTTAAAGAGACCATATTGCCACTCAAGGTAGGCACTCTGGGGGCTGTGGCAAATTCTAAGATAGAAACATTGCCCTTGAGGACTGTACAGTCTAAAACTGGAGAAAAGACACATATATGAGCAACTGATTAGCAATACTTTTTTTTTAAAGAAAGCAGTAAAGGAGGTTTTACAGGGTGGCGTGTGATCATTAAATGGATTGTTCAGATAGAAATTGCTGTTAAGAAAATGAGATCACTTCAGACTAGATTGATAGGGTAAGAGTCTAGAAAGGACGTGAACTTTGAGCTAAAGGGCAGGCAGAATCTGAATAAGAAACCATGAGAAAGGGAGACACTCCAGGTAAGTGCAGAGATATAAGCAGAAGGAAGGGAAGCACGTTGTTGGATTCAGTCATTATGCTTAGTCTATGTGACTGTTTTTTTTTCAGTACTAAGCATTAAACCTGGGGCCTTGCACATGCTAAAGCACTTGACCACCAAGCCACATCCCTAGTCCCATGGCTTTTCATTTTGCTGCTGCATCTCTACGTTGTATTACTGGCACTCAGACTTCTCCTATTGTTTTGTTTTAATATTTTTTTAGTTGTAGATGGACATAATACCTTTATTTAATTTATTTATTTTTATGTAGTGCTGAGGATCGAACCCAGGGCCTCACTCATGCCAGGCAAGTGCTCTACCACTGAGCCACAACCCCAGCCCAGGCTTTTCCCTTTGTAGTGGATGGTTTCCTTTATTCGAGATATATGCCTAAGTCCTTTATCTTAATTATTTTTATTGGAGAAAAAATTTAAAAGCATCTTCCTATGATCCTACTTCTCGTTCTGGCTGCTACTACCCCATCTTTCTCCTTTGGTTCAAACTTAGCCTCAAACTCAGTTTATATTCACTGTCTCCACCTCTTCACCTGCCATCTAGCTTCCCATCCTCAGAACTTCACTGAAACAACTCTGTCAAAATACACACAAATCATCTCCTAGTTGTCAAAGACAATGGATTATTTTCAATCTTCATCAACTATGATTTCTGCATGCCATTTGATATCATCAATTCCAAGATTGTGTCCTCCTTTAGGAAATTCTTACTTTCCAGATACCCTGATGTTTTGTTCTTTTCCTACCTCTTTGTCCATTTCTTAACCAGGCTCTTACTACATGCTATTCCCCTGACTGTCCCTTAAATGCTGCTGTTTTCCCCAGTTCCACCCTTTCTAACTTCATTAATTTACTGTGGAAAGTCTCACCCCATCCTCTAGCTTTAATTTGTATCTATTTGTGGATGACTATCTCTCTTGTGTCTCAAATGACGTAAGCTACTTCCAACTGGACATTTATAATTAGGTGTCTCCAAAGCCTTTCAAACACAGCATGCTCAAAATTAACACATTATCTTATCTATCCAAGCTTATCTCAATGACCAGGGCCATAAATCCCTGAGCCAACTAAACTAGAAAAACAGAACTTTCTTCAATTATTCCATTGTTCTCATGTTCCTATATCCAAATTATTTATCCTAAAGAGAGACTACTTAGGGGGAAATGGTTTGAGGTTAAGAAGGAGAGGTTATATAGCATCCTATTGGTTGTATTGCCTTCTAGTATGTAAAATTAAGCTATGCCTATACATGTGTGTACCTGAATAACATTTTATACTGTGCAATAACATTATCATGGATTTAGTCTTGGATTAGTCATGGTTTAAGTTATAAATGAGATTTATTGTAGAGGTAGTATATATATATTTAAAAAAAAAAAATATATATATATATATATATATATATATTTGTACACAGACACAATACTTTTATTTTTATGTGGTGCTGAGGATCAAACCCAGTAAGTACCTCATGCATGCTAGGTGAGTGCTCTACCACAGAGCCACAATCCCACCCTGAAGAGGTAGATCTTGAAAAAAAAATTATTGATGCATAATTGTCTATAATTGATGGAATTAATTGTGACATATTCATACATACTCATAACTTGATCAACTTCAGACTCTTACCCTCCCCTCTTCCCTCCCTCTGATCTCCATCCTCTGCTCTATTGTTCTCCTATTTTCATGAGATCCATTTTTTCCTTTTTCCTTTCCTTCCACATAACAAAGAAAACATATAACCTTTGACTTTCTGAGTCTGATTTATTTTACTTAACATGATTTTCTCCAGTTTCATCCATTTTCTTGCAAATGGCATAATATCATTTACATGGCTCAATAAAAGTCCATTGCCCCCCCCCACACACACACACAGCCATGTGTTTATATCTATCTATCTATCTATCTATCTATCTATCTATAGAGAGAAAGAATGAGAGAGAGTGAGAAGTATTTTCTTTATCCATTGTCTCTGGACAATACCTATGCTGGTTCTATAATTTACTTATTATGAATTATGCTGCTATAAATATGGGTATGAATATATTGCTATAGTATTCTGACTAATGTTTTGGATAAATATCAAAGAGTGGTATAGATGGGTCATTTGGTGGTTCTGTGTTGAGCTTTTTGAGGAACTTGGAGGGGAAGCTTAATAAGAGTTTTTGTTTTGGAGTCCGATAGACTCATGTATGCAACTTCCTGTTTCAGTCACATGGGAAATAGTAATTGGTAGTTTAATGGTATTATTATGATGATTAAATGAGACAATTTTTACAAAATGCCTTTTACATAATGGTTTCTCTGGGAATTTCAGTTCCATTCCTTTCCCTAGGGTATAAAGGAGCATAACTGGAGTAACCAAACATTGTTAAATGGATCAAATAGCAGAACCATAGTATGCTTTGCAACCTAACCTACTGAGAGTGTAATTTGCTAGGAAACCATTAGGGGCGGTAAAGATCTAAACAAGACATACAGGCCCCTGTGAGATGCTGGCTGTAGAGATACACTTGGAGGGAGTATGGGCACCATCCAGAATAGCTTCTGAGCCAGTCACAGGAGTGTGAGGATTTCCTTGTTTCACCCACCCATCCTCCTTTGGCAAGCTCCATGTCTTCTTTCCCCCTGAGGTAGCAACATCTGCCACTGCCAGTCGCCTAGGAGTGGTGATAATTATGGCCTTGCAGATAACAGGGCCTTTGATTATTCATAGTGTGGCAGGCCCTATGGCTCCCTGAACCTACATTGTCTACCCTTTCTGCTCCCCACCTCAGCCCTTATTGGTGGAGGCATTCAATGCATAATTTATGAGGTGATGCTGCCCTCTTGTGGAAAACTTAACCTTCACATATGGACTACCCTGGGCATGGCATAGGAAATTAATTCCTTCTCGTTTAGTCTGTTTTTTTTTTCCCCTCAAATTTATGAAAGAGCTGTTAGCATATTAAACAAATGCGATTTCCCTGTAATTTATGAATTTCATCCTAGTGTTTTGTACAAAGGTAGAGGGACTTTGCTTTGAGTAAGCAATCAACTGACAAGACCCAAAACTGAGCCTTAGGTCTGGGCTTGAGTCCTTTGAGAATGAACATAAAGAGAACGAAATTCAGAAAATTGTCCATTCTGAAAAGCCAACCCAGCTCTTCCTCCTATATTGCCTTTTCGATAATGGTCAAGTTAGAAGTCTAGGTGTAACCTCAACTCTTCTCTCTCCTCACCCCCTGCAGTCCAAGTAACTTCAAATCTTGATGTTTTTAATCTGCTGAAAATCCTCTCTGTTGCCTTCGTCTTAATTCAATCACTCACGATTTCTCACCTGAACTATTTTCAGAGCCTTCCCACTGGCTTCTCAGCATTCAGTCTCACCTCCTTCCAATCAATCCATTCTCCAAATAGGCATCTGAGCATGTCACTTCTCTATGTGAAAAGAAATATATCAGGAATAATAATCATATGATCATGTTATTCTCAGGAGATTCATTTTATATTGATAGAAGATACAAGCCATTTTTGAAGATATTGTATTCATGAACTATTTTTTTGCAAAATATGGCATCTATATATGTAAAGAATATTTAGAAGCATTGCAGTGCAAAAAGAAAAAATATGGAAATGTCTAGGAGACTTTAACATGATTTAACTATGACAACGTGGACTGAAAATAAATATGTAGAACATTTGAAAGACATAATTCATTCAATCTAATAAGTTTCAAAAAACGTATTTAACAGGTAGTGCATACAGAACTCTTTTAAAATGTTAAGAAAACAGTTTCTTAAAAAATGACCACATATGCCACAAAGACTTTTGTAAACTCTTCAAAATAGAAAGCACATTGGCCTTGATAATAATATACAATGTTTACAAATTTAAACAAAAATCATCGGTTCCTTGAATATTTCAGAACACATTTAAATGCTAGTAATAGCTCAAATAAACATTAGCAGACTAATACAAATAATGAAAATGAGATCATGACATATCAAAACTTTGAGATCAGTATTCAGAAGTAAATTCATATCCTTAAATATTTTATTAAAAATGAAGAATAAAATTACATGAATAAGAATTCAATATAGTATGAAGCCAAGGGCTAAATTCTTTTTGGAGAGAATGAATTAAATAGATAAGCTTCGGGCAAATTTAATCAAGAAAACAAAGATGAATTATAAGTAAAATTAAATGATAAATGCAATAAAACAACAAAGAACATTTTTTAATTTAAAGAGACACTATAACTGTACCATAGTAAATTTGAAAATCTCAGGAAATTTAAAAATACCTAATAAAAACTATTGACATTGAAAACTAGAAACATTGATAATAATAATTGAAGAGAATTTTTGAAAAATACATTAGGCCCAGATATTTTTTTATTCATGCCTTCCTTAAAATTTTCTATGAATACCTAAATGCAATTCTGTAAAAATGCTATAGATTTGAAAATGTGGCAAAGTTATTTACATATTTTGGTAGTTGTCTTTGTTTTCTTTCTTTTTTTTAGTTATACATAACATTGGGATTCATTTTGACATAATTATAGAGGCATGGAATATAATTTGTTCTAATTCAGTCACCAGTACTTCCCCTTCCCATCCTCCCTCCCTCCCCCATTTCCTTCCATCTACTCTTACTGATCTTTCTGCTATTTACTTTTAGTGTTTTGTTGTTGTTGTTGTTGTTTAGTTAGTGTCTTGTAGATATGCATGATGGTGAGATTCACTGTGATATATTCATATATGTACATAGGAAAGTTAGATCTGATTCATTCCTCTGTTCTTCCCTTATTCTATCCCTCCTCTCTCCCCCTCAATCCCCTATTACTAGTCCAGAAAACTTATATTTGTGAAGCAAGCATTATTTTGACACCAAAACCCAACAGACTGCTCCAAAAGAGAATATTATATTTAATTTGTTGAATTTACATGCAAAGTCTATAAATGATATCCAAACAAATCTATTTCAATAATATAGCACAATAACAATCCAGGGCAAGTATTAAAATATTTTTAAAATGGATAAAACTTTGACTCATACAGATATAAAAATGAACATATATTAAAGATCTTGTTAAACTCTAATGAGGAAACTGCAAGATGTTATAAGCAGTTCAAAGGAGAAGTCAAAAAAGCACAAATTTAAAGTCAACAATAGAACACAATAACCAGTTTGGAAGCTGTATGAAGAAATACCCCCCCATTCACAGTAGCAACCAAACACATAACGTATGGGGGAATGTCCTTAAGAAGAAATATGTGCAGGACATGGTGGTGCATACCTGTAATCTCAGCAGCTGTAAAAGCTGATGCAGGAGGATCATGAGTTCAAAGCCAGCCTCAGTAATTTAGTGAGGCCTGAGCAACTTAGTGAGACCCTGTCTCTAAATGAAATATAAAATGGGACTGGGGATGTGCTTCAGTGGTTAAGTGCCCCTGGTTTCAATCCCTTGAATAAAAAAAGAAAAAAAGAATAAGAAATATGCATGACAAAAAAGAGGATGTCTATGGAGGAAATTACAAAACCACACAGAAAAACATGTATACGAGTAATTTTTGATGTGTAGAGAGTCTTATGGCACTGTGTTATATTATTTTTTACAAGAGCAAGACATATTTAATGAAAAATATAGTCACATTCCCTGGTTTAGTCATGCTCTTCATAGACAACTTCCAAATAATCATTGCTCTACCTTCATGTAAGATCCATTCACTATTATTTATTTATTTATTGCAGTGCTAGGGAAGGAACCCAAGCCTTCACACATGCTAGGCAAGTATTCTACCACCAAGACACCCGCAGCTCTCCTTTCACTTTTGAAATTCAAAGGAGCAGGCTTTATCTTTGTCATGTCACCTATCAGCCTCTGGGTCATTTTCCCATTTTATACTTTGGCACCTGCTTCAATGTCATCTTCTCTAATGCAATTTCAGCTGACATACTGAAAGATTTCAGTGTCCTGTAGAGAGTTCCAAACTTTATAGTCTTATGGAGCCCTGATCTTAACTTCAGTAAGCAAACCTATGTCAGCAGCTCACTCCCCTGTGTCATGGTCCCTGCCAATATTTGAGTCAAGAAATATTTATTGAATGTCAGACCTATGTTGGAGTCTGGTAATTCAATCATGAACAGTGTAGTTATGGTCCCTGCTTTCATGGAGCCCTGACACCTCCCGTCTTTCTCAATCAGTGTTCTTTATCTGCATCAGAGCACAGAAAATAATTTGTGAGTATCATTTCACTTTTCTGAAGGATGATATGTAACTGGAGCATTTTAGCTACATAAGAGAGAAGTTAATATATATCATACAATTGGCATTTTAGAGCCCTGGTAAGTTTCCCTAGCAAGTTGCTAAGTGAAACACACTGTTGAGTATCACTTAGGAACTTGCTAGAAATGCAAATTATTGGGCAACAGCACAGACTCACAGACACACTGAGTTAAAACTCTGGGGGTGATTTCTGACATTGTAGGTTTTAGATTTTTTTGTTTCATTTTTGTGGTACTGGGGATTGAACCCAGGGGTACTCTGCCAATACATCCCTTGTATTTTTCAGTTTTTATTATGAGACAAGGGCCTTGCTAAATTGCAGAGGCTGGCCTCAAACTTAGAATCCTCCTGCCTCAGCCTCCCAAGTAGCTGGGATTAGAGGCATGTGCCATGGGGCCAGCTTTCACACTGTCTTTAATAAGCTTTCTAGCAAAACACTGACCATTTGAGAAGTACTGCCTTGAGGTAATAGGTCTTAATTTTCAGGAATCAATTGAGAAAAATTAACTTCGATTCTCTGATAATAACCTTTCCCCATCTAGCTTCCTCATACCTCATTCTCTTTATACTTACTCTTCTATATCATCAAGGTCTCAAATATTTTTCCTCCTATAATCTTCCTTTTGACCATTATGGCCCATGACTCTCCTGACTACTCATTTAATGTAAGGTACCCCATGCACTTTATAATTTTAACTATCACTTCTGTGCTAATGGCCTTATCTCTCATTCCAATCTCCTCCTGTCCAAATTCAGATTCATATATTCAGCAGGTAGATAGGAAAACCCACAGAAAATAGAAATGCAATGTATATAAATCTGAATTTGTTGTATATCCTGTTAAACTCTCTCCCTCACCCATAGTAGTTACTGCTATCCTCCTCCTCCCAGCCATCCAAATGAGAAACCTATGAGTCATTCTGACTCCTTGCTCTCCCTCACTGAACCATGATGATTTTATCTTTCAGACATTTCTAGAATCCATCCTTTTCTCTCCATTTCCACTGTTACTGCCCTGGTTCAGGCCCTCATCATCTCTCCCCTGAACTATTTCAGTCACCTCTCAGCTGCTTCAGATCTGTCTGCCAAGGTTTTGCCACAGAGATGAATCCAAAACACAGATTCAATTATATCAATCCCCTGCTGAAAACTTGTCAGTGGCCTTCACTGCCCAGAAACACAATATATGTCATTTTATGTCCTCCTTCCTACCCACGCCTGCAACTTCATCTGGCACATCTTGTTTTTATGCTGGAGTAATAACCATTCTCTAAGAATATCACACTGTTATTCATCTCTGTTATTTTTCATTCTCTCCTTTCTACCTGGAGCATCCATTTTCTTTTTCTCTTCTTTTGGTACAGGGGATTGAACTCAGGGGCATTCAAGCCCCATCCCCAGCCCTATTCTGTATTTTATTTAGAGACAGGGTCTCACTGAGTTGCTTAGGGCCTCACTTTTGCTGAGGCTGGCTTTGAAGTCGCGATCCTCCTGCCTCAGTCTCCTGAGCTGCTGGGATTCTGCACACGGTGGCGTGTGCCACCGTGCCTGATTTAACATTCACATGTTTACAGACTCAGCCTTGGGTGGTCATTTCTAGGATATCTTCTTTGACACCTTTGGTTGATGTAGGTGACCTTTGTCTACCTCTAGCCTTTATCACATAGCACCAAAGTTTTTTTTTTCTAAATTTATTTTCCCCACTAGATTAGACCAAATTTTGGCAAACTATAGTCATGGGCTAAGCCAGCCCACATCCTGATTTTATATGGCCTGCTATAAAATTGTTGTTTAAGTTTAAATATATTTTTAAATGATTGGGAAAAATAAATGAATGGTTAGTATTTTGTCATATGTGAAATCATGTAAAATTAAATTTTCAGTGCCCATAAATAAGGTTTTACTGAAAAAGAATCACATCTGTTCATGTATTTACTACCTATGCTGCTTTTGCATTAAAATGGCAAGGTTGAGTAGTTGTGACAGAGATTGCATGGCTTGAAAAGCTGAAAAATATTAATTATTTGGCTTTTTACAGAAAAATATTTCTGACACTTGGATTAGAAGAACCGTGAAGGGAAGGACTGCTCCTTATTCCCTGTCATGTCCCCAGGATGCAGTGCATTGTATGGTCCACAGGAAGGACTCAGAAATTATTATTTTATACATCCTGATAGGGAAGTAGGAAAGATTCAGGACTTTTCTGCCTGTATCCTCATATAGGGATGTAGGAACTATGAGTAACTGGTTCACTTGATGACTCTATTTTTCAGTCATCTAAATTGGCATTTAGCATTGCATTCATTCTCTTACGAGTATTGTTATTTGTAAGATTTTTTTTCTTAAGTTGGCTACGATCTACATACTGTGGGGTTGGGCTCCAAATTCCTCAATAGGACACCCATAGCACAAAAGTTAATAACTAGAATCAACAAATGGGACTTACTCAAACTAAAAAGTTTTTTCTCAGCAAAAGAAACAATAAGAGAGGTAAATAGAGAGCCTACATCCTGGGAACAAATCTTTACTCCTCACACTTCAGATAGAGCCCTAATATCCAGAGTATACAAAGAACTCAAAAAATTAGACAATAAGAGAACAAA
>NW_026000253.1:109041-119985 GCF_001458135.2 Marmota marmota marmota
AATGGAAAATTACTCGGCCATAAAGAAGAACAACTTTATGACATTTTCCAGTAAATAGATGGATCTGGAGATTATCATGCTAAGTGAAATAAGTCAAATTTACCTTTTTTCCTTTTTTATTCCTCCTCCTCCTCCCCCTCCTCCTCCTCCTCCTCCCTCTGTGCATATGTACTGGAGACAGAACCCATGGCCTTATGCATGCCAAGCAAGTGATCTATCACTGACACCCCAAGATCTTTTCTTTGCCTTTTCTATGTTTCTCTTTGACCTAGAATGTTTTCTTCTACTCTGCCAATCAACGACCAGCTATACACCAAAGTCAAAGCTCCAATCAAAGGCAAATGTATTATTAGAACTAAAAGAGGTCTCTGTAAACACCGTACTTAGTGACTCCATTTTATAGGTGATAAAACTAAGGCCTAGAATGAGGAAGGATTTTCTGAAGTCCACACAGCTTGGAAATGACAGAGGTAGCACTAGAACCAGCAGCATTTGATTTGCACAGGTCGAGCTTGCTTTCCACCACTTCTAGGATGTGTCAAATGTTTTACCTCCTCTAGGAAGCTTTCCTGCATTTGAGGAAAACGTCTCCTTTCTTTACCTAAAGTAGACTTGTGATTCTATCCTTTACCTTAACTTTTACTTTGGCCAACCCTTCTTTTATTGATTGATTTACTTCTAAATATTTCACCTCTCCCCTGGATGTAGGAGACTACCAGATCTCTCCCCGTTTTCCTTCTTCCTAAGCTCCATACTTCTCAAGTGTGCAATACTTCTTACCCACCAATGTCCTGATATTTGTATTTTTTTGTATGTGGCATCATTCCCATCCCTATAAGTCAAGCTTACAATTGTAGGGTTCTCTTCAGTTCCCTCTTTTTATCTCCAACAATCCCTGAGTCCTTTCTGAGCTCCCTCTGCAGCGTTTCTAATATCCATCCCATCAATCTCCTTTGCCTTCTTCCTGCTACTGCCAGGGACTCATTACCTCTTGTCTGGATGCCCTCCAACCCATTCTTTGCACTTCTGCCAAATTAATCTTCCTAAAGTACATCTCAGTATTTATTTCAATCAGCAATAATTGTGCTTCGGGTAAACCTCATGAGTTGTGAGATCTCTATTGTGCTTAGCTTGGGTCATGTCATTCCTTTTCTCAAAAAAAGCCCCAATTACCTCCAGAAATAAGTCCAAATACTTCATCCAAGCATTTATTACCCCATATAGATTGTTCTAAGTGACTTCTTTTCTATCCTTATATTCCTGGAACCCAAAGGGCTATATCTTAAAAGAGTTAATTGTCTCATTTGGATATACACTATTCTTCTATGTCCTGGAACTCATTCCCCCTCACTTCCTTAAGAAATATTTCTCCTTTAATATCAATAAAGTATAGTAGTGAATCATGGGGGGAAGGGAATGGAAAGGGAAGGTACTGGGAAATGAGATTGATTGAATTATGTTATATGCATGTACAAAAATGGCATAATGAATCCTACTATTATGTGTAATTATAATGCACCAAGAAAATATAGCTTAAAAAAGAAAGTATTCTCCTTTAATTAGTATACTCCTTTATTCAGATATTATCAGCCTGTTATCCCATTTGCCCTATGTTTTTTCCTTAAGTCTACAAACTTGCTCCAATTTTGAAAACTTTCCCTGAACCTATGTTCATTTTTAGTTATTGCCCTTTCTTCTCTTCTTTCACAGCTAAACTATTCTGACAGACCTTTATTTTATTTATTTATATGTGGTGCTGAAAATTGAATCCAGTGCTTCTCACATGCCAGGAAAGTGTGATACTGCTGAGCCCCAGC
Organism: Marmota marmota marmota; assembly: GCF_001458135.2. Taxonomy (NCBI): domain Eukaryota; kingdom Metazoa; phylum Chordata; class Mammalia; order Rodentia; family Sciuridae; genus Marmota; species Marmota marmota. The sequence goes on from NW_026000253.1 coordinate 110,859, forward strand.
CCCAGCCCCAGCTAAACTACTTTGAGAAGCTGTCTTCATTCACTGGTTCTACTTTGTAATCTCCCATTCACACAACCTGTGACAATCCAACATGGTCCCCCATCATTTTCCTCAAGGAATTGTTCAACATTACCAGTGACCTGTTAATTGTTTAAACCAGAGGAATCCATTCAGTTCTTATTCTGTGTCACCTCTGTATTAGTTTCCTAGGGCTGCCATACCAAAGTTCCATAAACAGGATGCCTTAAAACAATGCAAGTTCTTTCAAAATTCCAGAAGCGAGAAGTCTGAAATCAAGGTGTCACTTGGGGCCATGATCCTTCTGAAGCCCTTTGGACTTCAATTTTAGTAATAGTGATGGTGAATAGTAGTTGGATTTTGAATTTGATTTGGAGGATTTGTTCATGGATAAGGTGTGAGTTAGACAGGGTTGTGATAGAGCAGGAGTAGACAAGGAATTAAAAGATTCCTTGATTTTGGATCGAATAACTGGATGGTATCAGTTACTAAGGTGGGAAAGAAAAGAGGAAGAACAAGTTTGACTGATGTTGGGAACAAATTGTTTGGTTTTGTACATGTTAAATTGAAGATGTCTATCTATGCCAATATTAAGTAATAATTTAAAGGAATCCAGATTTCATGAAATAGGTTAAGGTTAAATACACACACATACACACACACACACACACACTTTTGGAGTGAACTTCTGATCCTCAAAGCTTTGAGACTAGGTGAGATCACTAATAGGTTAAGCGTAAACAGTAAAGAGTAGAGTTACTTGGACTCGGCCATGGGGCATACTAATATTTAGAGAGGGCAGATAAAGAGCAACCAGAAGAACAAGCTATGAAATGACCAGTTCAGTGCTAGGAAAAGCAAAAGAGAGCAGTGTGTCCCACAATTCAAGTGAAGAAACTGATTCAAGAAAGAGGGAGTCGTCATCAGTGTGAAGTTAGTGAGACACTGATTCTGAGAACTGACTATTGGTTTTGACAGCACAGAGGTCATTGGTAATCTTGACATTGGAATGTTGGAGACAAAAGCCTGAAAAGATAGTTTCTTGAAAGAATGGTGGCAGGAGTGAAGAAGTAAAGACAGTATGAGTTTCCTATGAGTTTCATTGTGAAGCAGTACAGAAAAATAGAGTATTAGATGGAGGGTCAACTGGAGGGAATATCTACACTTTTATTTGTCAAGTATTAAATTTGTTTCATTTTTTTTTAAAAGGGAAATTTTCTTTTTTTAATATTTATTTTTTAGTTGTAGTTCGACACAATACCTTTGTTTTATTTATTTAATTATTTTTATGTGGTGCTGAGGATTGAACCCAGGGCCTCACGCATGCAAGATGAGTGGTCTACCACTGAGCTGCAACCCCAGCCCCAGGAAATTTTCTTTTAAATCACAAATATTAAATATCTGATTGCTGATGGAAATAATTCAGGAGTGAGGGAGAAATTGATGGGATAAAAAGGAAGGAATAATTGCACAGCAAGGTCCTTGGGAAGATTAGAGTGGAAGTGGCCAATTGAACTTTGCTAAGAATAAGGACAATTCATCCACATTGTGAAGATGGAAGGCTGAGTAAGTTGGTGAAACGGTGATGGAAAGAGGAGGAAATTCTCCTCTCTATGCTTCTCTTTTATGTTCAAATATAAGGGGAGGCCATCAGCTGAGAGTGAGGAAAGAAAGGAGATGCAAAAGGAAAAAGAAAGGGCAATCACAGATGAGAAAAGAGACATGGGAGAGTAGTGTTGTGGAAAGCAAGGGCAGAGAGAGGATTTGAAGAAAGAGCACTCCATCAATCAATAATGTTAAATATTACTACAGTCATGCCAGGTAATATTGAAAAGAGACTATTGAGTGTGCTAATTCAGGGGATATCTGTTGACTTTGGCAGGTGAGCCTTCCTTAAAACATTAGGAGCGGAGGTTTATTTTTAATGAAGAATGAATAAAAGTGAGTAATTGTAAATGTAAACTTTATTTTGTGGGGTAGGTGCTGAGGAATGAACCCAGGGATTTGCACATGCGAGGCAATTGCTCTACCACTGAGCTACCACAACAACACTTTGTTTGACATATTGGGGATACAGGGGGGCTATATCACTGAGCTACATCCCCAGTTCTTTTTAAAATTTTGTTTTTAGACAGGTCCTCACTAAGGTGCTGAGGCTGGCCTTGAACTTGCATTCTTCCTGCTTTGGCCTCCCAAATCATTAGGATTATAGGCATACACCCCTGCACCTGACCCAACACTTTTTTTAAGAAAGAAAAGTGGCAGGGGATAAGTTGAGGAGAGAAACATACATATCTTCTTTATTACACTGTAAATTCCTTGAGGAAGAAGAACATGCAGATGCACATAGTATAACCATAATGACTTTTACAGGGAATGACAATGCTTGTTTCTAGCAAAAGCTGAATATTAGTGAATGAATGACTTGTGTACCCAGAAAGAATCTCCTAAGATGTTCTTTTGATAAAATTGGATCTTTTCTGCTACTCTCACAACATGTGGTAGGAAAAAAAATATGGAAGAAGTGTTCCTATACCCTAGAGGAGCAGAAATATGGAGGTGACAAGAGGTAGTTCAACACAATCTGTGGCCTCAAGACATCAGCTTCTCTGCCTAATATTATAGTTAGGTATCTGAAAGGTCTAACCCCAGAAGTATAAGAAATTAGTTGGTGTTTTTCTGCCTAGGTGAGAAATACTTAGGTGACTAGAAGTTGTGTGGGGTTGAGGCTTTCTTTCTTGAGGGTAGCTTAACAGTGAGCCATGGTGGAGAGGGGAGGAATTGGTGTATTAGGCATGTAGCTATATTTCAAGAGTATAAATACAGCAACAAAAGAAGAATTGTAAAGAATGGGGAACAGGGTAGATCAGAGCATAATTAGATGAAATCAAGACAAGCACTGTTTAAGCTGACTATCAGAGAAACCATCTTGACACTGAAAATTACTGGATTGTGGGCTAATCTTTGAGAGGAAATAGTGGAAACCCTGCTGCTGAGTCATTTATAATTATTTAGAATTAGACAGGACAATGTCGTTGAGAAATAATGTAGCATAATACAAGGAGTGGTTTTGCTCTGTCCCTAGAGGGATGGACTGGATGTGACCTAATAGCTTTTTCCTACACTAATTTGGTTGATTGTGTCAGGGAAAAGACTGGTTGATCATTTTGTTTGTTTTCCCCCTGTTCAATGACTCATTCTTGGTTTGACCACAGGCATGCATCAAAAAGGATGGCCATTGGTTAGGCATATAATAGAATGTAGAGCAGGAAGCCAATAGATTGAAAGAGAGGATTCCCCAAATGTTGATGAATTCAACAGGGACAGGTACACTCCAAAAAGTTAGGATCTTAATATCTAGGAAAAGTCTACAGTGCCTGGAATATAGTATTTGATGAATAAATAAATAGCTGATGAATTAATGACACCTTGAGGAGAGCACCTAGGAACACCAATATAAGATGAGATAGGTTAGACATGTTCCTTAATATCTCTGAGTCAGTTTTCTCATTTCCTTTCCAGTGATTTCTTCTGAGAATGAAATGAAAGCATGTAGATAAGATACTGGGAATTTAGCATCTTAAGAAGTATTAGCTCTCTTTCCCCTCTGCCAGACTGGATCTCTTCAGACAAGTCAAAATCTCTGTTTGTGTTTTATCGCATCACAAAGAGAGAAAATTATGCCTTTCCTTTAAAAAAAATCATAGATATTGATGTTAAAACAGCTTGGCTTGACGTTAACCAATAGCTGCAGGCAATTTTAGAGGAATTTTTGAAATAATAAACAACTAAGGCACTACCTGGTATGATACTCCTTCACTTTGCTTTTATCAACTCACCCCAGGTCTCAATTCAATAAAATCAAAATGCTCCTCTGAAAGCATGTTTTTATCCTTGGAACTTGCTCAGTATCCAAATTACCTGAGTCTGCCTCTGTCAGTGATTAACTATCATTCACACTGTATTGGCCACAAATAAGCTGTTCCCTTAGCCTTGGCCATTGGAGCTAACCAGGTGGAAACCCTGCATTCACCTGTTCAGTCTCTTGATGCTGTCAGATTTCCTTCCACTGTTATTTTTGTCCTTCCCCACCAGACAGAATTTATAGAGAAAAGAATAGCTTCATTAAGGAAGTGATACCACTAAGTGGATGAAAATCCCTTTTCTCTCTTTCCTTAAGAAGGAGATATTTTCAGCTTTCTCTTATGCATTTCTTCTCTTCCTTCCACTTTGCTGCTTTGTTGTTGTTGTTGTTGCAGTTAGGAGACACCAGTTTAATTTGGATATAATAACTGGACTTAATTAATATCCCAGAGCAGCTCACTTCCTTTCACAACAGTCCCTGACACTTTTTTTAAAACTCTGAGATGTTTTTTCAAGAGCTCACATCCCTTTCACAGAACAGAATGTTTTGAAAAATACTTAGACACAGTTTCTCATCACAGAGTTAAGGTGATCCTATCATAACAACTAAAGATGAGTGTAGAGAATTTGGTGAGCTATCAAGGAAGTACTCTAAAATGACAAATGGATAGAAAAGGCATTTGGATGAAGCCTTTGGAAAAGAATCAAGGTTATTTGACCTGAAGAGATAAAGTTTTCAGACCCTTAGAAATAGCCACTTGCCACGGACAGTTGAACAAAACAGAAACAGAGCAAAACAAAAATGCCAACTTCATTCATTTCATAATGTTGGACATTAAATCGATTGGCTTATTTATTGAAGAATAATTATTGAAGATTAAATAAGCTGTGTGATGGATTCTTTATACATCTTTATAAATTTGCTTGGTAAGACAAATTTTGTAAATTTGTTTTGTGTGTATGGTAATGGGGATAGACCCCAGGGGCTTGTGCATGTTAGGCAAGTGCTCTATTCACTGACCTGTATCCCCAGGCCTGTATGTATGCATGTATTTAGAGATGTGATCTAGGTAATTTGCCTAGGCTATCCTTAAACTTGTAATTCTCCTGCCTCAGCCTCCCAAGTCTCTGGGATTACAGGCATGTGCCACCAAGCCTGGAAAGAAGTGATTTAATAACTGCATTTAAGCACTGAAAAAATATCCTCTAGAAAAAAAAAAAAACCTCAGTTTTTCTTGAATGCCAGGAATTGAGTCTCACAGTTTCCTCTAACCACCCATTTTTCCCTGTCAACCCTAAGACCTCCAATCAGCCACTTTATTTTTCTTGAAAAATCTACTTTCCCGTACTGTCCATACCAGAAACACACAGTTCTGTAATACACGCAAAAGGGTATCTGATTTTTTTTTCCTTCATTAAAGACAAGAAGAAATAGCATCATTTGGAACAGAAGGGATTTTAGCTAGGTCTTCTAAAGGACTTCCAAGTCACTTTCTGTAGTCAGTGATAATTCACCAATGAAAGCTGTGGAATTTTCTTTACTGACTTCAGCAGATTGTTACCTCCCCAGAGATGCCTTACTGAGACAGAAGAGAAAAAATTTGGCAGCAATGGCTGAGAAATGGATGAACTATAGCCTTTTCATCTCTTTGTCTTATTCAAGCCAGAGTTCTCTAAATGTTAATGCATAGAGGGGAATCTAAACTACCTCTGCGGAGACTGGATGGCAAGCAGTCAAAAAAGAATATTGGACTTTGCTCTACCAATTTCTTTTTGTCTCTCACACATACACACACACACACACACACACACACACACCCAGCTTCTGTCTGTCCTTTGAGTATGTAATATAATTTACTCCCATAGCTTCAGCTAAGTGAATACTGATGTCTCTTGCACTTCCATCTCTAGCCCAGAACTATTTTATAAATACCAGTCACATTTTACCAGTTCTCTGTAGGATATTTTTATTTGTAAAAACAGTTACCTCAAACTCAACATGTCTTACTACTGTCCCCACTCAGAAAAACAACCCCCCTTCCTTTCCTGTTCCTCATCACAAAAATATGTCTTCTTTCAAATCTCACACTTTTAGCCTCTATGAACATCTTAGCTGTTCCCTGAATACAGTGTTCTTTCATGACTCTTCCTTTACAGATACTGTTCTTTCTTGCTTGGAATAGTCTCCCACCCCCCTTTACCTCATGAGCCCCTACTCATTGGTACAGGTCCTCTCCAAGTGTTATAAAGTGTTCCTCATTCCTACAGCAGAGATACAGTTCTCTATGTACTTACCACACCTCATTCTTATTCTGAGTTTAGGCATCTCATTCACTGCAAAACTAATAGTTCCTTGAAGGCTATATATTCCTTGAAATGCATTTTAATTATATTTAAAATCCCAGCACCTAGCACAAAATAGTCTATAGTAACAATTACTGAAATAATAAATGATGTAATGCAAAATTCAATTTATCAATTTTTCCTTTGATGGATCGTGCTTTTGAGATCACAGCTAAAGGCTATTTACAAAGTCTCAGATACCAAATATTCTCCTCTATATTTTCCAAAACATTTATAGTTTTACATTTCCAATAAGTCCATGATCTGTTTTCGATGTGTGTGTGTGTGTGTTTGTGTGTGTGTGTGTGTGTGTGTGTGTATGAGGCTTGGGTCAAGTTTCATTTTCAGGCCTGTGGTTGTCTAATTGTTACACTACCATTTGATGAAAATACTATCTTTTTCCATTGAATTACTTTTCTACTTTGTCAGAAATAAATTGGGCATATCTATGTGGGTTTGTTTCTGGGTTTTCTATTCTCTATGTATATATCCATTGTCCTATGTATATAACCCCCTATAAATATCACCCAGTCTCGATTACTATAGGTATATAATTCTTAAAATTGAATAGACTGACTCTTTTCTAGAACAATTGTGCTTATATCTACAAAAATATTGGTGAAATTTTATTGTAATTGCATTAAATATATATGGGAATTTGAGAACTGATACCTTTACTACATCAGTCTTCTAATCCAAGAACACAGTGTGTCTATTTATTTAGATCTTTGATTTCCTTCATCAGCATTGTGTAGTTTTCAGAATATGTCTCTTATACATATTCTGTTAGATTTACACCTATTTTATTTTCTTTGCAGCAATTACAAATGGTATTATTTTTAATTTGTTACTACATGCCCATTGTTCGTGTATAGAAATATAAATGCCTTTTATGTTTGATCTTGTATAATCCAATCTTGCTGAACTTATTAGTTCTAGGAATTTCTTTTTTATTTGTTTTTGTTCATTTTGGATTCCTTGGGTTTTTGGACACAAGTCATCTGCAAATAGGGACAGCTTTACTTCTTCCTTTCCTATTTGAATACCTTTCATTGGTTCTACTTATCGTCCTGTGCTGGCTGTAAATTTGAGTACTATGTTGAATAAGAATAGGAAAGGTGGCTATCACGTGGCAGTCAGTGTTTCATTAAATGTGATGCTGGCTGTAGGATTTTTGCAGATGATCTTTACCAAGTGATGAAGTTCCTCTTTATTCTTTGTTTATTGAGAGTTGTTATGAATGCATGCTGGATTTTGTCAAATGCTTTTTATGTATGAATATGATAAATCCTGTAAGTTTCCTTCAGCCTGCTGATTAGGTATATCACAATTGACTGTTTTTCAAATGTTGAATCTGTTTTGCATCACAGAAATAACCTCCACTTTGCCAAATTATTTAATTCTTTTCATGGATTGAGGAATCCTATTCCCTAATATTTTCTTTTTAAAAATATTTTTAATTGTAGATGGATACAATACCTTTATTTTATTTATTTTTATGTGATGCTGAGGATTGAACCCAGTGCCTTACATGTGCTAGGCAAGTGCTCTATTACTGAGCCACAACCCAAGCCCCCTAATATATTCTTTTTTAAAAAATATTTTTTTTAGTTGTAGATGAACACAATACATTTATTTATTTATCTTTATGTGGTGCTGAGGATTGAATCCAGTGCCTCACACATGCTAGGCAAGTGCTCTTCTACTGAGCCACAACCCCGGCTCCCCAATGTATTCTTAAGAATTCTTCATGTCATTATTTATGAGATGTGTAGATTTTTTTTTTTTGGTACAGTTTTGTCTGGTTTTCACATCAGGGTAATACTTCACAAAATATTTTGGGAAGAGTTCTCCCCTCTTTGATTTTCTGGAAGATATGTAGAATTGGTGCTAATATTTTTTTTAGCAATTTTCTTTTTTTCAGAGTAAGGAAAATTACTAGAGAAAATAATTTTTGTTTTGTTTTTAATTGGTGCATAATAATTGCACATATTTGGGGGGATACAGTGTGATGTTTTGATAGAATTTTCCATGGATACAATCTGGGCCTGAGGATTCCTTGTATGAGTTTTTAACTTCTGAGTTAATTTCCTTTTTTAAAATTCTTTTTTAAAAAATTATTTTATTTGTTCTTTTTTGACATATAAGACAGCAGAGTGTACTTTGACATATTATATATACATAGAATATAACTTTTTCTAGTCAAGATCTTATTCTTGCAGTTGTACAAGATGTGGAGTTTCACTGGTCATGTATTCAGATATGAACCTAGGAAAGTTCTTTCTGATTCATTCTATCTTTCTGAGTTAATTTTCTTAATGGTTACAGGCCTATTCAAATGATCTATTTCATATTAAGCAAGGTGTATTAGGTTTTAATTATTCAAGGGCATAATTGTCTATTTCATCTAAATTGTCATATTTGTGTCTGTAAAATTGTGCATAGTACTCCTTTATGGTCTTTTTTGATATCTTTACAGTCTTCTGTCATAGACTTTTTTCATTGCTAATATTGATAATTTATATATCTCTCATTTTTCCTTTGTCAGTCTTGCTAGAATTTTGTCAATTTTATTGACCTTTTCAAAGAGCCAGATTTTTTTTTCATTGATTTGCTGTAATTTTGGTGTTAGTTTCATTCATTGATTTTTGCTCTCATATTTATTGTTTCTTTCCTTGTGCTTGCTTTGGGTTTCTTTTGCTCTTCTTTCTCTAATTTCTTGAGGTGGGAGCTTAGATTACTTATTTGTGTCTTTTGTTCTTTTCTAATACAGTAACAGTGCTACAAATTTTCCTTTTTGCACGACTTTGGCTACGTCTTGAAAATTGTAATATGTTGTATTTTCATTTTCATTTATATATATGTATATATATGTATGTGTGTGTGTATATATATATATATA
>NW_026000253.1:123871-158975 GCF_001458135.2 Marmota marmota marmota
AAAAAAAAAAAAAAATTTTTTTTTTTTTTTTTTTTTTGGGTACCAGGGGTTAAACTCAGGGGCGCTCAACCACTGAGCCACATTCCCAGCCCTATTTTGTATTTTATTTTGGAACATAAGATGCGTAATTATGAATGTTAATACAGCACCCTGCTGCATCTCATCTCCCTTTGCATTATGGCACAAGTTTACTTCAGGGACACAAAGAAACAGGGTCTCCCTGAGATGCTTAGCGCCTCGCTTTTGCTGAGGATGGTTTTGAACTCATGATCCTCCTACCTCAACCTCCTGAGCTGCTGGGATTACAGGTGTGTGCCACTGCACCCAGCCTAAATAATAGTATTTAATCTAGTATTTTTCTCCCAATAGGTTTCAATTGCCCCCAAAGCATGTGTTGTGTGTGTGTGTGTGTGTGTGTGTGTGTGTCTTTCAGAACAAATATCACTGGAAAAGGTGTCACTGTTGCTATGTGTAGGTTATTGTGTTTGTGGAACAAAATTTCCCTTAAGTGATATAGCTATTATGTGTCACAAAAGTTAATTCATTTTATGTTTTTGTGTTTATTTCATGAATCTTTAATAGGAAAATATATTTTAGTAGATTAGTTTACAGTGTTTCTAAATGATCAAAACATCAATGAAAGAAAACATCTAATATGTGCATAATTGAGAGTCAATTATATGTTGATTAACCTTATGTGCTTTTGTCATAATTCTTACTATTGTCATTTTCCCTTGATGGCAAACAACAATTCATTTTGGAACATAAGATGCGTAATTATGAATGTTAATACAGCACCCTGCTGCATCTCATCTCCCTTTGCATTATGGCACAAGTTTACTTCAGGGACACAAAGATACTTTCTCTAATTATTCATAATAACTGTAATTAGACACAATATTCGAGATATGAATATATTAATTATTACTTATTTTGTTAACCATAATTTTTACATCAAAACTATAAAAAATAATCTTTATAATCCAACTAAGAACCAGGGGACCCTGTTTAAAAAATAGAAATAAAAGAAGGGAATCTGTTATAGAGGGTGGAATGAGGGACTTGGAGGTTTTAAATGTAAGCTGTGGGTAGTCAGTGGAAATAGTAAACATATTGAACAAGCCATTAAATTTCTCATAGACTCTCTATGGCAATTCAGAACAATAATTCCCACCTGACAGGGGTCTGGGAAGTAATAAGTACTTCATAAGAAAATACCTAGAACAGTTCCTAATACTGGGTATATATCAAGTGAATGTGCGTCATTGTTCTATTTTTAAAATAGCTTTAGTGTAGATGGACACAATACCTTTATTTTATTTATTTTTATGTGGTGCTGAGGATGGAACCCAGGGCCTCACACATGCTACAGAAGTGCTCTACCACTGAGCTACAACCCCAGTCCTCATTATTCTTAATATGGTATTTGAAAATTAAAAAGAAAGTAGATATTTTCCAAAAATTAATTCACCAAAGATCTTTTTAAATGCATAAAACAATTTCACTGCTTTAATAATTTAATTTTGAGTGAATAGCAGGTTTGTTAAGCAATGTACTGGGGTTCACAGCAGGATTATACTCTGATCTAGTGCTCTAGTTGAGACAGATAAGACATATATAGGCAAAATACTTTGGCAAAGAAGTAGAGGATTATTGAAATGAGTGGTACCAGCAGCAAGTGATTTTGAAAATTGAAGGAAGAAAACATATCAATGTGCTTGAGAACAAGACAAGATACTTTGCCTGATTCTTCAACGGTGTGTGGGAAGGCATATAGAGAGGGTGGGGAGAAATCTAGTCTTGAGAAATAGTAAGGATGCTCATTCAATTTAAGGTTTATGGAGAGGAATCAATAAGAAATAAATTTGTTCAATCTCTAGATGGCTTATAAAAGCAAACTTCACCCAGCAGTTAATGGGAAGCCATTGGAGGAGTGTAAGTTGGTGAATAAAAACGAAATTTGCACATGTGGAAAATTGGAGTGGGTTGGATTGAATGGAGGAAGAGATGTGATATAGTTGGTTATATAGAGTAGGCAGTAGTAAAAGTGAGGCTATTCCAATGAGTTGGCTATTAGGGGGAGCTATTTCAATGCCAGCACTTTGTGACTAATTCAATATAAAGGCTAAAGAAGAAGAGGAATAAACAATAACTACAGGGTTTGAGCCAGTCAGATCTTTAAGGATTTGGAACAAATACATAATAAAACAAAATGATAAATTAGGAAGAAGTAGGCTAAGTCTTCATTATTGTTTGGTTTCAGTGTTTTGTTTTTAGTTTGGGGCACTTGGTGGGATAGAGATGTGACTGGCAGTTGCAGGGGTTTAGGTGAGAGATCAGGTCTAGAGGTTGCCCTAGACCCATAGAATGCTATTCATAATCTTAACTAGTTGAAAATCCACTTAAATATCTTTGGGAGATCACTGCATCCCCCCCCCAAAATGTCATCTGCCTTTACCCTTCGTCTTTTTCCAACAACCAATCATTTTCTCCAAATCATTTCAACCAATCATTTCTTCTTCCAAACCTCTTAGACTCTTTAAAAGTATTCTTACACACTTGTCTCTACTTTCTTACCTACTATTTTTTCACTGTAGCTTGGCTCCTAATCCTTCCACTTCCATGATGCTTTTTTAAAAATGTCTTTATTTTATTTGTTTATTTTTATGTGGTGCTGAGGATCGAACCCAGTACCTCACACATGCAAGGCAAGCGCTCTACCACTGAGCTACAGCCCCAGCCCCCGCCCCCAATGCTTTTTTTATGGTTCCAAGATGAATGAGCATCCTCCAGATTGAAAATAGTTAAGGAGCGTCTTTACTTCTTCTTCTCCAATGAGCAAAATTTCCGTGATGAAGTAGAGTAGAAGTAAGTGTGCTATCTATCATTCTATTACATGTAGCCACTGGTATATAATAGATCTGGTATCAAATCACCTATCTACTGAATGACTTTCAGCAAGTTACTAATACTGATATTGGGTATATACTGAGTATATATCATAGATTTATTTATTTGTTTGTTTGTTTATTTAATTTAGTGTCACTGGTAATTGTCACTGCATGCTCAGCAAGCCCTCTATCACTGAGCTACATCCCCATCCCAGTTTCCTTATCTTGTGCTGTATATGTGTAATAAGAATTGTAATGCATTCTGCTGTCATTTATTTATTTTAAAAAATAAATAAAATAAAATAAAATGGGAATAATGATATCTGCTTTATCAAATTATGTGAGCAAATGAGAACTTGTAAGAAATGCAGCTCCTCCCCAGACTACTAAACCAGAATCTGCATCTTAATGAGATGCAGCTGATTTGCATGCCCATGAAAGTTTGAAAAGCACTGCTCTCATGCATTGTTTGTGGGAATTCAAATTAGCATAACCTCTCTGGGTTTTAGTAGATTTTATCCTACATTTATACACTTTTTAAGCCAGAGTTCCATTTGTAGAACTTTATCTAAATGATACAATCAGAGATGTTTGTAAAGACATGTACAGAGGTGTTCTTTGAAGCATTTTTTTTTGTATTTCAAAACATTAGAAACAATCTCAGTATTCATTACTTGGATAGTAAACATTAAATAAACTCTTAAAAAAATTACACACTGAAATACTATGCAGTTATTAGAATTTTTGAAAAAGTATCTGCAGATATGAAGTTATCTCTAAAATATATTGTTAAGCACAAACAGCAAGATTCTAAACAGTATTATGATATTCTTTTGTGTGTGTGCTATTATTATAATTCCCATTTTAAAGATAATGTAACTGAGACAAAGATGCCAAACAGCTAGAAACTGTGAGTTCAAGTTTAGAGAGTCTGCTTATGATCTTCATACTATGTCATACTTCTGCTCAAGGGTTAAAAAATGTTCCTTTGGAGTGTGGGGAACTGCTTTTTCATTTCATGTATTTTTACTGCTTGAATAGCTTGATATGACTTTTAAAACTAAGAAATGATTAAAAATCAGCTGGTCCAAAACTCAACTAAGTTTCCTCCCCACTTTTCTTCTGATAGTGAGGGTGATGGGTTGAGTCATTTACTAAGGAGAGAAATCTGATAGAATCTCTGGACTCTCTCCTTTACCCCTTTAGCAGTCAGATCAGGCACCGTCTTAATCTATTTTCCATTGCTATGACTAAATGACACAGACTGGGGCATTCACACAGAAAAGGAATTTGCTTCTGATGGTTTCAGAGGCTGGAAAGTCCAATGTCAAGGGGCTGCATTGGTGAGGGCCTTCCTGATGGTGAAAACTTTCTGCAAAATCCTGAGTTGGCACAGGGTGTCACAGGGCAAGAAAGAGCTTAGGTCTTTCTTCTTCTTCTTCTTCTTCTTTTTTTTTTTTTTTGCATTTTTCTTGTTTTTATTCACTAAGCAATATAGTATAGCAATCATATACATAGTGTTCACATTATATTAGGTATTATATGCCATGTAGAGATGATTTAAACCATATGGGAGGTTGTGTATGTGTTGTATGCAAATTAAAAACCACTTTTCATAAGGGACTTGAGAGTCTATGGATTTTGTGTCTCTGGGTATCCTTCTTATAAAGCCACTAATGCAATCAGAGGGCCCTATCTTTATCCTTGCATCTAAGTCTGATTGCCTCCCAGTGGCCCCACCTCCAAATATCATTACCATAAGACATTTTGGGGGATTAAGTTTCAATGTAAGTTTTGGATGATGTAAATATTCAGACTGTAGAAGGTATCAAGATTTATTGATTCTACCTCTTAGACTAGACAATTCTCAAATCTGCCCCTTTATTCTTGAATCATGGTATCTTAAATGCTTTCCTTCATTTCCTAATTCCTATAATCCCAACAATGGAGGGAGAGCTGAGGCAGGAGGATCACAAGTTCAAGGCCACCCTGGGCAACCTAATGAGATCCCCGTGTCAAAAAAAAATGTCAGGGGCTATAGCTCAGTGCTAAAGTACACCTGGGTTCAATCCCCAGTATCAGTATTGCTACTGCAATGAAAGTAAGCAAACGGGTAGGTAGATCAATGAATCAGAATAGAGACCCCAGAAATAAATACACACATTTACAATCAACTGGTTTTCAAAAACGCTATGAAGAACTTAGAACGGGAAAAGGAAAGTCTTTTCAATAAATGGAGCTTGGAATATTGGGAAGCCACAGGCAGAAGTATAAAATTGTATGCATATTTCATACCTTATACAAAAATCGACTTAGCATGGATTAAAAAGTAATACCTAAGATCAGAAACTAAAACTACTGGAAGAAAGCCTAGGGAAAAACTTGACGTTGGTCTTGGTGAAGATTTATTTATATGACCCCCAAAGTACAGGCAACAAAAGCAAAGTAGACAAAATAGACACATGAGATAATCACCAACTAAAAATATCACAAAGGAAGCATCAACAAAGAGACAGCATATGAAATGGGAGAAAATATTTGCAAACTATACAAGACTTTAGTATCCAAAATATATTTTAAAAAAACTCAAACAATTCAATGGCAAGCATATAAATAACCTGATTTTTAAAAATGAACTTAAGAACTGAATAGACATTTCTTTTTTATTTTTTTAAATTTACTTATTCTAATTTGTTATACATGACAACAGAATGCATGTCAATTCATAGTACACATATAGAGCGCAATTTTTCATGTCTCTGGCTGTACATAGAGTCACACCATTTGTGTCTTCATACATGTACTTAGGGTAATGATGTCCATCTCATTCCACTGACTTTATTACCCCCATGCCCCTTCCCATCCCCTTCCTCTCCTTTGCCCTATCTAAAGTTCCTCAATTCATCTTGTGCTCCCTGCCACTCCCATTATGGATCAGCATCCACATATCAGAGAAAACATTTGGCATTTGATTTTGGGGGATTAGCTTATTTTGCTTAGCATAATATTCTCCAACTCCATCCATTTACCTGCAAATGCCATGATTTTATTATTTTTCATGCTGAGTAATATTCCTTTGTGTATGTATACCACAGTTTCTTTATCCATTCGTTTACTAAAGGGTATTTAGGTTGGTTCCACAGTTTAGCTATTGTGAATTGTGCTGCTTTAAACACTGATGTGGCTGTGTCCCTTTAGTATGCTGTTTTTAAGTCCTTTAGGTATAAACCAAGAAGTGGCTGAGTCAATGGTGGTTCCATTCCAAGTTTTCCAAGGAATCTTGATACTGCTTTCCATATTGGTTGCATGAGTTTGCAGTCCCACCAGCAATGTATGAGTGTGCCTTTTTCTATACATCCTCACCAACACTTATTGTTGTTTGTATTCTTAATAGCTGCCATTCTGACTGGAGTGAGATGAAATCTTAGAGTAGTTTTGATTTGCATTTCTCTGATTGCTAGAGATGTTGAACATTTTTTCATATATTTGTTGATTGATTGTATATCATCTTCTGAGAACTGTCTGTTCAGTTCCTTGGCCCATTTATTGATCGGGTTGTTTGGGGGGGGGGGTTTGGTATTAAGATTTTTTTGAGTTCTTTACTAGAGATTAGTGCTCTATCTGATGTGTATGTGGTAAGAATTTGCTCCCATTCTGTAGGCTCTCTATTCACTTCACTGATTATTTCTTTTGTTGAGTAGAAGCTTTTTAGTTTGAATCCATTCCATTTATTGATTCTTGATTTTATTTCTTAAGCTATAGGAGTCTTATTAAGGAAGTCGGGGCCTAATCCAACATGATGGAGATTTGGACCTACTTTTTCTTCTATTAGGTGCAGGGACTCTGGTTTAATTCCTAGGTCCTTGATCCACTTCGAGTTGAGTTTTGTGCATGGTGAGAGACAGGGGCTTACTTTCATTTTGCTGCATATGGATTTCCAGTTTTCCCAGCACCATTTGTTGAAGAAGCTATCTTTTCTCCAATATAGGTTTTTGGCACCTTTGTCTAATATAAGATACAGTAATTATGTGGTTTAATCTCTGTGTCCTCTATTCTGTTCCATTGATCTACAAGTCTATTTTGGAGCCAATATCATGTTGTTTTTGTTCTATTGCTCTGTAGTATAGATTAAGGTCTGATATAGTGATGCCACCTGCTTCACTCTTCTTGCTAAGGATTGCTTTAGCTGTTATGAGTCTCTTATTTTTCCAAATGAATTTCATGGCTGCTTTTTTCTATTTATACAAGGAATGTCATTGGGATTTCGATTGGAATTGCATTAAATCTGTATAGTGCTTTTGGTAATATGGTCATTTTGACAATATTAATTGTGCCAATCCAAGAACAAAGGAGATCTTTCCATTTTCTAAGGTGAATACACATTTCTTAAAAGAATATGGAGAAAAAAGCTCAATGTCACTAATAATTAGAGAAATGCAAATAAAAACCACAATTAGACATCCCCTCACACTTGTTAGAATGGCTACTATCAAAAAGATACTATAAAAAATGATCACAAGTGCTCCTGAGAATATGGAGAAAAGGAAACCTTTGTGGCCATGTCCATTAGTATAGCCACAGTGGAAAGCAGTATGGAGGTTCCTCAAAAAGTTAGAATTTAGGACTGAGGATGTAGCTTAGTGACAGGGTGCTTCCCTACCATGTGCCAAGCTGTGGATTCAATTCCCAGTACTGAAAAAAAAAATTGAATTTAAACTCAGCAATCTCCACTTTTGGGAATGTATCCAAAACAAATGAAGTAAGTATCATGAAGAGATATCTGCACTCTTACATTTATTGCAGCATTATGCACAATAACTAGATGTGGAATTGACCTAAGTTGTCCATTGACCGAGGAACAAATAAAGACAATGTGATATATATGCACAATGAAATACTGTTAAACCTCTAAAAAGAAGGAAATTATTTCATCTGTGACTACATGGATGGAATTAAGGAACATTATGCTAAGTGAAATAAGTCAAGCACAGAAAGGTACATGGTCTTTCTTATACCTGGAATCTAAAAAAATTGAACTCATAGGAATAAAATTGTGGTACCAGAAGGTGGGGTGGGCCAGGAAATGGGGATGTAGTTGTCAAAGGATATAAAGCTTTGATTATGCAGAATGATTAATCTCTAGAGATTTAATATCCAGCTTGGTGCCTATAGTTAATAATAATGTATTGTATTCTTGCACATTGCTAATAAGAGTAATCTTAAATAATCTCACCACATAAAAAGAGTAGCTATGTGGTGTTGTTTTAGTCAGTAGCTATGTGGGGTTGTTTTTTGTCTCTATGACCGAAAGACCTGACAAGGACCATTTTAGAAGAGGAAAAGTTTATTTGTCATCCATGATTTCAGAGGTCACAGTCCAGAGATGGCTGACTCTGTTGTTCTGGGCCTGAGGTGAGGCAGAACATCTCAGTGGAAAGGTGTGGAGGAGGAAAGCAGCTTAGAACATGGTCACCAGGAAGCAGAGAGAGAACTCTCACTCACCAGGGACAAAATATAAAGGCCAAAGTTATGGCCCCAGGAAACCATCTCCTCCAACCACACCCTATCTCCCTATAATCATCACCCAGTTCATCTGTTCAAGTCGGTTGATGTACTGATTAGGTTATGACTCTCATAACCCAATCATTTCACTTCTAAGCTTTGTTGCATTGTCTCACCCATGAGCTTTTGGGGGACATCTCATATCTAAACTACAATAGAGGTAATGGATATGCTAATTAGCCTGATAAGCATTTTTTGATGTACACATGTATTAAACCTTCATGTACAGCATAAATAAATGCAATTTTTATTTATTAGCTAAACTTTAATAAAACTGTAAAAAGAAAGAAACAAAACTAAAGGACATAAAAGCTTGAAGAACTAGAGGTTTATGAACGTGGAATGCCTCAGGCTGGGACATTTTGCAGGGGTTCATGCAAAATACTGTGGAACCAGGTGAGAATCTTTATGAGGGTATACCTCATAGGGGAAGCACATATATGGTAGCTTCTCTACCATGTGACAAGCTATGGATTCAATTCCCAGTACTGAAAACAAATAATTGAATTTAAACTCAGCAATCTCCATTTTTGGGAATGTATCCAAAGCAACCTTACCTGTTTACCTGCTCAATACTTCTCCCTGACAAATGTATCTGTCACCCAGGAATTGCCTTCTTGGTTGTAGAATCTTCTTTACCATACAGAGATCCATGCCCTCCCCTGAGGGATCCCATGTACCTTTCAAGATATTGTCCTGTATTATATATGTGGTATTGGCAGTTGAAGGGAGGCTTCTAGCCTACTTTAGTAGGCCAGAACCCACCAACGTCAAAGCCTCTGCCAGTATTTTGAAGAAGCCATTTGAATATCTGTTCTAAAATGTACAATAGAGTAATGGTTATCAAACTTGAGAGTGCATCAGAATCATATAAAAACTTGTTAAAACACATCTCTAGCTGGGCATGATGGTGCACTCCT
This sequence comes from Marmota marmota marmota, assembly GCF_001458135.2. Taxonomy (NCBI): domain Eukaryota; kingdom Metazoa; phylum Chordata; class Mammalia; order Rodentia; family Sciuridae; genus Marmota; species Marmota marmota. Next base: position 133,245 of record NW_026000253.1, read on the forward strand.
GTCAGTTCAGCAACTTGGGAGGCTCAGGTACGAGGTCGCAAGTTTGAGGCCAGCCTCAGGAACTTAGTGAGGCCTTAAGCAACTTAGCAAGACCTTATCTCAAAATTAAAAGAAAAAAAAAGGACTAGGGATGTAGCTCAGTGATTAAGTGCCCCTGGCTTCAATCCCCAGTATAAAAAAAAAAACAAAACAACAACAAAAAAAAAACCACCTGCATGGAATTCTGCTTTTCATTCTGTTTCTCTCCTATTCTGGAACCTGCAATGCCTGTCTCTTGCCTATGGGATAATAAAAAGCCAGTGCTTCAACCTGATACTCAAGGTCCCCATGTTCTTGAGTCATTCTATTTTTACTTCCTATGTGCCCTATAGAAAGAGTATGTTCTTCCTTCAGCACATTCCTGCCTTTCCTACTTTTATTCATGTAAACCTGGCAGGATCTCTCTCCTAGTCTTCTCTAGTTGAAATTGTACTAAGTCTTCTAAAATTAGCTTGGAGATTCTGTGAAGCCTTCCTTGATTCAGCTAGCTATGTATTCTCCTTTGAACTCTCCTTTGGTTAGCATTTCCTTTCTGGAACTTCTGACTTTGTTTCCTGTTTAGTGGTTATCTAGGTCTTTTTCTTCTCCCCTTTTATGCTATAAATTCCTTGAGCACAGAGATGATAACTTCTTCATTTTGATGTGTTCTTGAATACCTTTCCAAGCACCTTACATGTAGATAGAAGCTCCATAAATGCTTAGAAAAAAGAACAGCAATGACTGCCAACTTTCTTTTTCTTTTTTCTTTTTTTTAAGAGCTACTAATTACTCAGTTTCGGGAATGAATACTGTGCTAAGAAGGTACAGGTGCCAGATGACCCTAGTGTCATAGTTATTCTTTTTTCTTCACTCTCCACATTCAACCCATTAATAAATGCTGTTGGCACTACCTCTTCAAAATATCCCTAATATTAATAAACCTCTGTTCCTTATGCCTCCTTCTACCTTTTTTGAACAAACCACCATTCTCTCTTATCTACATGAACCTTTTAAATTGGTTGCCTGGTTTCTATTCTTATCCCTCCCCACCTTTACCAAATCCATCAGCCAAATGAGATCTTTACAAAACGTAGATCATGTTAGCCCCATTTAACAACCTCCCACAGCTTCCTAGTTCCTTGAGAATACAATTCAAACCGATGGCCTTTGTTGGTCTTGGAAAACTCCATGATATGCCTAGGTATCTCACCAATCTCATCTCTCCTGATGTCCATCTTGCTCATGGTTATCCAGTTCTGCTGAGGGTTGGCCTGTCCTCATTATCATATTTGCTCAAAGCAGAGTAAGTAGATTCTTTTATTTCAATTGGGGTCCTAGCCATTGTTGGCTATTACTCTAGCGCTCCATGTCTTTAGTAACAGAGATGATTCAGGAGTGGCCAGAAGTAGTGCTAAGGACTTTGAGACATGATTCTGGGGAAACCTTTTCGGATTCCATCAGATGCTTGAAACATTGTGTCTAACACTGGGTGTGAGCTGAAGAAAACAATGGGCCTAAAGGAGGAAGAAAGGAAAGTTTGTATTATCCCTTGCTGCCTCCTTCCCAAGGGAGGGTATAAACGTAACTGGTAGCAACCAAGCTGGAGGACAAACAGCCTCCACCTTATTTATCACTTTGGGAGTTGGTTTAGGAAATTGGGCATCATGGCAAAAGCTTTAAGGTCATCTGTAAAATCAGATGGTTCTCTGTGTACTTGATGCTTTTATTCCATTATGCTCTTCTGAAGTCTCTTTCAGCTTTCTCATGTTTTATCCTTAGCTTTTCTTTTTAAAGTATTGATTTTTTTAGTTGTAGATGTACACAATATCTTTATTTTATTTATTTGTTTTTATGTGGTGCTGAGGATTGAACCCAGTGCTAGGTGAGCACTCTACCACTGAGCTCCAATCCCACCCTCCCTAGTTTTTGGAGAGGTGGGGGAGGGGAAGCCCTTTTTCATTATTCAGAGATTTTATTTGATCCCCTTCCTTCTAGAAGCTGCAAAAGTTTTGCAACATTTATATTTTCGCTTTTAGGGCCATTGACAAGAAATAGTCAATGGTGGGTATATTTCATCAGACCATATCTAGAAAAACTTGTGTTGATCCATGACTCCTGCTTGCACATGCCCACCCTCCTCTGTCTACATGTCAAATTTGCGCCAGGCACAGTGGAACATGCCTTATAATCCCAGCAACTCGGGAGGCTGAGACAGTAAGATTGCCCAGCCAGCCTGGGCAACAAAGAGACCCTGAATCAACATTTTAATGAAAGGAGTGGAGATGTAGCTCATTGATAAAGCATCACTGGGTTCAATAACGAGTACCAAAAAAAAGTGACAACAACAACAAACAGCCTACAAATTACTCACTAGCCTACAGGAAAAATGAATTACAAGAACTGTGTTTCTAAACTATTATGCATTTTCTAGTTCTCAGAATTTGCAAAGCTCTCCCAAGTCATCTGTATGGTTACTTCCTTCCAACCTTCTTTGGAAAAAGTGGTCTCCTTAGGCTGAGACAGGAGGATTGCAAGTTCAAGGCCAGCCTCAGCAACTTTGCCTCAAAACACAACAACAACAACATAAAAAAAAAAAAAAAAAAAAGGACTAGAGATGTGGCTCAGTGTTAAAGTACCTATGGGTTCCATTCTCAGTACTGAAAGAAAGAAAGAATGAAAAAGAAATAAGGAAAGGAAGGAAGGAATAAAGATTTATTCCCATTTATAAATGGAGTAATAGAAACAGAATGTCAAATGTAATGACCCCAGTCAGATGAAGTGATCACTCCCTTCTTGGAAAGTCAGAAAACACCCTCCTGCTATGCATGCTCTAACAATCAGAGGGTCTTTATTTTCATCACAAGATTCCCTACTTATTCTTATTTCTTATCTGGATTTCTTTAGAGCCAGAGATGAATCCTGAGGTGGAAGGTGTAGATGAGGATCCAGCAGATTTTCATGGAAGAACTTGACCTGTCTATTCACAGGGAAAGGGATGGGAAGGTAGAACTGAGTACCGAAATCATCCCTTTCTCCCAAATGTATTCATCTCTTGATGTCCCAGATTATAGTTTTCCCAGAATGACACCAGCCGTTGTCCTGAAAGTTCTCTTTAAAATCTCTCTCTCTCTCTCTCTCTCTCACACACACACACACACACACACACACAATTTCCCCCTTGGTTTTTGTCTATAGTAAGGAAGGGTCCATGGATCACCAGGCTTCAAGGTCTTCCAGCCAACAGTGAAGTGGGGGTGGGCCTTCAGAGCTCTGTGTCCCTCCATGGTGACCAAGCAGCTTTTCCCCTCCTCTGTCAGATAAACAAGCTGTGCATTGTTCTGTCCCCTCCGCAGGTCTGCAGGCTTCCCTTCCTGCCAGGCGGGCCAGAATGAGTTTAGGCTCCTTCATGTGGGGCAGGTGGAATGTGCTCTTTGGGGGGAGGCTGGAAGAGTCACAGAAAGTAAACAGAGCTAATCAAGGACACTCTTTTGTGCTTCTCCTTATCCAAACACTTTCAAAAGCAGAAAGAGCCCACACTCCATTATGGCCTAGACTTCTTGCTAAGCACAGCCCCAAGTAACAGGGGTTACATTTTCTTCTTGCCCTGGGTTGTGCAGAGCTCTGGTTCTCTTTCTGATTGTTCTCTCCCAATAAGTGTCTCTTGAGAGGTCCACTGAAAGCCAGGTTCAGAGACAAGTGGTACCATCAGAGGATATCAGGGAAACAGCCAAGAGGAGCTGCTGGAGATTGACTCTTCCAGAGTTGCTCAACCTTCCTCTCCTAACCTCTCAAGGTAACTTTACAAAGACTCTTCTGGGAGTTGATTATGGTGGATCCATCACTTTTGCTGGCATATATCCACCCTCCTCTGTCCACATGCCAAGTTCTTATCCTTGGAGAGCTTAGGAAAGAGGCAGCTATCCTTACCTTGTCCCCATCATAGGAGGTTATACCTAGTCACGTTGTCTGGAACTCAGTTCTGCTAAGTGGCAGAGTGTTCCTTTTCTCCCCATGCCATCTTCCAGCCTCTTCCCCCAATCCTAAACTGGCCTAACTGCTGCCCAAGATCTCTTTTCTTACACAAAGATTTCTTGAGTATATCCTGTCTGTGCCTACCTGCCTATCACCTCATCTGAAGATTGCCCAGATCTCCCATATTCCCACCCTGCCTTCCCAGAAACTTCCAGTTAAATCTGCTGGATTCTTATTGACACCTTTCACCTCAGGAACTTTTCAGCCAGTTCCATCAACAGGCATATGTTTCCAGGTATTATTTCCTCAGCCTCACCTTGCTACTGACAGGGTCAGACTGCTGTCAAACTCATTGCACTTTATTTTGTTAGGAAATGGGGCTCAGCAAGCCTCATCAGGCATGCACTTGCATGGGTCAGGTGACTGAAAGGATGGAGGAAGGCACTTGGCAATGAGAAGATTAGGGAAGGCTGGGCACCCAGGCCTGGTGATTCTTGAGGGCAAGGCTTATTACTTAGTATGTTGCCACTCTAAATGTGGTTATGGCTGCGGTAGCAGCAGTACCACCACCACCCTGGAGCTCATTAGAAAGTCAGAACCTGAAGCCCAGCCCAGTGGTGCACACCTGTAATTCCAGCAACTTGGGAAAGCTGAGGCAGGGGGATTCCAATTTGAGGCCAGCCTCAGCAACTTAGTGAGATCCTATCTCAAAAGTAAATAAATAAATAAATAAAAAGTGCTGGGAATGTAGGTTAGTGGTAGAGTGCCCTGGGTTTAATCCCCAGCACACACACACACACATACACACACACACACACACACACACAGAGGGCAGAAAAGAGGGGTTGAGGTTAAAAAAAATCAGAGCTTGAGCTCCAGTGCTGAATCAGAATCTGCATTTTAACAAGACACCCAAAGTTTGACAAGTTCCTTCTCCTAAGTGGCCCTTTCTTTTCTATCTCTGGATTGAAGATATCCATTTTCTTACTAAATACAATATCTTGCCCATTGTTATTTTTGGTAGAAGGTAGTATTAATAACAGATACCACTTATTGCGTGCCTGACACATGCCAGGTGTATTTTACACAGGAGGAAATTGAGGTTCTGGGTCATGTCCAAGACCAAACAACTAGTGAATGATGGAGATGAGGCACCAAGCCAGATCCCTATGCCCCCACAAAACCTCAAAATTTCCTTCATACAGTACTCCTATACAGTTGGTAAAAGTCAACCTAGACTTCCCTATGAGGTCCACAGGGAAGAGAGGAGAAGGGGCCTCCGGACGTGATTTCCCCAGAGAGGAAAGGGCCTAGCATACTTTTTGTCCTGAGGGAGTTTGCGTAAGCCCTCTCAGGGGCCAGAAATTACTGGAATTGGGGCTAGAGGCCAAGGGAAATGGGAGTAGGATCAGAAACATTATGAAGGGAAAACCCTAACTCTAAATTCTCAAAAGAAATTAAATTCTGATGCCTTAGCCTGGATTAAAGGGTGCAATAAACCCATGTGAAGCACTCTGAGTTGTGGCTAGTGTATTGGTCAATGAGAACATAATTTGGAGCCCCAGGCTGGGGCTCAGGACTACTGCATCATAGTATGCTGTAGCTGAAAGGGTCATTTGTGATGATTAAGTTCAATGTTTTATTTTTCAGAGAGGAAACAGAAGCCCAGAGAAGGGGGAGTAAGTTGCCAGAGGTCAGAGTCAATTTATGGCAGGCCACAAATACTGACCCCAAATGCCACTATTTCAGCATTGCTAATGGGCACCTTTTCTGGACTTGGAGTCTCTGGTGTGAAATTGAGGTTTTGTTTTGTTTTGTTTTGGGTTTGTTCATACAGAAATGCAGACCCTGTAAATAAGACCCAGAATGATCATAAGGCTTTATATCTCAGCAAGACCTTCACCTTGGAAAGGTTTTAATTCACTTGCTCCCAGCTTTAGACAATCAGCTGTGGTGCCATTTCTTTGGACCTGGAGGCTGCTCAGCTTGGCTGATCTGAGCTTTCCTTTTCTGGGACCCTGAGGACCTACAGAGATGGCTGGGTGGGGTCAACTCAGTCCAGGAAGCTCAGGAATTCTTTTAAGTGTATGTGTCTGGGGTATTTTTCTCTCTCACTTACGTGTATTTTTAAAAATTCTTTTTAGACACCCGCTTTATCTTTCCCAAACATCATTTCCTTGCTCCTTTCCTGAGTTCTAGCAGTGGCTGGGGGCCCAGCTTCCTTATTGGCCTCTGAGCTGTGGAGGGGGTGGGCCAGGGCTCAGAAGAGGTGGGAGTCGGGAACAGGGGGCCTGTTTATGCTGTTGGAACTGCCTTTCATCCTTCCCTTTGCCACCAGGGTTCCTGGCTAGTTCCTGGAGCACTGTCTTCACTCCTATCTAGCTCTTCATACTGCCTTTCGTTCCCTAAGGCTGTGGTCACTTTGAAGCCCAACTAGGCCGATGACCACACATTGCCTTCAGTGCTACTCCTTCCTGTTCTTGCAACTGAGACCTGACTGTGTCCGAGCCCCTTGGACCACACTCAGGAACTTGGGCTGATGGCTCCCCATCCCAGGAGGTCTTAACTGGAAGGCAGATGGGTCCCAGTTAAGGAAGGGACGCCGGCTGCGGGGTTTGTCGTTGAGAGTCTGAGCTAGCTGGATACCTCATTCTCTCCTAAGCCATCTCTCCGCTCTGGGCAACTTCATGGTAGGTACAGCCTATAGCCATGGCTGCCAAGGCCGCCACCCCTCTTCTCTTCTGCTTTCTTTCTTTAATGCCCTTTTCTTTTTGCCTCCTTAAGAAAGGTGTTTTGGTGTAATGAATGATAGAGTGTGTGTTCAATGCTAGTGCCTGAGCCAGCCTTAGGGGAAAGTGTAAGTGCTAGGTCATTGCCCCCATGTGTGGGTCTGGGCTGCATGGTGGGTGGTTGGAATTGTCTTACCTCTCTGCTCATTTCTCATGATCCCCCCTTCCCCACTGCCCAGGAGGGGTGGTTTCCAGTCTAGGACTACTGAGACGTCCCTTTTCTGACTGCTTCTTGAGGGAATGGTTTGGGGCATCCAAGCTTTCTTAGTTAGACCCCTTTGCGGAGGAGGGGTTGTGTGGTATCTTAGTAGGAGCTAGGGGATCTGAGTCTTGATCCCAATTCATCTGGTTACAAGCTCTGTGCTCTTGGCAAATCACTTCAGTTTTATGCATCTCTGTTTCTTCATCTGTTAAATGGGGTAATAATAGTTCTTACCATATAAGGCTAGCATGAGGAATAATCCAGCTAATGTCTTTGTTGTTCCTAGTGCCTGGTACATCATAACTGTTCAGTAAATGACCTCTGTGAGTTTTTTTAAGTTTATAAAATATCTATGTCAGGTACTGATTTCACACCCAGGACTGCAATTAATTCAGACCATAACTCATAAGAAGGAGATGGTCACTTTCCCCATTTTAGGGATAAAGAATCTGTCACTCAGGGACTGGGGTTGTGACTCAATGGCAGAGCACTTGCCTGGCATGTGTGAGGCACTGGGTTTGATTCTCAGCACCACATATAAATAAATAAAATAAAGGTCCATTGACAACTGAAAATATATATAAAAAGAATATCACTCAAGTGGTTAAGGATATGACTTGGGGGTAAAGTGTTTGCGTAGCATGCATGAGGTCCTGGCTGCACTCCTAGCATCCCCTCCCTCAAAAAGAAGAATCTGCACCTCAGAGAAATGACTTGTCCAAGGTCACATAGCTAGGATTTGAATATAAGCATGGACTAATTCTAAGCCTAGTCAAATCGGGAATAATAAGCCAAAACCTGACAAAGTTTTCTCTCCTCTCCTAAACTAGGGTTAGAAGGCTCCAATTCCCTCTGTTAGAATTTTCCTTCTCTGAGCTGTTCATTTTCTCCTAGTATCTCCAAAGCCCCTACTATTCCTACTTCTGAAGAAATCCCAAGGTTCTTTTTGTAAGCTACCTTTCAAAGTGTGGCAAGGGAGTGTCATAGCAAAAACTTAGTAGATGATTAAATCGAGGTGCCCTTTGTGGGTGTTCTCTTGAGCTACCAAACAGGACAAGTTTGAGCTAATAACCATTATTATAGTACCTAGTAGTTACTGACCATTTGCTATGGACCAGGCTGTTTCCCATTTGCTTGGAGAATACTCTCTCTAATCTCTCCAGTCACCTATCCAGGTAAGAACTATTTTTCCCTTTCTTAGATCAGAGAACTAAAGCTCAGATGATTCAAGTGATTCACATAGAATCACCCATCTCAAATTCTAGAGGTAGGATTTGAATCTAGATCCTTCTCACTTGTTTTTGTCTCCTTGCCTACTAGCTAGATTACTCAGGACAAGCTCCCAGGAAGACATGGCACTTGAGCAGTACCTTGAAGAACAGGTAGGATTTAGGTTAACAAAAAGGAGGGGACACTCTAGGCAGGGGAACGGTCATAGTGATAACTATTATTGTTTGAAGGGCTGGCCAGACCCAGTTCTAAGCACTTGACATACATTTTCTTACTTGATCTTTCAACAACCCCAGCGGGTAGATACTCGTATTTCTACTTTACTGCCAAGTAAACAAGGATTCTGAGAAGTGAAGAAACTTGCCTAATGCCTCAGAAGCTAATCAGTTGGGATTCAAATCAAGGTGGTCCAACTCCTGAATCTGTACTAGATTTTACTAGAAATTTAACATTAAAGGCACAGAGTCAGAAAGGGTGAAGCTGGATACATGGTGTGATTGGAGCAGACATGAAAGGTTGAGCTGGGTGAGTAAAATAGCCTTTGAAAAACTAGTCCAGTTTAAATGTGAGGCAGGACAGTGTAGGAAATAGGGAGCCAGGGAAGATTCTTGAGTAGGAGAATGCCCTTGATTCAGTTGGTGTTCAGTGTAGTATGATCATAAAGCAGCGACCAGAGGTGGAACACGAAGAGACTGGCTGGCAAGCGGATGCAGTAGTTTGAACACAAAATCCTAAGGGCCTGAACTGGAACAGGATGTGGTGGTGGTGGATTCTGGAAGGAGTGGTGCAATTCTGTGTAAGGGTCATAGTGAGAATGGAGAGGGAGAAGGAGGGGGGAGGGGAGGGGCATTAGAGATACATCATAAAAGAAGACACAGTAGAACTCAGTACGAGGGGTGGACAGTTAGGGAAAAGGAGGTAGGCACATATCCTGGACCCAGAGAAATTTCAGGAATCTAGGATGTGGAAAAAGGGCCCCAAATGGGACAGGTGCCCTGGCCAGTACAGCCTTAGTATCTACAAGCATAGCCCAGAGACCTAGTAGTACACAGGAACATTACTGGGAGATGCTTGATGAATTTTTATTGACCATCTGACTACAGGATAGTCAAGGTCACTGCTGCTGACCGGTGGCTCTTATCTTTGTTAACCAACTTTCTCTGCCCTTCCTCCTGTACCACCTTCTCTGTGTCTGGCCTGTTAGCACTCAAACCATGTGCCCCCAGTAAGCCCATGCTCCCAGGACTCCCTCTCCAGGCCTTAGCCTTACACTACTTGGATCTTCTGTTTTTCTGCTGTGGGGAGGGACATTTCTAGCTAGGTTGCAATCTTCCACTGCCCTATAAAGTAGAGAGCTGATTTATCCCACTCTATAACAAAGTTGATGAAAACAGGAACGTATATCTTATTTAAATCTGTACCATGAGTGCCTTATATGGAGCCCAGCACAGTGAATGTGAATAAATTAGTAAATAATGAGTGAATAACTTATCAAATAATCTATCATCCTCCCCCTCTCTCTGGTACCTCCTTATTTAACACCTGGTTCTCTTTGTAGTATTCTCTCTACTATGTATTTCTCTATATTCTTTCTCAGAGTTTTCTCCTTTTCTGACATTTGGTTTTCCCCTCTCTCCCCCTTATCTGAAGTATCTTCCTGACCCTTGCTCTATCATTTACTCTTGTGGACTGTCTGTCTGTCTCAGCATTCACACCCCACATATTTTCTTCCCCACTTTCAAGAATGGCATCTATTCATGTGAAGTATGCCAGGAGACAGGGACAGGTCCTGAATAAGCCAGTCAGTGCGAGATTTGTGGCTGTAGCCTCAGGTACCTGGCAAACCCCAGGCTGCACCTGGGGCCTTCGCCTCAGACCTGTTTTCCTTTATTCACTCCTGACAGCTGGGTAGCCAGTCTCCTCTGCCAGCCTAGTGCTGTGCTGTCCTCCATCCCCTGGCAGGAGTTGGGATTCCCTGCCACCACTTTCCCTACAAATTCAAGTGTCTCAGCTCCATGCACATCTCATCTTTCACTCTCTCAGTGTCTTTACCATGCTTTATTTGACTGAGGTCTGTGTCTCTCACAAATCTATAAGTTCTCAAGGATAAAGAGAACTTTTGTTCATATCTGTACCCTTAGAGCAACATACATGCCACACAGTAAGTAAACATGCAACAGGGCTTATTAAATGAATGAGTAAAAATTAGAGAATCCACAGCGCAGTGTTGATCCATTCAGATCTCAGTCACTTGACTCTTCCTTTCTCAGAGAAAAAGGGAAAGATTGGCCAGATTGATGTTTCCCCTCAAAAAGAAGTGGAGTTTGGCTCACTGTTCATTGGTCACTGGCTCTCATTTAGTCCACAAGTATTTATTGAGCATCTACTATATGCCCAGCGCTATGAGACACACTTAGGATATTCCTATGAAGAAAACAGCCCTGTGAAGCTGCCATGCTGTTTCTCCAGGGATCACTCACTGGATAAAGGAGATTTCAGTACTGGGGGCTGAGACGGGCCACTCAGATTCCCACACCAGCTCCTTGCAAGATGTTCTACCTCGCTGAAGGGAAAGAGGGGGTGGGGCGAAAGCTGCCTGGGAAGTGATTTCAGCCCTGGTTCCCTTAGCCAACTTCCTGTCCCTTTCTCACTGCAGGAGAAACGCCCCTGTCAGTAGGCCGCACTCATGGCATGTGGCCAAGCTGCTGGAGGGATGCCCTGAAGCGGCCACCACCATGCATTTCCCTTCTGAAGCCTTCAGCTTGTCCTGGCATTCTGGTTGCAGTACAAGGTGAGTCTAGAGCCCTCCCCTCAAGGTGAACTGGAGTGTGGACAGCCTGGCCACTCCCCCTCCTTTGACCTGGTCCCTCTTGGATGTTTTAGAACCAAGAGCGGTAAAATGGGAAATGGCATGGGAGTCCAGAATACCTGGCTTCTTTTCCCAGTGTTCTGCTAAGTCTCTGTGGCTTTGGGCTCTCCCTTTCCTTCTGGACAGTGTTTCCTTGAAATGCCTCATTTGGCTTGGGAGACACCACATTGTCCTGCTTCTCACCCTATTCACTAGCTGCACTTTCTCAGTCCGTCTCTCTGATTCCTTCCATCCCCCTGCTCTCTTAATGTAGAAGGACCCCACAGTTCTGTTCTGGTGGTCTTCTCTATCTATGATGATGCACTGGGGCTTCCACCCAGTCCATCAGCTGATCATGGGGCCAAAGTCGCCAAAACAGGGACCTCCCTGATAACAGGGCCTACCTGCCTGGAATATCACTCAATACAGGCACCTCAATGTTATCTATTGTTATTGAAACAGCTGCTCAGGACACAGCCAACTTTTTGACCAGCTCAGAGCCAAAGTGTTGCTTTCAACTACTTCTTCCTTTCTGCAACTAAATCTTCCCTCCAAAAAAGAATTTCTGTTGAGGAGGCTCAGAGAAACTAACAGTTTTCCCTGATTCAGTGACTTTATTTGGCATTGGAAGTCAGGGGCTCAGGGAAGAGGCAGGTTTGTTCTAGAATATACCGAAACATATTCTGAGCTTGGCTCCTGTTGGAGTAGGGGTGTGGTTTTGTTCAGCAGGAAGGGTGGTGCAGTGGGCAGCAAGTTCTCTTGCCAACAAGGAATTGATGGATTCCTAGCCCAGAGTACAAGTGAGCAGAGTGACTAAGGGGCAAGGCAGAAAGCAAGAATTAAGAGACACTGACGGAGGCTCTCGTGTGCTGCTGCTCAGCTGTGGCTTTCTGGGCAACAGCATTTCTGATATCAGCCTGCAATCCCTGGGTTCTAGTCAAAGGAGTTACTGGCATGACTTGGCTCTGTTTGGCTAAGTGTTTGGGAAATGGCACTTAAAATTCAAGATCGTGTCTGCTCCTTGATCCCCCTGGTTTGGCTCTGCTGTAAGGGATGAGGGAGTAATGTTTGGGCAGAGGCCACCATGGTATCAATACTGGTAGTAAAGAGGATGCTGATAATAATAACAACAATTGAGACAGTCACTGCCTTGTAGCAAACCCTTGCTAGGCACCTGAGCTGTATTTATTATCTGATTTCTTCTATACAGCAACCCACTGATATAGATATTACTCTTATTCCTGTCTAAAAGAGATTATCAGAGAAGATCTCAGACATTGAATTCATAGAGGCCTGCATTCAAATTGCAGCTCTGATTCTTTAAGAGCTTAGTGAACCTCTCTAAGCTTCTGCATTCTCAGTTGTAAAGCAGAGGATAGCAATCTCTTCCATTGGGATTAAATGGACTATTGTAAAGTACCTGGCATATTGTAAGTCCTCAGAAAAGAATGGAGTAGGGCTGTCATTATAGCTTGGTGATAGAGTACTTGCCTAGCATGTGCTAGGCCCTGGGTTTCATCCTTAGCACCTAATAAATAATAATAATAATAATAATAATAATAATAATAATAATAATTGTAGAATAGGGGAATGCCTAATTCCTTCCTGTCTATACCACTAGTTAGAGCTAGGTGATCCTGGCAAAATCACCTCCTCAATAGTACTTTCTTTTGCAGGGCTTGCTTTATAGACATCAGTGGTTCTCAAAAGCATAGGTCTTATACAGAAGCACCTGAGAAATTCTTAGCTCAGAATCCAGCCAGACCTAAAACTCAAGGATGAAGCCCAGTGGCTGGTGTGGTAATAATACCCACCAGGTGATGCTGGTACACATTCAAGTTTGAGAACTGCTGATTTATGAAATGGTCTGACTGAAATTGAATCAGCCCTTTAGGGCCCTTTTTTAATGCTGATATTCCATGAGTGTGTCTCCTGGCAGAGAGCCATATACTGATTCCACAGGGACAGGGACAGCCCAGAAGCAACTCCAAACTTACTCATGGCAAAGAAATAGTGCATAGCCCCCATGTTTTTCTCCCGCTTTTAATCTTAAGGATGTTTGCTCATCTTTCTTCTATATGTCATTTTGTCCCCCCAGTTTACCATGTCCCTATGGCACTCCACTATCCATGTTCTTCTGCATTTCACTTTTTGCCTTATCGCCCTTTCATTTGTGACATGGGTAGCTCTGGGATGCCTGCCTTCTTCAATGTCAGGGCTGGCCAAGGTGGGAAAGGGATCTGGTGGCTCGGCTAACTAACCAGTGTACCCTGTGTCTTACAGTGACGTGTGTGTGCAGTGGTGTCCCCTCTCCCGGCACTGTAGCACCGAGAAAAGCAGCTCTATTGGCAGCATGGAGAGCCTGGAGCAACCAGGCCAAGCCACCTATGAGGGCCACCTCTTGCCCATTGACCAGAACATGTACCCCAATCAACGGGACTCAGCCTATAGCTCCTTCTCGGCCAGCTCAAATGCATCTGACTGTGCTCTTTCCCTCAGGCCAGAGGAGCCAACCTCCACAGACTGCATCACACAAGGCCCAGGGCCAAGTAAAGTCCCCAATGTCCGGCCTAATGTGGCTGAAACCTCAGGAGGTAGCCAGCGCACCAACGGGGGCCATTTGACGTCATCTCGCTCACAGGAAGGCCACCACCCAGGGTCTGCCAAGGGGGTCAGGGGCCCACCACAACCTCCAGTGAGGCGGGACAGTCTTCAGGCCTCCAGAGCCCAACTCCTCAATGGAGAGCAGAGCAGGGCTTCTGAGCCTGTGGACTCCTTGCAACAGAAGGAGAAAGTGAATTTAGAGACAATGATGATTCCCAGGAACCCTAACAGGTTCTGCTGCCTCAGTGGACAAGAGCAAATGACAAAGGAGGGCCATCAGAACTGTGAACTCAGCCAGTCTCCCGAAGCCAGCCAGCAGGGCTCTGAACATCTACTGACAGAGGCTGCAGCCAATGTTCTTGGTTCCCCTAAAGCCTGTGAGAAAGCTTCCACCAGAGTTTCTAGCCCACTCAGTGAGGCTTCAGCAGAGCTACCTAAGACTTCCTCCTTTGGCCACTTTCCACACCTCACAGGACCTACGGGACATCGCCACAGTGCCCCTGAACAGCTGCTGGCATCCCACCTGCAGCATGTGCACCTCGATTCCAGGGACAGCAAAGGGACAGAGCTTCCCACTGGGCAGGATGGACACCAGTGGACTTTGTCCCCTTTGCACAACAGCCGCAAAGGGAAGAAAATTCCATGTTCCCCTCCAGGAGGAACCCAGGACCAGCCCAGCAAAGAAAGAAAGACCAAGCCAATGGAAGATAGGCCTTTGGGTTCAGGACACCAGAGCCAAAGCAGTTCTACACATGGAGAGACTGATGGACACCCTCCAGAACAAGGTTTCCTAGACCCAAGCAGAGCAAGCAAAGCAGGCAGTGAATTGGCCAGCCAGCAGCCCTCTGCCTCTGGCTCTCTCGTTCAAACCAGAGATTGTTCTTCAAGTGCTAAAGTAGCTAGCAGCAAAGAGACAACTGAAGAAGGGGATAGTGAGCCCAAAGAATGTGGCCGGGTGGGCGGTAGGCGAAGTGGAGGTCCCCGGGGTCGCTCAATCCAAAATCGGCGGAAAAGTGAGCGCTTCGCTACCAATCTGCGCAATGAAATTCAGAGGAGGAAGGCCCAGCTCCAGAAGAGCAAAGGCCCCTTGTCACAGCTGTGTGACACTAAGGAGCAAGTGGAAGAGACCCAGGAGCCTCCCGAAAGTCCTCCACTCCCTGCCTCTAACTCAGCTCTTCTATCTTCATATAAAAAACCCCCTAGCCCCAGAGATAAGCTCTTCAACAAAAGCATGATACTCAGGGCTCGGTCTTCAGAGTGCCTCAGCCAAGCTCCTGAGAGCCACGAATCTAGGATAGGCCCAGAGGGACAAAAAAGCCCTGGCCAGAGGTCTGGCCAGTCCTCTTTGGGCCTAAACTCCTGGTGGAAAGCCTCTGACACATCCTCAGACTCTGAGAAAGCAAATGCTCATCATGGAGTCTGTGGAGGTCATTGGAGATGGTCTCCAGAGCATAACCTGCAGCCACATGTGGCACTAGCCATGGAAGGCCCTTCCAGCCCAGGTGACAACAAGGAATTGAAGACTTCTCCTGTCCAAGCTGGGGAGGAAGCCATCCTTTTGCCCTTTGCAGACAGAAGAAGGTTCTTTGAAGAGAGCAGCAAATCCTTATCCACATCTCATTTGCCAGGTTTAACCACTCAGAGCAACAAGACTTTTAGCCAGAGACCAAAACCTATAGACCCCAACTTTCAGTCAATGAGCTCCAGCTATCGGGAATTGAGGCGCCATCCCATGGACCAGTCATATCACTCCACAGACCAACCGTATCATGCCACAGACCAACCATTTCATTCCATATCACCCCTTCAGTCAGAAACTCCTACTTACTCAGAATGCTTTTCAAGCAAAGGTCTAGAAAATTCCATGTGTTGTAAGCCACGGCACTGTGGTGATTTTGATTACCACAGGACCTGCTCTTACTCCTGCAGTGTTCAGGGAGCTGTGGTCCATGACCCTTGCATTTATTGTTCTGGGGAAATCTGTCCTGCCTTGCTAAAGAGAAATATGATGTCCAACTGCTACAACTGCAGGTGCCACCACCACCAGTGTATCCGGTGTTCAGCTTGCTATCATAATCCTCAGCACAGTACTCTTGAGGACAGCAGCTTGGCACCTGGCAACGCTTGGAATTCCAGGAAGCCACCAGTGCAGGTGAGGACCTGGTTCTAGAGTGGGTGAACTTCATTATTGTCTGTGTGAAGAGGAAACTAGAACCTTTTGAAAACATGATAGTTGTAATTCCTGGTAATGAGATAGCCATTGTTTCCACCAGATGATTGTTTAGTAACCTTGAGCAAGACCCTTAGCCACCAACATCTTAACACACCTGCGCATCTTGAGAGTTAGATACAGTAACTTTTGGTTCACAGATGAATAGGACTGGGATTCTATCCTGTGAAATTGGAATCTGGATGACCTTAAGTGAGTCATTCAGCTACCACAATTTGAAGTTTCATATTATTATTATTATTATTATTATTATTATTATTTACCATGGGTCACACCTAGGGGTGCTTAACCACTGAGTCACATCCCCAGCCTTTTTAAATATTTTTATTTTGAGACAGGGTCTTGCCAACTGCTCAAGCCTCACTAATTTGCTGAGACTGGTCTTAAACCTGTTATCCCCTTGCCTCAGCCTTCTGAGCCACTGGGATTACAGGTGTGCACCACAGAACCTGGCTAAGTTTCATGATTTGTTTTAAAAGGGAAAATAATGTTTATTTCCAGTAGTAAGAAAAGTCTTATCACCTCATCTCCAATGTAGAAGAAAATCATGGCTGCCTCATGGATCCATTTTGAGGAGAACCCAAGAGCAGTTTATAGAGTGCTAGGCCCAGAGCATGATACAGAGCAGCACTAACTGCCTTTAATTTCCTATTTTAAAATTATTTGATGCTGCAAAATTGGAGACCCAGGTCCAAACTGTGTCCATTGGAGACCCATGTCTAAACTGGCTGCTGTTCTGCCTTGGTCATGACCTATCACCCTAACACAAGACCTTACCATCCCCCAGGGTTCTTCTGGGAGGACCTCCTAAGTCCTTACCCACCCACTCACTGCCAGATTCCTTCCCCCATGACATCCTTAGTGACACATTTTGGCTGTTAAACCAGAAGTCCATTCCTGTGTCAAATTGTTGTTCATAGAAGATCTTTGAAATTACTTTTAATGTTTGGAAATGCTTAATATGTATTATTTGAAAAAAGGAACTTCAGGAAAGAAAGAAGCCTTATAAAAAAGAGTACAGACCCTACAATTTCTTTTATATGAAGTTCTCTGATAGCTGTTCCTAAGGGGAAAATTTCATAGCAGGGCTTAGAAATGGGATATGGCTCAGCAATGGGCTGGAAAAGGGTATGGGAACATGTTCCTAGATAAAGTTTAGAGTTACACAGGTGTATTCACCAAAACTCAAAAAATGTACACTTAATATCTGTGCCTGTCATGGGAAGTAAGTTTTACCTAAAAATATTATAAGTGACTATCAAACTTTAATAAGTATGCTGAAGTGCTTTTGAAGTATAGTGATATATACAAGTCTTTTTTATAGCTTTGAAATCTTAGATATTTTGTTATACCTGTCCCTAAGATGTCATGGTTTCGATGCTACTGTAAACAGTATTGCTTTATTCATGTTGATTGAAAATTCTTTGTCACTACCCTATAGAAATACAATTATTGGTCTTGTGTCCTGCAACCTTGCCAAAGTCACTGATTAATTGTAGTTGCTTTTTGGTAGGTTATAAAATATTTTGTACATAAGCAATCATGTTATCTGTGAATGGAAAGAATGTTATATCGTCCTTTCCAACGTATGCCCTTTCATGGGGGGGGAAGGGAGCCTTATTGCACTGTCAAGACCTCCAATGCAGTGTTTAGAGGAAGTGGCTAGGGCAGACATTGTTGCTTTGTTTTTAATCTTTCAGTGTTAAGTTTAATGTTAGTTATATGCTTTTGTTGTAGATACCTTTATCAGGTTGAGGAAATACCCTCTGATTCTTGGTTTCAGAGGGTCTTTATTAGGAGCAGATGTTGGATATTTTTCAAATGCTTTTTCTGTATCTATTGAGATGACTATATATTTTTTCCTGTTTTGTATACTGGTATGGGTGAATTATGTTGATTGGTTTTTAAAATAGGAACTAATGTAGCATTGCCAGGATAAAATCCACTTGGTCATGATGTAGTATCCTTTTTATATGTCACTAGATTTGATTTGTAGGTATTTTGTTAAAGATTTTTCTGTGTTTATCAGGGATTTTAGACTGATAAACCTTTGTCTGGTCTCTGTATCAAAGTAATGCTGGCCTTAAAGAATGATCTGGGTAGTATTATCTTCCCTTATATTTTCAGAAAGAGTTCATATAAAATTGGTATTATTTCTTCCAGAAATGTCTGGTAGAATTCATCATCAAAGCCATCAGGGCCTGGTGTTGTCTTTGTGGGAAGGTTTTAAGTGACAAATTTAATTTCCTTCACGGATAGAATAGGATCAATTAGGTTGTTTATTTCTTCTTCAGTGTGCTTTGGTAGTTTGTGGCTTTTAAGGAGTGTGTCCATTTCATTTAAGTTTTCAAATTTGGGCGGAATGAAATCGTTGTAACTTACTTTGAAATGTATCAAGAATTTAAGATGGACTGGTGGATGGATAGAAGAATACACAGATACAATAAGGCAATTGTAGCAAAATGCTAATTGGAAAATCGAAATGATGAGCATATGGGTGCTTGCTATACACTATAAACTCCTTTCAACTTTTCAAAATATTCACAATGTTGAAAAAAAGGAGAAGAGGAACTAGAAGGGTCCTGAAGCTAGAACCAGATTTCCTGGATTCAAATTCCCTCCCCAGAATTCACAGTGCCTAAATATTCCCATCTCAAAATGGAGTCCATAGCAGCATCTACTTCAGAAGTTGGTGGTGAGGATTAAATGATGTCATGTGTGTAAGGCATTTAGAACAGTGACTGCCAGACAGTGATTAACTTATAAGGCAGCTATTAAGGTAAAGAGAGAGTTTGGATTAGCTTGAGAGATTTTGGCTAAAAGAAGGACTCACAAGTTGATGATAGAGAAAAGGGGCCAAAGACAAGCAGGAAGTGAGGAGATGGTGGCTATAGAGATGTCAGCTCAAGGCCAGCAACTGTTTAAGGAAAGGAGGTGTAATTGGCAGGTGCAGAATTGGCAGCAGCAATGTAGGTGAGCCTGTGCCTATACCATGCTTTTCCTTTTGTCCTTGGGGGGAGGGACACATTGGGTTTCTAGTGCCTGTTAGACTGGTCAAGCAGGTCTGCTTAGACATTAGCCTTTCAAACACATGGTTGGCTATCTAGGAGTTACTCTGTGCCTATTTCTATCCCTGCCATCTAAACCTTCTACCCCAACCATGCAGGACCTGGGGAGAATTTGCAGCATGAGTTAAGATACTCCAGCTCTGGTGACAAAGGTAATTGTGGTGGCTCTCTCAAGTTAGATCTGACATCCTGCTCCTTCTGCCCCTGGAGAAGATCAGGGTGCTAATCAGCTCTTATTCAGTGTTATTAGGAGAACTGCAAACAGCACACATTCACATCCCACATCTCATGCCAGTTAGTTTTGCATGCATTGAAGATGATTTCACTTAATAGTAGTATGAAATAATTTATAATAGGATCTTAATTTTATGGGAAAGGAAACTGAGGCTCAGAGAGGTCACACATCTCAGAAGTGGCAGAGATGGGATTTGAATGACATAGTAGTAAGTGACATTTGAGAGTCCACTGGGCACCAGATACATCATTCCAGGTGCCCTGGATGTATCAACTCATTGAGTCGTCAAGCAATTAAGAAATAGGTTCTCTTTTGCTACTAGATAGCTGGGGAAATGCAGAGAGAAGTTGAAGTTACCTGGCTAGTGAAGGGCAGGTGTGGATTCTGAAGCCATGCTATCTAGTTTCAGAGGCCAAGTTCCTAAGTATGCCACACTGCCCCTCCATAATCTGATCACATATTACAAGGTATGGACAGGAAGCCCTGCCTCCCACTGTGGCTGAACAAATTGTGGTATCTATTGGCATCTATATGGTATGTATATGGGCATCTCACAAGGTTGTTGAGACACAGTCTAAGGTATAAGTGATTAGAGGCTCTCTGATATCCCAGATATGGGCAAGGACTGCTTTGGTCTTTTAAAAAGCCAGAACCAGGAAACAAACCTCACCTTTATCTGTGGCTACTAACATCCAAAACCTTCTACATGCCAACCACTGTGCTAGGTATTCTCTGTGCTTCTCATTTAATTCTCACTTCTGGCAACCCAGCAAGACTAGATAGCAGAATCCCTATTTGCCAGATAGGAAACTGAGTTCCAGAGAGGTGGCAGAATTTCCCTCAAATATCACTGCTAATAAGTGTCTTAGCCAATATGTCTGACACCAAAGAACTATGTTTGCTCTACTTCACCAGGCATCTGAACCCCAAAAGGGAAGCCTACTTGGGCAAAAGTAATAAAATTTTCAATGGGACTAATAATGATAATGTTGGGAAAAAGGAATTTGGAAGACCAGTGATGTTTAGGGAAAACTGTGCATTCCCATTGAGCAAGCTCTGAGTCTAGGCCCTGGGTCCTGGATACAAAATTTGGACAGGCCTGAAAAGCAATTTTGCATTCTGTTTAGAGTTAGAATAAGACAACAGGGACAATTTTTTTTTTTTTTTTTTTTTTTTTTTTTTTTTTTTTTTTTTTTTTTACAAATGGCACCTTATGACTTGGCCTGGGAGGAAAAGAGCTGCTTGGTCATAACCCTTAAGAAAAAAAAGTCGAGTGTAGAAACTACTCCTGTAGAGTTGGGACTATGGCATCTGACATTTATGTTCCCCACAGATGAGCCAACCTCAGTTCCTGCCATTGGGTGAGCAGAGGAAGAAGAGCCCCTGCAGGACAGGGGTGTACTGGCATGCCTGCCTCCCTCTGCCCACCCTGGGGGAGGGTTGGTGCAGCAGGAGCTCCCACCCTCAAAGCCCACTCAAGGCCAGAGCTTCCAAGAAGATGCTTTCTGTATTGGAAGAGGCAGGAGGAGCAAGCAGGTTCATCTAGGAGAATAAACAAAAAGACCTCCATCCCTCAATGCTGGCAAGAGCCAGAGCAAACAGCAAACATGCTAAACTGGTTTTTAAGGTGGTTTGGGAGGGAGTGCAGAAAGAGGGAAATGCAGTATTTCTAGACTACAGCGTCCAGGTCCCTGAGTGCTCTCTGAGTCTCTGCATGCCTGCAGCAGCTCAGCAGGCCTCCTGATAGAAAGGCAGCCTTCCAGGTACATATTTCAGTAGCCTGCCTAGGACTGTAGATGGTACCAACTGTGGTGACCTGGCCAGGGACAGGGTCCTGACCACCTCACTGTTTTGAAACCATCTAGCTACCTGGCTGTTCAGAGTTCCTTAACTTATCAGAATTTTGCTTTGCAGGAATTTCCTGGGGACAAATGGAAATCAATAACAGGAAACAGAAAGACCAGCCAGTCAGGGAGGTAAGTGACCTCTTAGGGATTTGGGATGAGTTAGTGCCTCTGAGGCTTCAATAGAAATTGCTAAGATCTTCATTCATTGTGCTTAGTTTCCTTTGAGGAAACTGGTCTGGTATCCACACCAAGAAATTGGTGCTAGAGATGTAATCCAGCCTGCCCCCCGACCCCCTGATAGCTGGATATAGAACTGATTGTGTGCTAGAACATTTTGGAATACAGAGGAGTCAGGTAGTATATTGTGAGGCATTATGCCCATTAGCTTAAAGGCCTGAGGCAGCCCTCACCATGTCCAAGGATATTTGGGACAAAACTGCTGAAAGAAATGTGAAGGCATAAATTGTGCCTGCCTTGCCATTGGCCGTGGGGCAGTTGGAACAGGCAGGGAGGAGGGAGGACTGTCTAGGTACTGTGGTGCCTTTGCCCCAGAGTTGTTTGGGGCACCTGTTTCTTGGGTTCTGCCACCTTTCTTTTAATGGGACTCATTGAAAACTTAAGGTCTGCTCATTAAAAGTCTGGGGCCTGATCATGTGGACTGTAGGTTATAATTCCTGGAGGAAGACAGGGATATTTTTTATGAATGGTGCATGTGGTTTGGGATAAGGAGAAAAGAGCTGCTTTCCCTTAAGGAAAAAAATACCCAGTGTGGAAAGTCTACCACTGTAACATGGGGCTCATGGCACTGGGCACTCATGTTCCTTAGAGATGAGGTGCCCTAAGTGACTGCCCTAAGTCACTATGAGATACAGAAAGTTGCCATCTCCTGGCTAAAGCTCTTTTAGGTAAAAATCTCACATATTCTTTCAGCCAGTTTTTTCTCAACTGAAATGATACAACGGGCACTTAAATTGTATTGATTCTTAACTCGAACTCCAAAATAAACAAGAGTACAAGCTGTGCTCTGTTCTCCAAGGTGAAGGTACCAAGAGAGAGGACTAGAATCTAAGGCTTCTGATCCCTGAAGAGTCTAGAGTTCATTCTAGGTGTCTGTATTATTCCCTGTGATTTGATGGCATGGTCAGGAATTATTTTGCTTTTTCTTTGACTGGGAAACCTGTTCATTTTCTGGTTGGCAATGGGAAATTGGGGAATCCAATATATGTGGATCATCTACTAAGCACAAAGCATTGGACTGAATCTTTTGACAACCATAGTTTCTTTTGTTGCCCATTTTGTAAGTGAGATCCAGAGAAAAGTCATATAACTTAGCTGAGGTTACAGAGCTAGCAAGTGATGGAACTAGATTTCGAACAAATGTTTGTATGGCCCCAAACTCATGCTTTTTTCCATTCTGCCTGCTTCAATTAGGACCCCTAAGAAAACCTTTCAAACATATCCCTGGTATCATGTCTCAGGGGTCTAGGTCTTGGGTGGGGATTCTATGGGATTTGGGGGGATACCCTTGATTCCCCAGCTCTAGGCTGACTTGTACCATGTCCTTGTGGAAATCACTTCAATCTAGCAAGCCTGCCAAGATTCCTATATTAAACTGAGACCCTTGAGAGGGAAGACCATGTCTTAGATATGGACATAACCACATTCTCCATGTCTGACAATAATGCTAACATTTCTTAAATTCCGTTCTTTGTTCTGGGCGCCATTCAAAGCATTTTACCAGTATTTATCACTCTGACCTTATGGGGTAGGTACTTAGTAGTTTCTCCTTTTGACATAACAAAGTAAGTCCCACAGCTAGTAAGTTGACTAGATCCAGTCAGTCTAGCTTCAGAGACACTATAGTGCATGACAGTAATTCTCTGAAATGGTTCTCTTGCTGCCTAGTGAAATGAAGTAAGAGGACTTTATTTAAAACCTGCCGTATGTACTGAATTTTGGTAGGCAAGGTGGGAAATACTAGTGAAAGAGCAGCAAGACACACAGGACCTGCTCACAGCTTCAGCAAGGAAGACCAATCCACTGAAAGTTCAACAGCAATGATAATAATATATTACCACTTGCAAAACGACCTATGTGCCATGAACTGAGTTACACATGTTATGTAATGTTTTATGTTCCCTACAATTCTTCCAGGTAGGTATTATTACACTATGACAGCGAGCCCCAGACTTCAGACTATGAGACAGAAAACACCTGGGGAGTTTGATGAATGATGATGGGGAGTTGGGCTGGGGTTGTGACTTAGTGGTAGAGTGCTTGCTTAGCACATGTGAGACACTGGGTTTGATCCTCAGCACCACATGAAATAAATAAGTAAAGGTATTATGTCCATCTACAACTAAAAATATTTTTTTAAAAAAAGAAAAACAGGGAGCTAGTTGGAAATCACCCTCAGGGAGTTTGATTCAGCAGGTGGGGAGTGAGGCTCAATATTTCCTTTTCTAACAAGCTCTCTGGGTGATGCTGATGCAGCTGGTCCTGGGATCACACTTTGAGAAATACTAACTCAGATGAAGAAGCTGAAGTTCAGGGAGGCTAAGTAATTTACTCAATGTCTCACAGGCAGGAAAGAGGCAAGCCCATACTTAAGCCCAGATTTTACTTACACAATTGACAGAAGATAAAGCCTTGTAAAATACAGGGTTTCAACAAGATGCTCCTGGCACATGTTAAAGGGTCAGTACATGATAAGTATTATTGTGCCTTGTGTAAATTCACTGTAAGGCCAAGAAACTGAAGGTTGGGAACTACAGGATGAAAGGCCCATAGAGAATACTAAAGCAGAGTATGTTGGAAGAATCAACATCACTGGTTGAGTTTTGGCCTTCAGTTAGTCCTACCTGAGTTCAAATCCAAGCTCTTCTAATTACTAGCCATGTGGCCTTGACAAGTGCCTCCCCTCCCCTCCCAGTCTCTTTTTTCCCTCCTTTCCTCCCTCCTTCTTCTCTCTCTCTCTATATATCTCTTTCTCCCCTCATTTGCAAAATGGGGTAAGAGTACCTATAATCAAATGATTGTTGAGTCTTAAATGAGTTTATATATGTAAACTCTTGAGAACAAAACCTGGCACTTGAGACCCTCAGCAAGTTTTAGTTGTGATACTAAGGAGAAGGAAGAGGAACTTCAGCAGCAATAAGATAAGAAAGGTGACTAGTAAAGCCTTGGACCAGAAGGGGTAGGCCTTCAGAACTGGATAGGATCACAAACATGGGCGCAATTAAAGATCACCGATCAACAAATAGTGCTAAGATAGAGTTAGATAGGAGTAAGAAACTCTGGGGTACTATTGCACCATATGGTGATTACAGATAAACATAATGAATTGTGCATTTCAAGAAGCTACAAGAAAGGATTTGGAAGGTTTTCATTATAAAGAACTGATAAATGTTTAAGGAAATAGCTACATTTAACATGATTTCAACAGTATGCAATGCGTATGTGCATCAAACATTGCATGGAGCACATTAATATGTACTTTTATGTTTTTATGTATCAGATTAAAAAATAAATTGAGAGACTGAGGCTGTAGCTCAGTGGTAGAGCACTTGCCTATCACACAAGAGGCCCTGGGTTTGATCCCCAGCACTAGAAAAAATTTAATGAATTAAAATTAATTAGAAGATCAACAATCAGGTAAGTGAGTTCATAAATGTGGTACCTTAGGGAACTTGGCAGTATTTGCAGCCTAGATGACTTGAAGTGAGACCAGTTGTGGCAGTGATACAGGCATGGAGGAGTGTGGCATGGCCTAGACTGGGGAAGTACAGATACAATAGAAACGGAGCAGAAGACATAGATAAATATGTGAGATATTTGGGGAGAAAAAGTTTGTTTTGATGAAAACAATATTACAGGAAATTAAAAACAGAAGAATAAGGAGACTTGTTCCTACCACCTTAGCACTCTGATTATTTTCATTTCCCTGCCTGCATCATCTATAGGTATGGAGATTATTTTTGGCATGGTTATAATAACTATGTAGATGTGCTTTCCTGTGTCCTGATTTCCCCGACCAAACTGCATTATGCAGTACGGCAAACAATTTTTCATGCTGCTATACAGACTCCCTCAATATTAGTGGCTATATAATATTTCACCAGCTTAATGTGTTCTAATTTGCTTAATCATTCCTAAATTGTTGGGTAATTAGGTTGTTTCCAATATCTTGCTATTATAATGTAATGCTGCAGAAACATTTTGAATAGCAATAGCCTTTTTCTCATTTTGAATTATCTCATTAAAAACAATTATCTGGAGTTGGGATTACTAGTTCAAAGAATATGAACATTCTTATAGTTCTTTGTAGATTTCACCAAATTGCTTTCCCCCGGAAGGGTTTTTACACTGCCATTAGCAATATATGAGGATAAGTTTACCCTAAATTTTGCCATCATTGAAAATTTTCTTTTTGTAATGCAATAGGTGTAAATGGTACCTATTACTATTTTTTTTTTATTGTTGGCTGTTCAAAACATTACATAGTTCTTGATATATCATATTTCACACTTTGATTCAAGTGGGTTATGAGCTCCCATTTTTACCCCATATACAGATTGCAGAATCACATCAGTTACACATCCATTGATTTACATATTGCCATACTCCTGTCTGTTGTGTTCTGCTGCCTTTCGTATCCTCTACTATCCCCCCTCCCCTCCCCTCCCCTC
>NW_026000253.1:163603-214275 GCF_001458135.2 Marmota marmota marmota
TAAAGAGCTGTTTTGAGGGGAAAAATAAAATGAAAACTCTTAGGCCCCGCTCAGACCTACTGAATCAGAAAGTGGGGATATGAGCAGCAATCTGTGTTTTCTTAAGCCCTCTAGACAATTCTGATACAAGCTGAGTTTGAGAAGCACTAGTTTAAGAGAAGGTTTGGTCAGAATCTCAAAAACTGCATTAAGTTTAAAAATAGAAAGGAAAGATCAAAAGAAAGGGGAAAAGTATTGCTACCTAACATAGAAGAGGCAGATGACAGTTCAAGATCTCAGGCAAGACAAGATGGACTTGGAATGGTCCAGGCAAGAGATGACATTTGTGAGAAAAAATTCTAAGGAATTTTCCCTCACGCTCTCTCCCCACCACACACATGCATTTTAACAATTATTATGTCATTTCCGTCACAACTGGAATGATGGGTGTAGGTGGGAAAATCAAATGTATAATCTTGAGCCACTCTCTCTGCCTAGAAGCCTGCAATGAATTGATAATTCCAGGTAGTTACACTCTTGGTTGTCTCTCTCCACTGTTATTTGGTTTGTGTGCAGAGAATGCAAAATAATTTTGATATTAGCAGGAGGGGAAAAAGTGGTGAGTAGATTTACTGGGAGAAAAAGTTATATAAGTATATGTGTTTAAAAGCCAAAAGACATTATTCTTTGGATTACCTCTCTTGGTTTTCTCTACCTATGATTGCCTGCTGTGATTCTTTCCATTTCCTTTTTTTTCACACTTTGCAAAGAACATTAAAACGTGTAGGGTGTTTTTTATATTCGTAGGACACAGTTAATCCTTACAGCATTGTGAAGTTAAGCCTTATTTTTCCCATTGTACTTATGAGGAAACTCAGTCTTGGGAAAGATATTATTATATTATTAACAACAAGAACAAATATAATAGCTAACATTTATGGAGTGTTTGTTATGTGTCAGACACTGTCATATACATTTTATATGAATTATTTATTATTTATCCCCATGAGATAGTTACTGTTTATTGATCCAGTATTTCAGATGAGAATACTGACTCACAAATAGATAATTATCACTTTCCCAAGGTAAATCAAGCATCTGACTCCACAGTCCATTACTTTTGGGTTTATACAGCAAGTACGTGACAAAACTAGAACTCTGCCTAGTTTTCTTTTCAATTCTCAGTCGAGGGTTCTCTTTGTCCCTTTTGTCATACTAAATCATGAGCAAGTGTGGAATATAGAGCTCATATTTCTTATTTACTGATTGATTAAAAGAAAATGGATAATTCAGATTTGAATCCGATTTCATTAGGAAGAGTACACTTCCCAGGATTCCTTTATCACCTGAGAAGAAGGTAACCAACCTATAGAAGCACAAAAAATGTCACAAATATGACAAAGTGAATTTAAATACTTGGGTATTAATATAACATTGGGCACACGAAACTTATTCAAGGAAAATTATGAGAATCTAATGTTCAGGCTGGGGCTGTAGCTCAGTGGCAAAGTGCTTGCCTAGCATGTGTGAGGCACTGGGTTCCATCCTCAGCACCACATAAAAGTAAACAAATAA
Source organism: Marmota marmota marmota (assembly GCF_001458135.2). NCBI lineage: Eukaryota > Metazoa > Chordata > Mammalia > Rodentia > Sciuridae > Marmota > Marmota marmota. The sequence goes on from NW_026000253.1 coordinate 165,158, forward strand.
AAGCATTCTGTCCATTTACAACTACAAAAGAATTTTTTTTAAAAAAATCTAATTGGATAAATAACAATATAAGTAAACACATAACTATACTTTGCTTCATTTTGGGAAGACTAAATATAGTAACGATATAATCCTCCCTATATTAATATATAGATGTAATGCACTAACATTAGAATCACCATGTGATACTTTATAGATTTGTCAAACTCATAGTGCCATTTATCTGGATGGAGTGGGCCAGAATACTAAAGGTAATGATGGTAGACTTACCATCTCAAGTTTTAAATCCTATCATAAAGTGACAGTGGTCAAAAAAACATATTGTAATGGGTTTGTTTAAAAAGTCAAATAGTAAAATAAAAAGATAATTCTAGTAATAGATTTGAGCTATTTTAAGAATATAAAACACAGTGGATGCAATGCTAAATGTGAGAAAGCAATCACTGTTTCATAAATTTTGGAAATTTTATAGATCAATATGGAGAATAAATAATTTACATAGCACTTGCCTTAGTTAGATCCACAGCACATACTGTCCAGAAGGTCTACCAGTGGAATAGCTATTTATTCCAGCTGTGGATGGAAGTTAACTTTGTGTCTGTTAAATGAAGGATATCATCAGAGACAAGATGGATGGGTTCAAATATATAAAAGCTCAAAAAAAAAAACCTTTGAACAACAAAATATAATAAAAAGCTAACCAGCAGAATGAGGAAAATGTCTGAGATCAATGTCACTGATAACAATTGCCTGTCCCCAAAGCATAAAGAATGGCTATAGATATAGAAGGTTGGGTTGAAGATTTGGATTCATTAGTGGGCAAGGAAAATAAACAGGCAATTGACATGTGAGGAAATAAAGGCAGTAAAATCATTGCATGGAAAAGTACAACCCCTGTAGCAATTAAAGTAATGCAAATACAAAGCAATTTCAAGGTATTATGACCTTCTCATTAAGTGATCAACAATTAATAGAAATGATAAATAGAAATTATAAAACCCTTCCTTGGCAAGGCTGTGAGGAAACAGGTTGTGCTTTCCTATAGGGTGATCTGGAAACATGTGACAAGTGTTATAACATTTTCCCCCTACTTTTACCCTTAAAGAAATCAATTAAAAGGGAAAAATAATTTCTTTAAAGATGTTCTTAGCAGTGCCATTTTTTTGATCATAGAAAAGGCTTGCCAATCTAATACGCTATCATGATGCCACTAATAGCATCATGATAGAAGAGCCATTAATAGTAGTGGTTATACAAATATTGGGTCTTACACAGAAATAGATATTTGTAATAATATTTACCCCCCCCCCAAAAAAAAAAGCTAAATCCTAAAGCACATGTTGAATCTGATAGTAGCTTCAGGAAAGAATCTGATAAAATATAAATAGCTGGCCTGGAATGCACATGATGTTCTTTGGGCACATGTCAAGATGCTGAGAATCCTAATAAAAAAGAAAATCTGAAGAAGAGCAGTCTTCCTTGGTTCAATTTAGGCCTGGGAAGTTAGAGATTAAGGGCTTTGTAAAAAAAAAAAAATCCCCATACCAATGATAGACAGTGTTACTTACCAGACATGCTTGATCTCACTGCTAGCAAGAGTGCACTTTGCTAGAATTCTCCCATCAATCAGCACCTCTACTTATCTAAATCCACGTGAACTTTGACATTTCTGAGGTGGTACCTCACCAGACCTTTGTGAAACTCCTAATTTGTCACCACCGCTTTGATATGGTACCCTCCACCCCCACACGCCAATAACCATTTTATTCTCTGGTTCAGAACCATCACTTTCTTCAACTTTTCCATTTTTCTTTACTTCCATCATCAGCAGTAGTTTGCAGATATTTTGCCTTTTGGTACCATTATTCCCAAAGAAGCATGTTTACTCTCTATCCTAGTAACTTTATCTGTATGGATACTTTGATGACAAATAGTGATGAGGGTCACTGGGGGAATGGGGAGCTAATCTTCACCTGGAAAACGTCCAATAAAGCAAAGACCTCTGTGGAATCTTAAAGAGCACTTTGTACCAATCTCTTGAGGACAGGGAAATGCTCAGGGAGAATCCTGCCACTTGTATTTATTGTTGCCAGACTCATCATTCCTTACTGGAAGTTCTGTGAACCCAGGGGCGAAGAGAGATGACAGCAATAAGCTCTCTGGGTCCTCCTCCCCTCTTTGTGTAGCCTCCTTGTGTCTCACTTCCTGAATCTTACAAATATTTCCTTCAGCATTAACCTGGGAGTGGCTGTTTCTCTTGGAGCAGTCTTATCTTTGGACTGCTGAGAGAAGGGAAAGGCAAGAGGGACTGGCCCTGTATGCTCTTGCTACTGAAATCCAGGAATGCCAAGCTATTGTGGTGAGTTTAAAAATAAAATTTCCAAACAAGAAAACTTCAAAGGGGGCAAGGAAGAGACAGGAGGAGATTTTTTTTTTTGTTAGTCTCTGCAAATATTGGTTTTCGTTTTCAATTACTATTAGGCCAAAAAATATTTTAACAGAAGGGGAAAATCTATTCATCAGAAGAAAATGAAGCCTGTGCCAAGAGGAAGAGAACAGCCCAAGCCTTGGCAGGCAATCTGCTTTTGTTTTTGAGATGTAGACTCTTTGCTGGTGTCAACAAAGCCCTTTCTCCTATTTATCTTTCATGCTTCTTCCCCTTTGTTCAGGGAGGAGCTGAAGTCTTCATGGACACCTGGGGATTAATGGAGCAAGTACCTTTTTGCTCCACCCCAGGAGTCCTTGCTTCAGTGGGATTTTCCCTCAGAGCCAGACAAGGCAAGTTCCAGTCTGGAAACTACTGCTTCTTACCTACTGAGAAAATGATTTACCCTTTCTGAGCCTAACAATTCTCATCTGCAAACTGGCAATAATGGCACCTACTGGAGTACCCCGATCGTGGAACCTACTTCAATGGGTTGTTGTAAAGATTAATTGAAATACATTCATGGAAGTGTCTAACACAGTTTTCAACACATCGTAAGAAGGAAGAAACCACAGTGCCTGCCTTTCAATGAAACTCTCTGCCTTCCATTCCAGGGAGAATATCCTTATTCGGTTCCAAAGTGTTGTCAATTTGTCAATTTTTGTGTATTTAGGAGTCCTTAGCATTTCAAAGTGGAACCTCCATAGGCTGATGCCCTTGGCTTGAACCTAATGCATGCCAATGGAAGCCTGTGGGTCAAAGTCCTGCAGAAAGGACACAGTGTCAGAATAACTGGAGTTTGAATTCCAGTAGAATTTTAAAATCTGGTTCCATAACTCAAAAGCTGCATGACCTTGAGCAAGGTACTTATTTCTGTTTCAGTAAAATACAGAACTGCCTTGAGGATTAACTCTATAAAAAGACCTGGAAATGATGCTGGGTACATAGCAAGGTGCCTGATAAATGACAGTACAATCTTTATTATTAGAGGGAAGTCCATGGCCTATGGTTGTGCAAATTGTAATCTTAACAGCTCTATGCTTCAAGCCCACTCCTTGCTTCTGTTAAGGATGTTGTAATGCACTGCTCCCTGGTTAATGTTCAACCCTGCTCAACATTTAAGAAACCGGGAGACCTCAGCTCCCAGCTCTGCCTAGTCAGGAGGCCCACATTAGCAAGGATTTTATCCATAGACTTATTTGTTCACTCTTCTTATCTACTAAAAAGAGAGAGATAATAAAAATCAAGTTTCAGCTTAAGAATGGTGTGAAGATCCATTGGGCTAGAGATTCAAAGGTGTCTTGTTTAGGTAGTTACCACTATGTCAGTGGTATATAAAACTGACCCATTTCAAAATCAGTTGAAAGAAAACAATGTGCCCTTCTAGGGACATCTGATACCCTGATTTATGGCAGTGTGATGTTTTTGGAGACACTGGGCTCTAATAAGGCAACCTGGAAATTACTATAATCAGTGTTATCCCTAAAGTTAAAAGCAACGCTCTCCCTTTCACTTGTCTGAGTAGGACCAGCCTCAACATTGCAGAGACATGCAGAACAGGATGGCAGAAGAAAGTAGGATTCCAGGAAGGGGAAGGACCACCCTAATGAGATCATCTGGGCCAGATCAACATGTATTTCCAGAATATGGTCCCTGAACCACTTATGTTAGAATCCTATGTGTTAATTCTCTAAAATGAAGAATTCCAGGGCCCACCACAGAGGTTTAAAAATCCCAATTTCAAGGGATGGGGCCCATTTATTTTCATTTTAAACAATCTCTCTAGGCAAATGATCAGGAGCCACTTAGATTAGGAACTGCTGACCCAGACCAATAGTTTCCAACTTTTGGAACATGCTCTGATCCCAGAAAGAATTTTCTGAACATGAACCTCAACATATGATGGTAGTTTATTTATAAATTTCTTATAGGTAAAAATATCCTAATGTATTTAAATGCAAGAAATATGAGAAGAGTAATTATTAAAATTCTGTAAAAACTTGCTATAGACTAGAAAATCAAGAACCTGGCCAAACAAACAGACAACAAAAACAACAAAAACAGTGGTTGGGGCCTACTTTGAAAAATAAGGCTGGAGGTGATTTAGAGCTGGAGTAGGGTGGAAAGATGTCTTCATTTTTATGTAAATCCAGAAGAAATCTTTGGCCTCTTAGGTCCTAGTTTTCACATTAATTAGCCTTTCCCATGGATAGATAGATGGCTCCATCAAATGTCCCCACATCAAACATCTTCCCAAAGCTCTTTATTTTCCTGATAGAAGGGCCATTGGAAGAATGCTAAGGAAAAGATTAAACCCTTGGTAACCCAGGGGTGCACCATCAGAAAAGTCAGATGACCACACGTCAGGGTGGGGGAGTGCCCAGTATGCCTATTAGCACCAGATTCTCTTTTCCAAGAGCAACATCTGGGGGCAGCACTCCTAAAATTAGCTGCACATTCATACCACACATTGTTTTCTCTGCTACATGTTTTTTTTTTTTGTTTGTTTGTTTTTTGGGTTTTTTAAAAAAAAATTAAATTTGTTTTAATTAGTTACACCAGACAGTACAATGATCTTGACATATCTCTGCTACATGTTGCTTTTTCATTTTGGTGATAGTTCTGTAGATTGTTCCATAAGTCACATATAGATCCACTGCCTTATTTTAACAGCTATGTAGCATTTCATATTCAGGTATTCCCTATATTATTTAACTAGTTCTTTTTTCTTTTTATTTGTTCTTTTGAGATACACATGACAGTAGTGTTTATTTTGTCATATTACATATACAAGAAGTATAAATTATGCTAACTAGGATCCCATTCTTGTGGTTGTACCTGATGCAATTATCCTGGTTATGTATTCAAATACAAGGCTAGGAAAATTCTGTCTGTTTCACTTTACTGTCCTTCCTATTCCCCTGCCCCTCCCTTCCCTTCATTCCCCTTTGTCTAATCCAATGGACACCTATAATATAATGCATACGGGGCATTCCCCCACCCTGACGTGTGGTCACCTGAGCTTTCTGATGGTGCACCCCTGGATTATCAAGGGTTTAATCTTTTCCTTGGCTTTCTTCCTGTGCTCCTTCTATCAGGGAGGTCAGATGGAGCCCTCCCTTTTAGAAAGGCATTTTGAATGTTTCTAGTCTCTTGTGATCACACAGAAAGCTACAGTGAATATCCTTATGAATATCTCTCTGTGTTCATGTTAAAATACATCTGTAGGATAAATCCTTATTGGTTGAATTGCTGGTTGAAAGGTTACGCACATTTTGCCTACCAAAGTGTGCTTCATAGAGACTACACCAGTTTAGACTCCCAAGGGTGATGTAGGAGATCACCTGTTTCCTTATCAATTCTTTATTTTTTATAGCTTTATTTTGTTTATTTATTTTTATGTGGTGCTAAGGATCAAACCCAGAGCCTCACACATGCAAGGCAAGTGCTCTACAGCCGAGCCATAACCCCAGCCCTCAATTCTTTATTTTTTATTAAAAATGTTTCATCATTGTTTGTATTTGTATTTCTTGAAGTGAAATTGAATACCTTTGATATGTTGATAAGTTGTCCTCATTTTTCCATGAACTATTTCCCTACTGAGTTGTTGGTTCCTTTTATGGATTTTTAAGTGTGTTTCACACTGTAAGGGCACTTCCTCTTGTATATGTTATAAATATTTTTCCCAGTGTATCATCACCTTTTCAGTTTGTTCATGATACTTTTCTGAACATCAATTTTTAATTTTTAAGAGGTCTAATTTATCAACTTTCCCTTATTGCCTCTTTATTTGGTGTCTCACAGCTTATCCTGCCAAGATAATTTTAAAGTTTTCCCATGGTTTCTCTTTTCTTCTAGAAACTTCATGGTGACTTTTTTTTTTTTTTAACATTTGAGACTCAATGATCTGAACTCTATTTTGTTGTAAAGAGTAATAAGAGGATTCCACCTTATTTTGGGTCCCAGTGGCTACCCAGTTGTTTCAAAATAATATTGCCTAATCCATCTTTCCCCCACTATTTGAAGTGCTTTCTTTATCACAAGTTTTATTAGGAAGTTTCTCTAACTTCCCCAATATATCTGGGTTTACTTCCAAGTTCTGGGGTCTATGTGTTGTTCCATGGCTATATCTTTCTATTTATGAGACTGCCTTATTCACTGTAACTTTAGAATGTATTTTAGGTAGGGCTATTTTTTCAACTGTTTCTGGCTGTTCTCACAACTTTATTTTCCCATATGAAATTTAGAATGATGTTCCAAAATGTAATCTGTTGACAATTTTATTGGGTTTCTCTTAAGTTTATAGATTATTAGGTAGAGGTAACATCTTTACAATATCAAATCATATTGCTAGGAAATGGTATGTTATTTCATTTATGTACATCTTATTTTACGTCCCTCCACAGAGATGTAGAGTTTTCTGCATATAGTTCCTGCATATTTCTTGTTTAGGTTTATTACTAGGCATTTTATCTTTTCAACTGCTGTAGTAAATGGGATCTTTCCCTCTAGTATATTTTCTGATTGCTGCACATATAGGAAAGTTGTTGATTTATATAGATTAATTTTATACACTGACACCTTACTGAATTTTCTTATTATTGGTATTGGTTTTGAAATTGTTTCTCATGAAACTTCCAGGTAAATACTCTTATCATTTATACATAATAATAACATAGCCCTTCTTCCAATGTTTACTTATTTATTATTTTATATTGCATATCTAGTACTTTCAGAACAATATAAATACTTGTGGGAAAAGTGGGAACTTTGGCCTTGTTCCCCATTTTAATGGGAATGCATCTAGTAGTTTGCCATTAAGCACAATGTTGAATTTTGTCTTTAAAAAATGTATAAAGAGGGGCTGGGGTTGTAGCTCAGTGATAGAGTGCTTGCCTCGCCCATGTGAGGCACTGGGTTCGATCCTCAGTACTATATAAAAATAAATAAATAAAATCAAGGTAATGTGTCCAATTGCAACTAAAAAATATTTACAAAAAATGTGTAATGATAATGATGGTGTCAAGGAAATAGCCTTATTTCCCTATTAGGTTTTTTTCCTCAATCTGGAAGGGTATTGAATTGTCCTGAAATATATTTTTAGATTAGGGAGATTGTCTTATGTCTTTTATCCTTTGATTTATCAATGTTGTCATTTATATGAATAGGTTTTCTAATACAGAAGCAGTCTTTTATTTCTAGGATGAGCCTTACATTTTATGATGCATTATATTCTTAACATCCTACTGCAATCTCTGCTGTATTTTAAGAATTTTACATCAATGTTCTCAGATGAGATTGGTCTCTAGTTTTCCTTTATATATTTTGTAGTTGTTGGGTTTGGCTATGTTAAACCAGGAATATTATGCAGGAACCTGTCTCCTCTGTTCTCAAGATTCCAGGGTCTAGAAAGTGTATAATATAATTTTGATATTGTATATGTTCCTGGGAGATTGGTAGAGTTAATGCAAGACTATGTGATTGTGCTATTTTGGGGGGCGGTCAAATTTATCAATATTTTCTACAATAACTGATGGGTTTAGATATTCTTTTCTTCTATCAGTATTTGTAATTTTTGTTTGTCTAGAAACTCAGTCAAAGTTTTTATAAAGTATTCACTTACTCTTTTCATTTACTCTATAATTGTGGTAATTTCTCCATTTCACATTTTGGGTGTTTGGGTTTCTTAAAATTAGATTAACAATTTTTTTCCTGTTTTATATTTTCTTTTGAAGAACTGGCTTTGGGCTTTCATTATTAGTTCATGTGTTTTGCTGTGTATTATTTCTGCCATTAGTTTTATTATCTTTCTGCTTGATTTAGCTTTATTTTTGAGATTTCCCTAACTACTTTTGTTGAATGCTTAATTCATTTATTTTAATTTGTTATTATATATTAATGTAAGTATTGAAGGCTACAGATTTTCCTTGGACTACCGTTTAGTTCACCATATCCTTCAGCTTTAGATATTTTTGTTAATGTTACTTTATAAGCATTGTGCAATTTCATATAACATTTCCTCTTTGATTGAAGTAGAAGGGGGTTTTTCCTTGTTTAATTTCTGGAGATTTTTTTTTTTTTTTACTTTCATATGTGTCTTTGTTTTTAGCATATGAAGAAATTTAGATTTTTCCATTATCTTGATTTTTGACTGTTGTGGTCTGTTTTAAATTGAACCATCTTACATTTTGTTTCTGCTTTTTAATATTTTAGCATTTTCTATGGATTTTACTTTATGATTTTTTTGTCTGTGAGGTGCTGGGGATGGAACCCAGAACCTTGCACATGTTAGGCAAGTGCTTTACCACTAAGCTACACCCCAGCCCTGCTTTATGAATTTCTTCTCTCTTTAAAAAGAAAAATAATCTTTTTTTAAAAGATTCAGAATATTGCCATGCACAGAGGTGCACACCTATAATCCCAGCAACTTGGGAGGCAGGAGGATCGCAAGTTCAAGGTCATCCTTGGCAACTTAATGAGACCCTGTATCAAAATTAAAAACGAAAAAAGGGCTGGGATGTAACTCAGTGGTAGAGCACCCCTGCATCACTCAATTCTCAGTACTGCAATAATGGAAAAGAAGAGAAAAGAAAGAAGGAAAAGAAAAAAAAAGAAAATGAAAAGAAGATTCAGGGTACTTAGATCTTCATCATATATTACATGTGTTATAGTCATTAACATTATAGTGTCCTTCTTTGTCTTATTCATTTCTTTTTGCCTTTAATTCAACTTTTTATGATATGAATATCATGACTTGCATTTTAAAGTTTTGGAATTAATTAATTTATTAAACAAATGTTTATTGAACACCTACTATGTGCCAGGCACTAGAGACCAGATGAATGAGACAGACAAGATCTCTGACCTCATGGGGCTTATATTTCAGTTTGAGAGTGAAATACCAAAATAAACAAGTAAAAATAAGTATGTAATATAATATCAGTAGGCTGTGATAAATGCTCTGAGAAAGAACAAAGTAGAATAAGGATGATTAAGGATTAGTCATCTCTATTTTAGATCAGCTAATCAAGAAAGGCCTCTCTGCTTGATATTCATTTGTCATCATTTACTTTCTACTCACTACTTTTGGTTTTTATTTTTCTGGGAGATATGCCCAAATGAGAACAGTAGGGATGTCTGGATATGAATTTCTGATGCAAGTGAACAAACACCTAGCCAGGATGGGGGCTGGAGATAAGGGGAATGAAGGCCATTTTACTTTCTATTCTGTCTGAGCTTGGCTACCATTATGTATATTATCTTTTAATTTTGTATTATTATTATTATTATTATTATTATTATTATTATTATTTTGATACCAGGGATTGAGCTCAGGGGTACTTAACCACTGAGCCACATCCCCAGCCCTTATTTATTTTTTTTTATTTTGGGACAGGATCTTGCTAAGTTGCTTAGGGCCTCGCTAAGTTGCTGAGGCTGGCCTCAAACTTGCAATTCTCCTGCCTCAGCCTCCCAAGCCACTGGGATTACAGATGTGTGCCACTGCACGTGGCTGTATTATTATTTTTAAAAAGAAATATTCCTAGTCTTCATTATGATCACTGAATGGATATTCTGTCTGATGACAGAATTTCCTGTCACTGGGCAGGACTTAGAATGATGGCTGTTTTCTCATAGGCTGAAGCAGGAAACCAGATCTGTATTTTAGAGGGCTTAACTTTTTATACCCTGAAGTCAAAAAGATGTCTTTTTAACTTTGGTCACTCTTTATTTTAAAGAAGTTTGGCATTTGACACTGACTCAAATAAACCTGGACTTTTTTCCTTAGAGATTTTCTTCTATCACTTATGAGAATTTTATTTCACCTCACAAGGGATAGTCTTTAATTTTCTGATAGTTTTTCCTTATAACTATATTATACATATATGCATATAATATTTATACATGTATATACATACATCAGATATGTAGTACATTAAATTTTTATAAACCCATACATCCTTAACTCTTGAGCTTGAATTTATTTTGGTGTCTAATAAGTGGTCTAGCTCCAAATAGCACCATTCTGCAGTTTTCTCAAAGACATTTATTAAATAGTCTTTCTTTATCTCCTTGTTTTGGAAGATTACACATATATGATGATTTGATAGATGGTCTTTTTGTTTCTGGTCTTTCTATACTGTTCTGTTTGTCAAGAACACACTTTCAATCATTGTTGTCTTGTAAAATGCTTGATAACTTACTTATCCCCTTTCCCATTTCTTCTATAGCAGAACATTCTTTAACATCCTTTCCTTTTTTGCAAGTTTATATTTAAAAAAAAAATAGACGGGCATGATGGTGTGCACCTGAAATTCCAGCAACTTGGGTGCCTGAGGCAGGAAGATCACAAGTTCAAATCTAGCCTCAGCAACTTAGCAAGGCCCTAAGCAACTTATGGAGACCCTGTCTCTAAATAAAACATAACAAAAGGGCTGGGGATGTAGCTCAGTGGTAAAATGCCCCTGGGTTCAATCCCCAATGGTTAAAAAAAAAAAAAAACTGAAGTAAAAAAAAAAAATAGAAGTTTAGAATTTTCTATATTTGAAAATTCTGATTGGGACTTCAGTAGGATATATTATAAAACTCATTGAGTTCAGAGATGATTAACCACTGAGCCACAAACGTATGAATGAACAGAAATGTATGAATGGCCTGCTTGTGTTTTTTGTTACATATATAAGAACATGGAAAGTATGCACATCCCATTCATGATATAGGTTGCATCTGGAGGGGCAGGGGACTGGACACAAAGCATGTTATTTCTATTTGTCGAGAAAAATGTACAATGCATGCATAAAAATGCTAATTCTGGGTGGTACTTGGAAATGTGGTTATTTATTATAGCAATCTCTGTACATTTCTAAATATTTGAAATCTTCATAATGTAAAATCAACAAAAACAACAGATAAAACAGGATAAATAGACTTGTAAGTCCCAGAACACAGCCTATCCAATCTAAGTGGTATAAACAAACTGAGGTAGTATGTGTGTATCTCGACTTTGGAGCTAGACAGTTTAAGTTCAGATTCTAGCTCTGCCACTTATTAACTTTATGACCCTAGGAAAGTGACTTGACCTGTCCATGTCTCAGTTTCCCTATCTGTAAAATCATGATAATAATAGCTACCACCTAGGCTGATCATGAGGGTTAATTAAATTAAGATAAGGAACACACTTAAAATATTACCTGATACTTAGTATATGCACAATGAATGTTAGAAGTTGTTATTAGTAGTATGATTATTATATTTCTTACACATATTGCAGTGTTTTGTGGCCATTTAAATTTTAATGTAAATAGGGGCTGGGGTTGTGGCTCAGTGGTAGAGCACTTGCCTTGCATGTGTGAGGCCCTGGGTTGGATCCTCAGCCCCACATATAAATAAATAAAAATAAAGGTCCATTGACAACTAAAAGAATATTTTTTTTTAAAATTTACATAAGTAATGGCGTCCAAACTGTGGACCTGTCCACCACATGCTTATGTTACTTAACCTTCATCTGCTGTTTTGCAGGGAAATGGCTCATTCCAAGACTAGCTTCCCATGGGCAACCCCCTTCCATCCTTGCCTCGAGAACTCATCACTGGATTTATCAAGTCATCGAGCAGTTTCTTCTCTTGATCTCCTCGGAGACTTCAAACAGGCCTTGAAAAAAACGGAGGAAACTTCCCTTTATGAGGAGGGGAGCTCCCTTGCCGCCATGCCCCGCCCACTGCGCAGCCGGGCCTTCTCAGAGAGTCACATCAGCTTGGAGCCCCAGAGTACCCGGGCCTGGGGACAGCCTCGCAGGGAGCTCTTTAGCAAAGGGGATGAGACTCAGCCAGATCCTCTGGGAGCCAGGAAGAAGGCCTTTCCTCCTCCTCGCCCTCCTCCTCCAAACTGGGAGAAGTACAGGCTCTTCCGGGCAGCCCAGCAGCAGAAGCAGCAGCTGCAGCAGCAGCAACAACAACAACAACAGCAGCAGCAGCAGCAGGAGGAGGAGGAGGAAGAGGGGGAGGAAGAGGAAGAAGAAGAGGAAGAGGGAGAAGAAGAGGAGGAAGAGTTGCCACCCCAGTATTTCAGCTCAGAAACCACTGGTTCCTGTGCTCCCAATCCTGAGGAGATCCTAGAACAACCACAACCCCTTGGTCACCGGGAGGCTTCAAGGCAGGGTTCACAAAGCCTCCCAGATCAAGAGTCCTTTGCTCTCCATTCCAGTAATTTCCTGCCTCCAATAAGAGGCCACCCAGGTTCTCAACCTGAGCAGGCTCAGCCCCTTTGCTATTATGGTGTTGGTGGACTTTGGAGGACATCAGAGCAGGAGGCCACTGATTCCCCCAAGTAAGTGTTTGTGAAAGGTATTGAGTCCCTGAAGAAGTAGGCAGCATTAGTTTGAATTCTGTCTCTGCCATTTTCCAACTGGGCAGGTCAATGAAACTACTACTAGCGTCAGTTTTCCTACCTGGAAAATGGGTGTGATGATGCCTGCTCCTTATGGTTGTTGTGAATGTTAAGATAATTTATGTGAAGGACACAGATACATGCTTAGCACTGAGTAGATGCTCAGTAAAAGAGAGTTGTTGATATTCTTATCCCTAACATCATTATTAAAATACTGTTTTATTTCTCAGTTTTTCTTCAAAATATACATCAGTATCTGGCCCCTGATCCTGAAGCCATGAAACCCTTCTTGCCTTTACTAGGCCTTTCTCAGACATCTGGTCCAAGGTTTTTGTTTTTTTTTTTTTTGTTGTTGTTGTTGTTTCACTTGCTCTCCAGAACAAGAGGCTAGCTTCTGGCAACCTGACCTGCCTCTACTTTAGGATAAATAGCCTGCACCTATAAATTCTCCCCCCAACCCTATCATCAAAGGTATTCCTGGGGCTGGGTACTTGTCCCCAGCCCCTTATGTCAGCTAAGTACATTGTCCTTATGACAGCTAAGTGCATTCTTTGTCCTATTTCTCCCCTTTCTGTTTCCCTGCCTCCTCATATTTGCTTTGGTGGACAACAGGTGGTAATTAGGTTGACTAGGCGGGGAGGTCAAGTAGGAATGTGGTCTGAGAGCAGGACTTCCAGTGTCTGCTAACTCCACTGTGACATTGCTTGTTTGCATACCTCACAGTGCCTGGTTATCTTTTAAGCAGCAAAGCAAAACCCCAGGACCACCATTGCTCAGTGCTTTGGCTCTCATGTCTTCCTGCCCTCCTGAGGGGAGACATGTGCACTCTTGTGAGAGGTGGGTGCCAGGAGGTAGATATATTATGAGTGCTTTCCTTAAATCCTTTATAGCAGGAACTTGCCAGGGACATGTTGTTATTGGAAGTACCTTGTTATTGTGTCTTTGATTGACAGACAAATCTTGTTACTTGGTGTTTTAGTCAGCTTTTTCACTGCTGTGACCAAAGGACCTGACAAGAACAATTTTTTTGTTAAATAATTTTTAGTTGTCAGTGGACCTTTATTTTATTTATTTTTATGAGGTGCTGAGAATTGAACCCAGTGCCTCACACGTGCCAGGCAAGCACTCTACTACTGAGCTACAACTGCAGACCCTGACAAGAACAATTTTAAGGAGGAAAAGTTTATTTGGGGGTTCATGGTTTCAGAGATCTTAGCCCATAGATAACTGACTCCATTCTTCAGGGCCCAAAGTGAGGTAGAACATTATGGCGGGAGGGTATCGTAGAGTAAAGCAGGTCTGGACATGGGCACCAAGAAGCAGAAAGAAAATAAGCTCAGCTCACCAGATACACACCCCAAAGGCACGCCCTCAATGACACACGCCCTCCAGCCACACCCTCCCTGCTTTCAGTTACCCTCAGTTAATCCCTATCAAGTGATGAATTCACTGATTGGGTTAAGGTTCTCATAATCCAATCATTTCACCTCTAGGCCTTCTTTCATTGACTCACACATAAGCCTTTGGGGGACACCTCATATCTAAAGCATAACACTTGGTTATCTGGAGGTTTTGGAGCAATTTTCCAGTCCAAGGTGCCACACACAGAGCATGTACAGGGCCTGGCTCCCAGGCACTGGGAATCCCTTATCAGGTCCCAATATGGCTGTTTCTCAAACTGTCTAGTTGGGCAGCATACTTACTGCAGCTAGAAAACACTTTGCAGAAAGTTACTGTAATGGTTACTCATCAGAGCTGGGAGAAGGGAAAGTAGCTCAGCACATAATAGGTGCTGGTTAAGCATTTCAGAAGAAATGAGTAAATGAATGACTAAATGAATGATTGAACATTTATTAAGCATTTGCTATGTGCTAGATACTGCTAGGCATTTTCTGTCCATTATTTCATTTAATCCACCCTATAGCCCTATTGGCCATTATTATCCCAATTTGACAAATAGGAAAACAAAAGCTTAACAAATGAGGGACTAACTAATTTGGTGTTATACAGCAAAGATTCAAAGTTAGATCTATGTGATTCTAAAACCCGTGAGTATTTTATCTTCTTCAACAACCTCTCTAGGGAGGACTTATTGTTCCAGTCATCTAGGTCTTCAGGAGACCCTCTTCCCTCCTGTAGAGCAGTACTTGTGGGACCACCATCATCCTCTTTTATGTATTTTCATTCACCTTGGCACTTTGGACCCAGAGATGTTACTACAGATCTTATAAACTGGTCCAGAGATTCTGGGGGTGGGGTGTTCTAGGGATTGAACTCAGGGGCATTCAACCACTAAGCCCCATCCCCAGCCCCATTTGTATTTTATTTAGAGACAGGGTCTCACTGAGTTGCTTAGGGCCTCGCTATTGCTGCAGCTGGCTTTGAACTCGTGATCATCCTGCCTCAGCCTCCCGAGCCGCTGGGATTGCAGGCATGTAAGGTGTGTGCCACTGCGCCTGGCTGGAGACTTTTCTTTACTGACTGTGGGATACAAGGGAAAAAAAAAAATATATATATATATATATACACACACACACACACACACACACACACACACACACATATTTGCTTATAGTCCTAGCTTTGGCTGCAAAAAATAAATTCTTGATGATTCTCTGAGTAATGGAAATTTAAGGAAGAGCGTCATTCCCAACATAGCTAACATTTTTTGCCTGTTTACTATGTGCCCAGCAGTATCCTAAGCACTTTCATGGACAGATAGTCCCTGACTTAGGATGATTTGACTTAGGATAATTTGGCTTTATGATGGTGCAAATAAAAATATGCATTCAACAGAAACTGTATTTCCTATTTTGCATTTTGATTTTCTTTTCCCGGGCTAGCAAGATGCAGTATAATACTGTTCCAATGCTGGGCAGCAGCAGCGTCTGCAGTTCCCAGTCAGCCACGTGATTACATGGGGAACAAACAAGACTATGCTGTACTGCATGGATAGGCTCTGATGTTCCGTAGATTAGGTGTATTCAAGACACTTTCAACTTATGATATTTTCAATGTACCATGACTTTATCAAGATGTAACCTCACTATATTGATTGATTTGATCTCCAGAATGATCCTAGGGAATAGTGACAGTGAGTCTCCTCCATTTATTAGACAAGAAAAGTGAGGCCCAGGGAAATGATAGAACTTCATGACAAGATCACAGGTAACCAGACTCCCTGGGTTCTTCATCCCAGGATCTCTGGGCTCTTGAAGGACATTCTGTTCCAGACTCTAGGATGGCAGAGAGTGCTAACCAGAAGGAATCAGCTTTACAATTTTGTAAGGAAGCATAGTATTAGAGGCAAGTTGATGTAGACTATTTTATTCTGAAATGCAAACAAACACATGTACATTTCAGCCAAGCTAAGCCACTATGTCTCTGTAACCCATGTACCATTCAACTAAAAATATCAGTGACACACGTAGAAGCAAATTAGCAGAATTATCAAATGTTGGTAACGTCTAATGGCTCTGAGTCAAGGGTAGGTATATCTTGCTTTAGGGACTCTCTGCACTTCCTTCCAGGGCTCTGTGGAAGGACTCTGATTTTTGCTTTGATGTTCACTTTCCAATTCTGAATATGTTCTCACACATCTCCTGTAACTCCTTCCCTATTCATGGAGATGCTGAGGAGTGCTGCCCTAGAGCACAGTGTGAAACACGATCTACTCTAATATGATGCAGGGCTGTGTCTGCTGAGGGACTGTGTCCCCAATTAGCGCATCCTTTCTTTTCTAATTTCTGACTCAGAATTTTCACACATGCCCTAATATTTTTTTCACAGATAGGACTTCCCTAAGTTCATATTTTCATTATTCCTCCCAGAATGTTCTCTTTTCTCTGTTAACAAAGGTAAACTCCAATTAGAAAATTCCTTACATATACAGTTTTATAAGTTGTCCCTTTGCCTGTATAGTATAATGGCTAAAAGCACAAATTTTAGATTCAAGTTGCCTGGGCAAACCCAGTTCTGGTGTTTACTGGCTGGTGACCTTGAGAAAAATTATTTTACCTCTTGGTGCCTCATGTTTCTCATCTCTGAAATGGTTATGATGAGCATTCAGTTATATATCTATATGTGCAAATGTGTGTGTGCAAGTGTGTACGCATACACACATGTGTACATATGTGTGGTATCTATCTTAGGACCATTTCTGGCACATGGTAAACACTGTGTGACTATTAGCTAGCATTGTTCTTATATCAGTGTTATAAGCTTGAAGCCCTACATGTAAAATGAATTTCCTAGGATGAGGAATATTGGCATGCCAAAGTTTCTTTTGTGCAATAAATTAGGAGACAGCATAGCATGAATCAGTAAATAGCTGTGGAGCCTTTTAGCCATTATTTTTGACCTTTATCTAAGAGCTGCAAATAGCTGCAAAAATGACTAATGAGTTTCTCCTATTTTTCCCTTTCAAACAGCTAGAGGTTAGCAAAGGGGTAGTGACATAGACAGGTGGTGGGAGAGAGTGGCTGGTAGGCAAAGAGAATATATATGATGGGGGTGGGCCTCCCCCTTGTAGAAACCCTAGGCAGAATTATTTACTGCTTCATCAGTGAAACCCGACATTGTAGCATTTCTCTTTTGTTCTTCCCACCAGACCAGAAGTCTCGATGGCAGAAGAGTCCAAACCCAATCCAGCATGGAACCAGCGCTACTTCTTTCCTGAGGAGAAATTTGCTTTCATGGCCTGGGGCTCTGAGAAGCAGCACCCCAGCCCTGCAGGCTTTGGTGAACCCAAAACAACAGGGTCTGCTCCTCCACTTAAGTTCCTGGGTGTTACTGGTTCCATTTTCTCCCCATTGCACTCTACAGCCATGCAGGAGGCTGGGGCCATTGAGGATATGGTAGAAGTGGAGAGATACTGTTTCTTTTTAGGCCAAGGGCTGCTCTATAGCAGGCAGTCTTAGAAGAGCTCATGAGAGATATGGTTGGCCATGATAAGTCACTTGCAGGGGTGTTAACCCCAGCCTTGAAGATAGTGACCACTGCCAAGGTCATAGGTGACCTCTTTGCTGTGGGAGATTTGCAATGGAGGGGCTATTTCAAACAGGAGTGGCATCAGGAAAGGAGAAATGATGAGAGTATCCACAAAAGTCATAGGAAACTCTTGTAAAAAAGTCAATTAGACAGAGCCCCAGAGTGGGTGGGAATCCATGAATAGGTAGTACAGAGGCCAACAGACTTGGAGGACCCATAGCTAAGGTCTCAGGTACTTCTCCACCATCTCTCCTCTCCACTGGGGCCATGAACCAATAGGAATCATGATCAGAAGCCCAGAGCTTCTGGGGCCTGCCATTTTTTTTCTAGATTTCAGTAGGGTGTTAATGACCAAACCAAATTATCTCTAAAGTCCTCCTAATTGCTAAAATGATGGTTATAGAAATAGTCTTCTAGGAATATTCTTAAAGTATGCCTTTACTTGGCTTCCAGAGAGCCCTTGTGTGGCCTATTTACATGTGAACAGTGCATTTTATTCCATTTTTTTACAACTCTTTGCTGAAGCAGGGTCTCATTTTACAGATGGGTAAATTAAGGAAGTAGAAAGATAAGCAGTCTTTTTCAACAGAGATGCTTAAATGGTCTCTCTTTGTTTCCACAGACAAGAGTTTCAGCACTTCTCACCTCCTCCAGGCGCCTCAGGAATCCCTACCTCTTACTCAGCTTATTACAATATTTCTGTGGCCAAAGCAGAGCTGCTGAACAAGTTGAAAGACCAGCCAGAGATGGCAGAAATTGGCCTGGGAGAGGAGGAAGTGGATCATGAACTGGCTCAAAAAAAGGTAAAGTTTCTTAGTATGCCCTAGAGATTGTTAACATTTGTATCTGGAGGGTAACCAGCTTCTCTATGCCCTCTAAAACTCTTTCGTTCCTATATTTTCAGTATGGAACTCAAACAGTCTCTCTGGGTTTCTCATGGATCCAACTCCAGCTTCTTTTTGATTCAAGAAATAGTAGCAGTTGTAGTAATCAAATCAGTCTCCCCGATCCTTAAGACCATCATATAAAATAGGAATTGCTATCTTTTTTTTTAACCAGCTAGGGGATTGATTTTCCCAAGGGTTATATTCTAAATGATAGATACAGGACTTCAAGTCAAGACTCTGGATTTGTGCTCTACCAAGCTACCCCTCTGAGTTAAGTCAGCCTTGTAGATAACTCAACACCCAGGGCACATAAGGGCTTCTGCCAGTGAGTTCTAGCCAATGGCAGTGTCATTGATTTTTATTCTCTGTGTAACTTTCTGGGAGAGAGAACAGACTTGACTAAGGAAAATAAGGAGAAATTATAGGCTGGCAGACTTTGGTATTTATTTGCAATGATGGTCAATTATCTCTTAGAAATACAAAATAGATAAATGGAGATGATGTTGTTGTTGTTCCAAAACCTCCTTTTCTTCCTCTAAATACCACTAGCCTAGTTTTTAAATCAAGTTCCTGGAATCACTTTGCCCTCCCTGCACTTACCCATTTTATTTCATAAGCAAATAGGGTTGCCATGGCAACCTCAAAAGCCCAATTTACCGTTTTGTGGACATGTGAACTCAATGTAAATTGCTCTTCTGCCCATATTTCCCTTTCAGGACATGACCTGTAGGAAGGTACAGGGCCATTTGCAAAAGTCCTCCTTCCAATTTCCCATCTGAAGCAAAATGTCAGAGAAAGAATTGGAAGCATGGTGGTATCGAAGTTTGATTGCTCCTTTGATTCCATGTTCCCTGAGCATGACAGGGCTGCTCCACGCTTACTCAGGGCCTGACCTGTCAAGGGGCAAACCTAATAAAAGTCTAGCCAGGAGAAGATAGCAATGATCAGAAATGGCAAAGCACAGAACAACAGACAGTGATTTGAAGTGACTGTGGGTGGGCTAGGACAGTTTTTTGTTTCTGAGGAAGAAAGGTGAGGAAGGTCACCAATTTGCAATATCACAGAGAAAAACAGTCATCTATGGCTGGGTCTATATAACTCCCATAGCTGTACATACTGCATTTTCCCTAGAGCTGAGGTTCAGGCTGCAGAGTCCTAGTGCTGAGAAACAAAAGGCTCTTCTACTTCATTCTTCCACCCATCAGATCCTGTCAGCAGGGGTGGGTAGGTGATTTTCTAAGTGTCCCTGGCATTGTGTTTTGTGTGGAGGCGCAGACAATGGTACAATACCTGGGAATCTTTTGATATCTACATATGTTGCCTCATTCACATCACCAATCCCCAGTTCCTGGTGGGTTTTAGAATTTCCCCCCAATGCACACTTATAACATTTCTGACGAAATCATGATCTCCTGCCTTTTGAACACTTCTAAAATATAACAACAGGCTCTAGAACCCAGAGGCAACTCTCTTAGTCTTGGTCACCTTGGACCTCTCTAAATAAATGACTAGTGAGGAACACATTCTAGAAAACTGTAAGCCAATGGTCCCAGAATACCTGAGCTGGAATAATACTAAAAAGAAGCACTGAAGCATGCTTCCTACATGCAAGATACTATTCCAAGCAGGTAACATGTTAAATCATTTAATCCTCATAACCACTCTATGAGATGAGTATTATGGTTAGTCTATTTTTTTAGATGGGGAAATCGAGGCACAGAAAGATTGAGTAACTCATTCCAGATTCAAACCATTACTTTGTGTCAAAGCTGAGGTTCAAACACAGGTAGTATGGCACTCAAGGTAGTATGGCACTCAAGTGCATACTCCTAACCACTTGTAATACTGACTAAAAAAGCTACAGGTGACCTGAGTTGCCTACATGCCTGTCAGAAGCTTGCAGCTAGGTGAGTCTCCTTTAGTTTAGGGGATCTTATAGTAGTAGTGATGCTACTGCTGCTGATGGTGGTGGTGGTGGTGGCAGTGACAGCAGCATCAATTAGCATGCATTGAGCACTTCATGTTCCAGACACAATAGTAAATATTTTACCTCTGTTATCTCAACAGCTGTCACAACAACCAGGTGCAGGGAGTACTTATTCAGTTTATAGATGTGGAAATAGAAGTCTTAGTGGGATTAGGTATCTTGCTCAAGGTCAGAGAGTTGGAGGAGGTAGAATTGGAATCCAAGTGTCTCTAACTCTAAAATTTCATATTGCCTTCCTGTGGTCCCAGAACTGGTTATCCCTTGAATGCACACAAATTGGAAGACACAGGCAGTACTTTCCTTGAGAGAACAACATTTGGTGGTAGGCAGGGGATCACACTCACACACATGACATACCACAGGAACAACTTCAAATTATTCTGAAGGGTTGTAATTCTAGAAAACTTGAGAGTTCTGGATAAAAAATAAGAAAGAGAGGAAGATCATTGAAAGAATCCTTCCAGAGCTTCCAGAGAAGGGTTTTCCATAATGAAGGTGGGAGAAAAGCTGGGCCCTAAAAAAAAAATCATAATACCCAAAGGGAAGAATGAGCGGGTAGAACTGTAGAAGCAACAAAGGAACACAGGGGTAAATCTGGGGAACATAGAGGACAGTGAGTAGCTAATCCTGAAAGATTTTGAGGAGTGAAATTAGAATGATAGGGGGGGACAAGATGGAATAATTATAATATTAATAACAGCAGCCTAGATTTTATTGAGCACTTACTCTGTGCTAATCCCTTTGCATGTATTATCTCACTGAATCATTACCACCCAGTGAAATAGGTGCTGAAAATACCCTCACAACTTCTACAGATAAAGAGAAGTTCACAAACGTCAACTCATCCAAAGTTCCAATTAGGAAGTGGCAGAACTAGAAGTCAAACCAAGTCATTGTGACTCCAGAATGTACACTCCTATCCAAAGGCCTCGAAAGCCAAGCTAAAGGGCTGGGAGTGTAGCTCAGTGGCAGAGCACTTACCTAGCATGCTCAAGGTCCTGGATTTTGTCCCTAGCACATAATAAATAAATAACCAACCAACCTAAGAAAAATCTTAGGCTGAGGATATAGCTCAGTGGTAGAGCAATTGCCTAGTATACACAAGACCCTTGTTCCATTCCCAGCACCATCACAAAAGCCAAGCTGTGGGGGCAAGGACCTAGCACAGTGCTATAAACAGAGAGATACTTCAGTGGAATGAAGGAGAATGATCAAAAATGACGACACATGCTTTTCCAACCTAGGATCTCACAGACATCTCACTCCTATTTATCAAACAGTCTCAACAAATATTCAATTGCATTGAGCAAATAAGGCTTAGCCCTTGGGTAGCACTTGTCTAATGCCAAGAAATCTGATGATGACATGGAGATGCCTACCAGACAGGGACAGCAGATGCCTGTCCAGAGCACCAGAATTGCTCACCATTTGCTCCGATTTTCTTGGTTTCCAATGACTGGGGTAGAGCCTACCATCCGTTACGTGGATCCCAATACAAGAGTGATGGGCACTGATCCGTTTCTGTTGGTACCCATGCTCATCATTGGTCTTCTCCTGTTTAACTCCCCTAGATACAGCTTATTGAAAGCATTGGTCGAAAACTTTCTGTCCTGCGAGAGGCTCAGCGAGGGCTGCTGGAGGATGTGAATGCCAATTCTGCCCTTGGGGAGGAAGTGGAGGCTAACTTAAAAGCTGTCTGCAAATCCAATGAGTTTGAAAAATACCGCTTGTTTATTGGGGACCTGGACAAAGTGGTCAACCTGTTGCTGTCACTTTCTGGACGATTGGCCCGGGTGGAGAATGCTCTCAACAGCATTGATTCAGAGGCCAATCAAGAGAAGGTAGAATTGGGGTCCTTGGGGATGTGGATGGAGAGAAATGCCAGGTGTTTCTCCTTAGGACTCTCTCTTTCATGTTTGGCTATTATGAGAGGCAGAAGAGTAGAATGTTAGCAGTGTGAGCACTGGCTTTCAAGTGTACCCCAATTCTAACTCTACCACTTACTAGCTGTGTAACTGTGGACAGTGTACTTAACGTCACTCTCTCTCAATCTCTTCATTTGTACAATGAGGTGAACACACTACCTGCCATGTCGGGTTGTTGTGAAGATGAAGTTAGATAATCCATGTTAAATACTGAGGCAATCCAGGGTAAATACCGAGTTGGTGCTAGCTGCCAGTAGTAGTGATGGTGGTAATGGCAGGAGCAGCAGCAGCAATTTTGCCTCACTGTCTCTAGATTTGGAAAGGGAGTTTTCATCAAGCAGTTGAGATGGAGAGACTGTCAGTTTCACAGGTTGGCACACACTGTGTCCATACCTGAATCAAACTGCAGCACCCTTCTCTATGTAAATGGCTTTGAAATCACCACAATAAGGGAT
The DNA here is from genome assembly GCF_001458135.2 of Marmota marmota marmota. NCBI lineage: Eukaryota > Metazoa > Chordata > Mammalia > Rodentia > Sciuridae > Marmota > Marmota marmota. The sequence continues at coordinate 188,212 of NW_026000253.1, forward strand.
GCATATACATGTGCACATCCACTCAAATGGAGGCACACGCCATAGAGAAAGCATTACCACAATGATGGTTCATGAGGCTGCTCTGTTAGAGCCTTCCCCGATCGCCAAACCCAGTGACAGTTCACAGATTAAAGATAGCCTTAGAGAAGGAAAGAGGTTCTAGCACATCCCCCTCTCCAGAGTGGCTGTGACGTCTGTGCTCCTCCAGCTACAGGAGAGAAAGGCATTTCTATGGCGGTGGCCTTTACATTGGGAAATCTAGGAGTGATCAATTAGCAGAACGGGTAGTTGCTTGGTGGTGCCTCCCTGGTGAGCACTGCTAGGCAGATGCCTGATAATTAGGAGAGCACTTAATTGGTTCTCTGCTTCCCCAGTTGGTGCTGATAGAGAAGAAGCAGCAGCTGACGGGCCAGTTAGCAGATGCCAAGGAGCTGAAGGAGCACGTGGACCGCCGGGAGAAGTTGGTGTTTGGAATGGTCTCCCGCTACCTGCCTCAGGATCAGCTCCAAGATTACCAGCACTTTGTCAAGATGAAATCTGCTCTTATCATTGAACAGCGAGAGCTGGAAGAGAAGATCAAGCTTGGGGAAGAGCAGCTGAAATGTCTCAGGGAGAGCCTACTCCTGGGGCCCAGCAATTTCTAATTCTCTCAGCAGACTGCCACAGCATCCCTGCCTGGTCACAGTGGGAAGTGCTTTCGATCTTCAGTCGTGGTTTGTTAACAAGTAAACGGCAACAAGTTAGTGATTCATCCCAGCCCTCTACCCTGGCTCTGTCTCACGGCTTTTTCCCTAGCAGTGGTCCCAACCAGTGAGGGGACCCTAGGGGGGCACCAAGCTTCTGCAGGGAGCTGCGGCAAGGTGTGATCACACAACCACATTCTCCTTCCCACAGTGTATGTGGGCAAGCATTCACGGCCCACAGAATCACCAAAGTGCCTTTATTCTCTCTGTATCCGGACACCAAAGACCAAGAACTCCCCACCCATCTGTGCAGCTCCATTGTGCTCCAGGGCTTAGGGCCCAGACATCTCCCACAGAGAACTGCCTGACTTGAGGGCATTCATCTACCACCATTTTCAGAGCCTCACCCAAGCTTTGTAGTGGGAGGCATAGAAGAAGGGATTGTATGTGACAGAAGATGGGCAAAGGTAGGGCATCCTTAGGTGCCCCTCAGGAAAAAGCCAGGCTTAAACCAGTTGGCTCCACTTCTATCTTTCCTAGAAGCTAGTTGAGGGGAAGAGGCCTACTCTCATCCTTGACTAGTGAGGCCTTCTTCCTGTCCTCAGACCTTAGGCCTATCACCTCATATTTGATCTTGCCCTTGTATCACTGGGAGTTCCAGGTGCCTATTCCAGGACTTCACACTATGGGCTTTTAGTAGCTACTCCAGTTGACTTCTAGATATAGGTTTCATTATTGGGGGAGAGGTTTCTTGTTATATTTTCAATGACCTTTTGATTGTATTTATTTTCATGTTTTGATTGGGTTTTTTTTTCATTTTTGAACTAATAAGGTGAGGAGAGGGAAGTTAGAGAGGGGAAAGAAAAAGAGAGGGGAAGAAGAGCATTTTCTGCAGATCAGACTGAGTCTAGGTAAGCAAGTACTGAGGCATTGAATTCTTCCCCACATAGCTACAAGTGTCTAAGAATGGAGTTCTTCCTTTGAACTCATAGCCACCCTACCATGGCCTGCCCATGTTCTTCCTTTGAAATCTAGATGACCATGAACTTAGCATACCCCAGCACAGTTCAACTTTTTTTTTGTGCTAATATTTGCAACCAAAGAAATTTCCCCAAATTAACAATAATTGCCCATTTCTCTAGCATCTCTAAGTCATGGGATGGGTGGAGGCACTCCTCTAACAACTTTTTTCTCAGCCTGTGACCTGGCTCAGGGAACCCAGACTATGATAGCTGGGAACAAATTATGATCCAGCCAGGATCTTAGGCAAAGATGATCCATCCTTATCTTTGCAGGCTGTGTGCCAAGAACCCCAGCAGGTGCCTGAAGCTATGGGTAGTAACCAAAACTTATATGTACTGTTGTTTCCTATACTTCCTACAGCATTGCCATATAGTACCAGAGTTAATCTATCTTCCTTGTTTTATGCCCTGGTGTCTCCTTTGCTTCACTACTCTTGCACTTTGGAACCATTATTAAATTTAAAAAAGGGGTTACTTGAACAGAAACACTGCAGTACTGCAACAGTCAATTTGATAACTGAAATGGCTCCTAAGTAATTAAAGGGAGGGTAGCCCATACAGTGTGGATATGTTGGACAAAGGTATGTCCCAGGTAGGATGTAGCAGGATTGCATCATTCTGCTCAGAATGATACACAAATGAAAGCTTATGAATTGCTTATTTCTGGAATTTCCCACTTAATATTTTTAGACCATGGTTGACCACAGAAAGTAAAACTACAGATAAGGGGGAACTACTATACAAAGAACTGAAGTTGCTGCTATTGCCAAGGCCCTGAGACTTGTAGCCAGCTTCTACCCTGGAAAAGTTAGCCATTGGGCAATGGCAGAAAGGGAATTATAACCAAACTGTGTCCTATTACCCAGCTCATTGTCCCCATTGCTTGCTAACTAGGGTCAGTCCTTGGCATTACACAGCCCATCTAATCCCATCCCAGCCGAGCCCTGGCACCTTGTTACTGCTGAGTTCCTCAGAGCCCTTGCAACTTAACTGCAGCAGCAGGGGTACCTCACTCAACCAAAGAATTTGCCAAGGAACTTTGCTGCTGCTACAGATACTGGTTACTAATTTCCGTTTCCTCTACATTGTGTCTGAAAACAATAGGAAAATCTTGGCCAGGAGGGTATCCTGGGGGTGGTGGTAACCCTTTATGTGGGGACCTGGGTGTGCTCTTAGTACTGCTGCCAATGCCAAGACCACTGTTAGAATGTCAACCTTGTCATTCTCCCCTCTGGTGGAAGATTCTACTCTATTCAGGAGGGTTGATGGCTTTTAAAGGGCTGGGTTTACCCAAGTGAAACTTGAGAAATTTGGGAGAGTGCTTTGAATACAGGCCATTATTGCCACCTTTCAAAATGAAACAGAAGCCCTAGGTAAATAGTAAGCCCAGTTGAAATGTCTTTTATTAGGAGATGATGCCAATATGTTCCATCATTACAAGATTTTTTGGCTGGAATAGATTTTGTTGGGGCGGGGGTACTGGGGATCGAACTCAGGGGCACTCTACCACTGAGCCACATCCCCAGTCCTATTTTGTATTTTATTTAGAGACAGGGTCTCACTGAGTTGCTTAGCACCTTGCTTTTGCTGAGGCTGGCTTTGAACTTGCAATCCTCCTGTCTCAGCCTCCGGAGTCACAGGGATTACAGGTGTGCGCCACCACGCCCATCTGGAATAGATATTTGAAGTATGTACCCAGGGAAAAAAGTGGTCAACTTAACTGGTCACCATGGCATAGCTAGTGTGTTTGTGTGTGTGTGTGTGTGTGTGTGTGTGTGTGTGTGTGAGAGAGAGAGAGAGAGAGAGAGAGAGAGAGTGTTTTATTTTTTTTTAGCCACATTCTGGTTTTACTCAATTTTTCTCATACCAAAAATCCATTAATCTGTTTTTTTGTTGTTGTTTGTTTGTTTTGTTTTTGTGGTGCTGGGAATTAAACCCAGGTCCTCGCACATGCTAGGTAAGCACTCTACCACTGAGCTACAACCCCAACCTTAACACTGTTATTTTTGTACCACATCCCACCTCAAATTAGTTTCTAGAGTTGGAATGAGAACACAAGGATGCTCATTTTCACATAGAACCATAGGTCCCAAAGTACTTAAAAAGTAACCCCCAAACTCTACTGAGCAGTAGAAGTTTAGTAGATAAAGGTGAACTACTAAACAGACACTGGCATATAGCACCTGCCTGCCATGGCAGTCCCCTTGTGAGAGATAGTGCTACAAAGCTGCCAGTATTATCTAAGATGCAATAGTTCTCCCCTATTCTCAGTGTAAGGGGCTCAGCCTTCTTCCAAGGCCTTTGAGGGGGTAGCAGTTTGGAAGACAGGCCAGATGGTATCCCCAAAGACAGTTATTGGTCTTGACTTCTGCCCTTTCCCTTCAAATATTTACATTGCCCCCCATGGGGAAAAAGGAAAGCTGATGGTGGATTGATAGAAAGGAGTCCAGTATAAGAGTTACTATCAGTTATCCCCTCTACTTCCCTCATCCCCAGGGCTCTGGATAGTTGAATCTCCCACAGTGATCCCACTGTTGTCTCACAGCTGGACACTCACCCAGGATCTAGAAGTAAATGCCAAAGTGGAGTCCAAGAGAATGAGACAGAGATACTTAAAATAAAGCACTAGCATGGGAGAGAATAGGAGAGGGAAGGAAGGACAGAGGGTGAAAAGATGAAATGGCTCTTTCAAGGCTGGGTTCAGATTCTGTTTTCCATTTAACTTCATGTGCCAAAAAGCTTCCCCGGGTCATCAGAGCCACATCCTGAACCCCAGCCTCCCTGAGGGTGCTGCTTTGCCAGTAGCAGGCCCCAGACAGAGGAAGCTGGACACATTTCTGGCTACTTCCACCCATCTGGAGCTTGGCAACTCCTGCTGTCTTGGCCAGAGGAGTTGCCTATGCCAATAATATTTCTGTAACAGCATATTGTACTATTTGAAGATTAGTAGATCTTTAGGGGGTGGGTGGGTCATGGGCCATTTGTATAGATAAAGAATCAGTGTTTGTTGTACAACTGTGGGGGGGATCAATCCCAGGTGAAGCTTATTTTTTTGAATCTTACTGTCTCTATATTTGTGTCCTCCACCACTCCCTTCTTGGCTGACATAGATATGCCTGCCAGATTGTCATCAAGGGTCATACTTTAATAAAAGGTGCTAAGGACAGAAAATAATTGTCTCGTGTGTTTTGACTCAGGTTATGAAAATTCCTTAATATTCTGCTGAGAAGTATCTCAAAGGAATTTGATCACCTATCTATTGTCTGTCATAGATAGCTTTGACAAGCAGAGCCCTCCCACATTCCTAAACCTCTACTTTGAGCTCTTAGGGATGATATTGATACTATACCATTTATTATCCCTAGTAAAATTGCAGGGTCTGACATAGCCTTTTAAAGGGAACAGCTTTTAGACATCTATTCTAAGAACAACTTGACTAGGAGACACAGAGTTTATGTGCCATTGGTCAATTTCTCTTGTTACAACAAGATTGAAGCAAGGCATTTTTCAACTTAGAAGAAATTCAGGACCACAAGCTCTGTCCTTTGGTTCACGGATATATTTCTTGCTCTGTGGGTAGTTATATTGGTCCATTTTTCCATTATTATAACAACATACATGAGCATAGGTAACTTTACAAATTAAAGAGGTTTATTCAGGTCACAGTTCAGAAGGTTCAAAGGCATGATATTTGCATCAGTTTAACTCTGGTGAAGACCTCATGGTGTTCATGTAACAGAGAGATCACATCACATCAGGATGCCAAAAGTGAATCAGGGGTCAGCCTCCTGTTTTTGTTTTTGTTTTTTTGTACTAGGGATTGAACTCAGGGGTGCTTACCCACTGAGCCACATCCCAAGCCCTTTTTGATACTTTATTCAGAGACAGGGTCTCGCTGAATTTCTTCGGGCCTCACTAAGTTGCTGAGGCTATCTTTGACTTGTGGTCCTCCTGTCTCAGCCTCTCCAGCCACTAGGATTACAAGCATGCACCACTATGCCTGGCTAAGGCTCATGTTTTTATAATGTGCTCTCATGATCAGGTGTCCCATAAAAGCTAATGTAATTCCTTATGAGGGCATGATCCCAAAGACCAAAGGATCTCCAACTAGTCCCCACCTCTGTTGCCACACACTAAGAACCAAGCTCCAAACACATGAACCCTTAGGGGACAAACTGAAACTATATTCAAACTATAGCATTAGTCAATGATACCATTATAATTAATATAACCTAACACTCAGTATTCAATATTGAAGATTCAATAATAAGAGTAATCTCAGGTACAGACCTCAGCAGTATACACATTCCAGTTCTAGAGTCTAGCCTGATCAGAAGTAAACCACCTTCAAGACCTCTTCCAATCTTGAGTTCTGTCTGCTAGTATCATCTTACTTCTAGCTGATTGTCTAGTCTAACAACTTCACCTGAGCTCCCTGGAGAGCAAAGGATCTGATCAGCTCTCCAGAATACCTGAAAGTACATTTAGACCTAAAATGTATTCTAGGCAGCGGTTCTGATGTTAAAAAACTTATTTTTTTCCTAACCCACACTCTGTTCATTTCTCAACTGTCCTTCTCATACTCCAGCTATCCAGTGTAATAGAGGAAAGAACCCAGCATTAGCATCAGAAGAAACCATATTCAAATCATTATTCTGCCTATTCTATGAACCTGGGTTACTTGCTCAGCTTCCAATATAATTTTCTTATCAGTAAAAAGGAAACATTAATATCTGCATAGCAAGGTTGTTTAAACTTGAAAATAATAAAAGCTACTATCTACTGAGGAGTTGTTACAAAGGCAGAATCCCTGGCCCTACCCCAAACTCAGTGATAACAGTCTCAATTTTAACTAAATTCCCAGGAGATTCATTTGCATATTGATGGTAGAGAAACACTGACCTATCACAAGCATATTCAGTACATGGTGACTATTACCACAGTCTTCTTTGCTTAATCCAGACACATTCTTGATTTTCTCTTATTGCTCGAAACTACCTACCTAAATAAATTCAGGACAAAGTTGCAGGACACAAGGTTAATATATGTCTTAGTCCATTTTGTGATGTTGTAGCAGAATACCTAAGACTGGATAATTTATAATGAAGAAAATACATGACCTCATGGTTCTGGAGCCTGAGAAGTTCAAGTTTGAGGGGCCAGCATCTGCTGAGTGGCTTCTTGCTATGTGATGCCATGACAGAAGAGCAAAGAGTGAGCTAGAGAAAGCAAGAAATTGAACTTACCACCTCAAGCCCTTTTATAATAACTATTAATTCATTCATGATGGTAGGGCCCTCATGATCTAAACACCTACCACTAGTCCCAACCTTCCATTACTGTTGCATTGAGGATTAAGCTTCCAACTCATACTTTCTGGTGGACACGATCAAACCATAGCAATATACAAAATCAAAACAAAATCCCTGGATGTTCCCACCACAAAAGAAATGATAAATATTTGAAGGGATAGATATACAATTACCTTCATCTGCATTATACATTGTATACATGTTGCTTTTTTTCTACTATAATCAAAATAGAGGAGGAAAAGTTTATTTCAGGGCTTATGGTTTCAGAAGTCTCAGTCCATTAAATGGCTGACTACATTCCCCAGGGCCTAAAGTAAGGCAGGCCCTCATGGTGGAAGAGTGTGGTGGAGGAAAGCAGCTAGGAACATGGCACCAGGAAGCAAAGAGAGAACCTCCCTCACCGTGGACAAAATACATACCCCAAAGGCATGCCACCAATGACCTACCACGTTTAGCCACATGCTACCTGCCTACAGTTACCACCCAGTTAATGCCTATCAGGGTATTAATTATCAGGTTAGGCTAAGGCTTTCAAATCTCAATCATTTCCCCTCTAAACTTTCTTGCATTTTCTCACATATGAGTGTTTAGAAGATACCTCATACCTAAACCATAATGTATGTCATTGATGCATTACATTGTACACATTATATATGTCACACTTTATGTATATGTACCATAAATATGTACAACTCTTATGTGTCAATTAAAAATAAAAGTAAAATGCAAAAGCTTAAAAAGAAAGCAATTCAATTTACCATAGCATCAAAAAATACTTAGAAATGAATTTAAAAGAATGTAAAACTTTTACACTGCTAACCACAAAGTATTGCTAAATTAGTTCTAAATAATGAAAAGACATCCAATGTTCATGGATCAGAAGACTTAATATTGTTAAGATAATAATATACCCCAAAGTGATCTACAGATTCAATCCAATCTTTATTAGAATACCAGCAGACTTCTTTGCATAAATTGACAAGCTCATCCTAAAACACATATGAAATTGCAAGAGACCCAGAATAGCCAAAACAATGTTTGAAAAGAACAAAATTGGAGGGCTTACAATTCTCAATTTCAAAACTTACTGCAAAACTACAGTAATCAAGACAATGTTGTATAGGCACAAGAATAAGACATGGAAATTAATAGAGAGTCCAGAAATAAACCCTCACATTTATGGTCTGTTAATTTTCAACAAGGGTGCTGAAACAATAAAACAGGGAAGGAATACTTTTTGAACAAATGGTGCTGAGACAACTGGGTATATACTTGCAAAAAATGAAGTTGGATCCTTTCCATATACCACACACAAAAATAAACTCAAAATGAATCCATAAACCTAAATGTAGAAGTTAAAATTAAAGAATTTTAAAAAAGAATACAGGAGTAAATCTTCCTGACATTCAGTCAAGCAATGTTTCATAAGTAACAAAAGGCTATAAATAAATTGGAGTGGATGGGATTGTATCTCAGTGATAGAGCACTTGCCTAGCATGTGTGAGGACTGGGTTCGATTCTCAGCATCACATATAAATAAATAAAGGTCCATCAACAACAAAAATATTTGTAAACAAATAAATAATAAATTGGAGTACATACAGATTAAAAATATTCATGTTCAAATGACACTATTAAGAAAATGAGAAGATCACATAGTAAAAATATATCCATATCATATGTCTAATAATGGAGTTGTTTTCAGAAGCTATTGTAAGCTCTTACATTTCAAAAATAAAAAAGAAAATAACCAAATAAAAAAAGGCAATGGGTTGCAATAGACATCGCTGCAAATAATGTATATGTTTTAGTCTGCTTGTGTTGTCATAACATACCATAGATTGGGTGGCTTAAACAACAAACATTTGTTTTTCAAAGTTCTGGAGGCTGGGAAGTCCAAGATCAAGGTGCTACCAGATTCATGTCTGGTAAGGACCTGAATCCTGCTTCCAGATGGCCACCTTCTTGCTATGTCCTCATATAGCAGAGAGAATGGAAGGCTCTAATCGTTTTCTCTTCTTATAAGGGCACTAATCCCATTATAAGGACCTCGCCCTTGTAACTCATCTTAACCTAATTACCTCACCTCCCAAAGGCCATATCTCTAAATATCCCATTTGGGGTTAGGGCTTTAACATATGAATTTGAGGAGGCCACAGACATTCTTTTTAAAGTAATAGGCATGGAAAAGTGTTCATAGTGAAATTCAAATGAGATGCCACTTCACATAAACTCAGGTGGCTAAAAACATAGACAATAACAAGTGTCAGTGAGGACAAAGAGAAATTGGAGCACTCACACATCGCTGATAGGGATGTAAATTATTACAGCCACATTGGAAAACAGTTTGGCAGTTTCTCAAAATGTTAAGTTTCCATATGACTCAGCAATTCCACTTCTAGATATATTCCCAAAAGAATTGAAAACCAATGTTCAAAAAATATTCATGAATGTTCAAATCAGCATTATTCATAATAGCCAAAAAGTGGGAACAAACCCAAAGTCCATCAACTGAGGAATGGATGAACACACTTTGATATGTCCATACAGTAGAATATTATTCAGCCATAATATGGATCTTTATCCATACTGATGCATGGTATAATATGGGTAAGCCTTGAAAAATATTATTCTAAGTAAACGGAGTCAATTACAAAACACTGCATACTATATGATTCAATTTATATGAAATATCCTGAATAGGAAAATCTATAATGAGAAAATAGATTAGGGGTTGTCAAGGGCTAGGGGTATAGGACAATGAGGTGTAACTGCTAATGGGCATGGGGTCTCTTTTGAAGGTGATGAAAACATTCAAAAATTAGTTTGTCATCATAGTTGCCCAATTCTGTGAATGTATTAAAAACCACTGGATTACACACTTTAATTATTTATTTTAAATATTTTTAGTTGCTAATTGACTTTTATTTTATTTATTTTTATGTGGTGCTGAGAATCAAACCCAGTGCCTCACACATGCTAGGCAAGTGCTCTACCACTGAGCCACCACCCCAGCCTGGATTACACACTTTAAATGGGCATGCTAAATGTTGTGTGAATTGTTTCTCAATTTTTTTTTCCGAGACAGTGTCTTATGGTATTATTCAGGCTGGCCTCAAACTCCAGCCTCAGCCCTCTGAGTAGCTAGGATGATAGGCATGCACCACTGCTTCTGGCTTTTAATGTTTTTTTTTTAAAAGCATTGCTTGTTTCTATGAATCTCATTCTTATTTTTAAAAATCTGAATTGATGGTGAACATGTAGTTCATTCCTGAGCCCAAAAGCTACAATTTTCATAGCATTTTAATTTGGGGGATGAGCTTGTCACTATCTCCCTCCCCTTGCAGACCTAGCAAGCTCAACAAAACAAGAAGGAAGAAGAGTTTCAGCACTTTGTCATGATTATGGCAGGAATAGGAGGTATGGAACCTATTGGAGAGGAGGGACGATTTTTCTAGTCAGGTATTGTGATAGAGTGGTTAAGAACTTCAGCTTATTAGGCAAATAAGCTAGAGTTTGAATCCTGATCCCACCAACTTGCCTTACTAAGTATGTCACCTTAGTAAGTTACTTGGTTCCTCTCTAATTTCTTCATCCATAAAAGGAGGCCAATAAAAACATTACCTCAAAGTGTTACTATGAAGTTTAAATGACATTATCCATATGAACCACTTAATGCCTTCCATATAGTATCTGATAAATGTTAGCTGCCAGATACATTGTTTTTATTGAGGTGAGATTGAAGCAAAACAATATAAGGAAAAGTAAAGCATCCTCACCTTTGAAGTCAGACAATTCTGTTAATGTGACCTTGGGAAGTTATTTATAGAGCCTTAGATCCTCTGTAACAATGAGGATACTAATCCTTCTCTTATAGAGTCAGTTCCAAGTCTGGACACTGCAACCTGCACCACCTAGGTTTGCATACATGATCCAACACTGATGAGTTGTATTACATGGAGCATATTATGTCAGTTCCCTGTACCCAGGTGACCTTTTTTGTCAGTTGATGATGAAAAAAATACTTACTTCCTTGATTTCTTTGGGAATTATTGAGTTAATCCATGACAAAGCCTGTGCAAGGACAGTACCTAGCACAAAGTACTCAATGAATGCTAACTGTTGTCATAAAAATGAAGTAGTGGGACTAGGTTCTGACTCAGTGGTAGTGCATGTGTGAGGCACTGGGTTCGATTCTCAGCACCACATACAAATAAATAAAATAAAGATCCATCAATAACTAATTTTTTAAAGTGAAGTAGGAATCAAATGAGGTCCTTGGTAGGGCTGGACATGTCCCAGGTCCTCAGCAGATGATAGTTCCCTTCCTTTCCCACCCTTTATCTGTACACCAAACCAAGATTTCCTTGAGCTTGCAAATAAAATGTTTCAAACTACATAGTTCCCCATAGTAAGAATTTTCTGGCAGTTTAATACTGCCATCATCAATATGCCCATCTAAGAACAATGCAAACTGTTAGCTGCCTGCAAGATGACTGACTACACTCCAAAGAAAACACGCCATTCAGAGCAATGGGGGGAAAAAAAAAACAAAAAAACTACCTACTTTATATGTGGGTCCCAATTTGAGGATAGTTCAAGAAAGCTCTCTCTTCCTCCTCAATCTCATCCTCACATTTCTAGTCAACTTAAGTCCTATTGAGTTTCCTACCCTGGGTTATGTGTTTTCACATATCTTTTCTTCTACTATTTTTCTGTCTAAATATACATTTTTTTAAACCAAAATCTTCATTTGATCTTTAAAACAGCAATTGTTCTCTATTGAAAAAGGTATTTTTAAACAAAAACCCCCATTTAATCTTTACAACAGTGACTTAAATGCTTTAATTTATTAAATAGAAATTTAAAATTATGGCATCATGTTTGCTGTTTGTAAGTGAAACAAAAAGAATGTAAATGTATAATGCCATTCATTCATTCATCTGCCAAGCATTGTTTTATGGTTCAGATATTCAGAAGTGGACAAGATAGAAAAAGACCCACTCTCATGGAATTTCCATCCTAATGAAAGTGATAGAGAAGCATAAATATGCAATTATATAATACTTTATATAAAAAATACATTCACTATATTTTTACTCCAGTACAGCAGTTAAATATTTAAAATTTGACTTCCACAGCTATTAGGAACAGACTAAATTCATGAATATCCTACCTACCTCTCTTTTTGATGCTGAGAAAGTGCTTTGCCACTAGCTACACATTCAATCCCTTCATAAATCTCTTTGTTACTATAATAACGAAATATTTTACATTAATATTCACCAAAGAATAATACTGCAATGAACATGGGTGTGTGGTATCTCCTCAAAATACTGATTTCCTTTCTTTGAGTTATCTAGCCAGAAGTGGGATTTCTAGTTCATATGGTAGATTTTTTAGAAATATTTTTTTAATTGTCATGGACCTTTATTTTATTTATTTGTATGTGGTGCTGAGAATTGAACCTAGTGTCTCACGCATGCTAAGCAAGTGCTCTACCATTGAGCTACAACCCTAGCCCCAGTAGTTCCACTTTTAATTTATTGAAGAACCTCCATATTGTTTCCTGAAGTGTCTGTACTGAATTACATTATCTCCAACAGTGTATAAGGGTTCTCTTTTCTTTATACCATTGCCAACATCATTTGTTCTTTCTTTCTTCTTCCTTCCTTCCTTCCTTCCTTCCTTCCTTCCTTCCTTCCTTCCTTTCTTTCTTTCTTTGTACGAGAGATTGAACCCAGGGGTGCTTAACCACTGAGCCACATCCCCAGCCCTTTTTTGTATTTCATTTAGAGACAGGGTCTCACTGAGTGGCTTAGCGCCTCACGAAATTGTTAAGGCTGGCTTTGAACTTGGGATCCTTCTGCCTCAGCTTCCTGAGCCACCGGAGTTATAGGCATGAGCCACCGTGCCTGGCTTTTCCTTGTCTCTTTGAAAATAGCCTGCCATTTGTGACAATATGGATGCAATTGGAGGCCATTTTGCTGAGTAAAATAAGTCTGACATGGAAAGAAAAATTCTGCATGATCTCACTTATATCTGAAATCTTAAAAAGTTGAATATATCAAAACAAAGTAGAATGGTAGGTACCAGGATGAGGAGGTGGGTAAAACAGGGGGATCTTATTCAAAGGATGTTTCATTTATATAAGATGAATAAGTCCAGAGATCTAATGTAAATAAGGAGAACTATAGTTAATAATGCTGTATTGTATACTGGAACTGTGCTAAGAAGGTAGATTTCAGATGTTCTTGCAACAAAATAAAAAAGATAAGCAAGGTGCACTGGCCCACGCCTGTAATCCCAAAGGTTCAAGAGGCTGAGGTAGGAGGATCACAAGTTCAAAGTCAGCTTCAGTAAAAGCGAGGCCCTAAGCAACTCAGTGAGAACCTTTCTCCAAATAAAATACAAAATAGGGCTGGGGATGTGGCTCAGTGGTCAAGTGTCCCTAAGTGCAATCTCCAGTACCAAAAAAAAAAGGTGACTATGTGAGGAAATGGATGTTTAATTTGCATGACTGTAGTAATCATTTCACTATAGATATGTGTAACAAAATATCATGTTGTGGAGATGGAGTTGTGTCAGTGGTAGAGTGCTCACCTAGCACACATGAGGCACTGGGTTTGAACCTCAGCACCACATAAAAATGAAATAAAGATACTGTGTCCACCTACAACTAAAAAATAAATATTTTTTAAAAACATCATGTTGTACACCTCAAATCTATACAATAAAAATTTCACCACAGTTATTCTTATTTTCTCACTCAGTGGAATTCATACTGAGATTTTTAAGAAATGTCTAACTATGGGATGACAAACTATCACTAAAGAAGTCCAACTTGAAGACAGTTTAGACAGCTTGAATTCCACTCTTTATACAGGAAACCAATTTCCATCACATGGAAATCCTGCCATCCTGCATATGGATGAAACATGGCCAATGGCTAAAAGATCTGAAAAAGCTCCTCCCCTACTGGGCAATGTAAACCTCAGGACATAACATCATAAATGTAAGACCTCTAATAATAGGATTTGTGTCATGTATTTTGAAATTTGTTTATAAACTGCTAATTTAAGTGTCTTAAATATGGCCTTCATCCTGGAGTTGCACACTGCTGTTAACTGAGTGAAATAGCATGGCTTCGAATTCCCATTTTCTTCCCAGCTACTGGTTTTCTATCTAAAGGGGATAATTAATGGAAATTGCCTCTTCGGGTACTGAGTTGATTATAATTTTTGCAGAGGAAATAATTTGGGAAAAGGCCATGAATGAAAAATTTTTCCAACTTGGAAATGCATCAGGTTAAATGTGAATAAATCAAAGTGCTAAAACAATATATAACAATTTGTACGTTGGTTTCTCATTTTTCAGTTTGATAAAGGCGAAGCAGCAGACAACTCATTAGCGGAGACAACAAATGATAACTTCTAATTGGGAGAAATCTCTTATGTGGGCTAAGCTTAAAGAGCTACTGCTTAAAAGTCACATAAATGACTATATATTTAAGCACCTTTTACAGATATGGAACCCTTATCTTTTAGAAAAATGGTCAGTAGTAAAAAGGAAGAGAGGCAAACAGAGAAGACTAATGAGATTGTGAATAAATTGAACAACACTGCATTTGGAACATAATTTTGGTCACTTTCCCACATGCTGGTAGCTATTTTATTTTATCAAGTAAGCCTGTCATAAGAGTTAGAGTTAATAAAAGCTTTTATGAACAAATACTGATTTGACAAAATCTAACCTAAATCCTTCCTGGTATGGAAAGAATTTCAGAATGAGGAAGACCCTGTGTCTTCTGGACCTTGCTGGAAAGGCACTCAAAACCCCTTAAACCAACTCTGCTCTCACTCTGTGACCTGGTGTTCTTTTATCAGTTCTGTTTTGAGGATATTTGGGTGGTAATTAAAGTGAAATAACACCCTGCTTGGTTCCAAGCCGTGGATACAAGAGACACAAGATGCTATGCTCCAACTGGCTCCCCAAATGGCACACCAGTGTGGCTCCTTCTAATTAGCATTTCTGTTGACTGAATGAAGTCCCTACTCTTTTCATCAGGCCCTTAGTGATTTGCCTCCTGTACTTCTCCAGCTACTACTCCTGACACCTTCTCACACTTACCCTTAGCTCTAGCTGGTTCTACAAACATGTCATGCAGCCTTATCTCTGTGTACTTTCCCAAAGGCTGATCTCTGCCTGAGAATCATCCCACCTTCACTGATTTCCCAATGATTTCCCCATTGAGCTATTTCCAGCTTATACTATGGTGTCAACTCAGAACCTACCCCCTTCAGAAATATCCCTTTATTATACTATAGCAGTATATAATATTCAGGTATGATCATTGCTTATACTTTCTGTCTTGCTTTTTAGACTGAAAACTTCCTCAAGGGAGAAACTAATTTATACCATTAGCACTTAAACAGTGCCCCTAGCATGTAGGTCACTTCAGAAATACAGGCAGAAATATTTTATGAAGATTCTGCTATGGGTTGAAAGTTCTGGAGATAATTTTACACTGACTTATCCTCCTTAACACAATTATCAAGTGTTATAATGTCTTAAATCTTGGTCCTAGACCCTCTTCTCATTATTCTCTGTCTCTCTCTCTCAAAATTTATCCATACCCCCATCCCCATGGGTACATTTTATAAAGCTAATTTTCAAATTTATATCTCCAGTTCAGATTTCTTTTAGCTCCAAAACTTTATATCTGTTTGGATGGTTCAATGATACCTCAAATGTCATGTTATAGTTTGAATCTGAAATGTCCTCCAAAGACCCATATGCTAGATTTGGTTACCAGCCTGTGGCACTACTGGAAGTTGGTGAAACCTTTAAGAGATAGGGTCTAGTGGAAGGAACTTAGGTCATTGAGGACTTGCTTTTTAAAGGCTATTGGGATCCTGGTCCCTTCTCCTTTCTCTCTTCCTTTGCTTCTCAGCCACTAAAGTGGCTTTGTTCCATTACATGCTCTCCACCATGATGTTCTGCCTTGACACAGGCCCAAAAACCACAGAGCAAAGTAACCATGACCTGAAATCTCTGAAACCATGAGCCAAATAAGCTTTTCCTCCTTACAAGACGCTTTTCTCAGGTATTTTGTCACAGGATGGAAAGCTGACTATTATACCCCATGTGTCCAAAATTGGACAGTTTATCTTCACTTCTTAAACCTGATTCCTTCTAGTGTGCCTCATATTCCCATGAATGATACATCTGTTCAATTAACTACAATCCAGAAGTCTTAGAGTGATCCTGGACATTCTCCTCTCTCATTCTTCCCATATAGAATCTATCACAAAGCCCTGCTAATTCTGTCTCCTAAATATGTCTCAAATCAGTTTACTTTTATTTCCACAACTATTATCTTCTGATCTACAGTATTAGCCTGCTATCTATTCTCTCTATGTCATTTCTTGCTTTCTACACTCTATTCTTCTTTCTATAACCATGGTGATATTACCAAAAGCCAACTATTGTTATGTCACTCCTTCTCCTACTTAAGTCACTCTAATAGATTCCAGTGTCCTTTCCATTTCTATGAGGCTCTGCATGCTCATTTAGGTATAATGAACCACAACTTCAGCTTTAGCCTCATTATCTGGCCAAATATGCTTGTCAGGTTCAGCTATGTCATCGGCTTTGATGTTTAAGAGCCAAATGACCAATATCTTCTTGAATACCAAATTCCTTAGCTTTTGCTACAGAAACAAACAACCCTGAAATTTCAGTGGATTACAACCATAAACACTACCTTTACATTTACATGGAAGCTAATGGCTAGCTACAGCTTTTTCTGGACTTGTCTGGGCTCAGGTGGCTCTACAGGTCTTCTCCTTCAGTGACTGAAATGGAAAGAACTACTACTTTCCCAAAATGACACACTATTCTCTTGTTGGAAGTCAAAGCCAAACCACAAGAGGATATTTAAAACTTCTGCTCTGATAGGGGATATATCATGATTGCTTTATCAGTTCTCTATTGCTACATTGAAAATTACTTTAAAATTAGTGGCTTACAACACATATTTCTTTCTTTCTTTTTTATTTGTTCTTTTTAGATATACATGACAGCAGAGTGTGTATTGACAGATTATGCATACATGGAGTATAACTGATTCTAATTAGGATCCCATTCTTATGGAAAAACACCTATTTCTTATCACACAGGTTTGGTGGGTCAAGTTTGGACATGGCTTCACTGGGTCCTCTACTTAAAGCTTTCACAAGGCTGCAATCAAGGTGTCATCCAGGCTGCAGTTTCATATAGAGGATCTACTGGGGAAAAAATCCATTTCCAAGGTCACTCAGGTTGTTGGCAGAGATCTTTCTTTGTGGTTGTAGAAATGAGGGTACTGACTACTTGCCAAATGTCAGATCAAGACTCCATTCATGTCACAAAGTCCACCCTCAACGCCTAGCAGTGGCCCAAAATTCCTAGATGCTGTTCATAATTCCTAGAGGCCTCCCCATGATTCTTTACAATGTAACAACACAACTGATTATTTCATCTAGCTGCCAAGGAAAGTCTCTAAAGAAAATCTGCTATTAAGGTTAGATCTTATAGAACGTAATCATGGAAATCACAATGTATCAACTCCATAATGTTCTATCTGTAAGAAGAATGTCACAGGTCCCACCTACACTCAAGGGGAGGGAACTGTAGAAGGGCATGAACACCAGGAGATGAGAATCTTGGAAGTCATCCTAGATTCTATATACCATATCTATTTACATTTTATTGATTAGAGCCACTCAATCCAAAGAACAATGGGGCAGTAAATTATGTTCTGCCTATAGAATAGGGTAATAATGAATAACTTTTAACAAAATAACATTTTATTCTACAAAACACATTACTTCTGGCATTTTAAAATGTGTGTGATGGATGATCATGTGCTCACCTAGATCAGTGCCATATTCGTGAGCATAATAATGAAAGTAAGACTTCTAGTGGAAGTCATTTGGACTACTGATAATATTTTAATATTCACTTTCAAACTCAGATAAGTACTCCTAAAATAATTTACAGAGAGAAACCTTCATGTTCTATATGTTTTAATTCTACCAATCAGTTGAAAAATAAAGATCTCTCCTTTTAAGAGTAAAAGACAAAAATAATGTCCATTTTAAGAACTGTTCATTTTTATCTCCCCAAAACTTAACAATGTCCAAATAGTTGGGAGGTATTATAAATTTTGAGAAGGTGTACCCACTATATTGCCAGAAAGTATATTATATCAATTTTGAACCAGTAAGTCTTTTAAAAATTTAAATAATAGAAATCCAAGTATAGATGCTCCTCATATTTTGATGGGAAATAAATAAAATTATGTCTGCATGAATTCATCATAAATTGAAAGTGTTGTAATTCTAAAATACATCCAATACACCTAATCTATTCAGCATCCTAGCTCAACAACACAGCACACTGTAGATGTTGGTCGTTTCCCCTCATGATCACATGGCTGATGGCAGCCCAGCATCATGAGAGAGGATCATAGAGCATATTGCTAACCCAAGGAAAGAGGTAAAATTCAAAGTATAATTTGTTTATTTATTTAATTATTTAGGCACTAGGGATTGAACCTAGGGGTGCTTAACCACTGAGTCCATCTCCAGCCTTTTAAAAAATATTTTATTTTGAGATAGGGTCTCTTTGAGTTTCTTAGGGCCTTGCTAAGTTGCTGAGGCTGGCTTTGAATTTAAGAGCCTCCTGCCTCAGCCTCCTGAACTGCTGGGATTACAGGTGTGTGCCATCACGCATGGCTCAAAGTATGGTTTTTACTAAAAATACATTTATCACTTTTGCATCACTGCAAAGTTGAAAAATCTAAGTCAAACCATCATAAATAAGGAACATTTATAGTTCTTTTTCTAGTGCTCTAAATGAGGTGTGTTCTTGGGAGAATAAGCAATCAACTTTAAGGCAGCTAATAGATTACATTGTGCTTATCAGTTGGTAGTATCAAGTCTGCCAGAAAATTCTACTTACTTTATTTGTAAGTTGGAAGAGCTCTTGACCTGATGCATAGGGCAATGTGAGCAAGGAAGGGAATCCTTGGCTTCTGAGGACCTACCATATGCGCAGCTCTACCAAAGATCTCATTTATTACCTACTTTAGTTTGTATAATAGTGGTCAATACATTGAGTGTTTAATCTATTCCAGGCACTGTCTTAAGTACTTTACATGGACTAAATCAATAATTCCTCACATCAGCCCTAGAGGTATTTTTGTTTCTACTGAATGCACATCACTTTGGTACCATTATAAAGTCGAAAATCAGAAGTCAAATAATTATTTAGTATATTGTAATTCTAAACAGTAGACTTGTCTGAGATGTGGTATTCCTAACACTCACCAAAATAACCTTTAAATACATATTTAATTTTGGGCTAATAATTCCATTATTATTTCAAGAAAAAATATATTGGGGAATTTTCACATTTTATGAGGATGGATTAAAACTAGTTTATCAATTTTGCCACCTCAAATTTTTCAAGGAAGAAAAATCTCCAAAATGAAGGTTAAGGAAATCTTTCTACAGGTGATAAAAATTCAACTAAAACCTGAAGGAGTCAGTTAAGCAAAATTGGAGCAAAGAAGGGGAAGGAACATTCCAGGTAGAAGGAGTGGTGTATGAAAAAAGAAGAATGCTGACTACAAGTAAGAGAGACCGAAGTGATAAGGGAAGATGTTTGTATTTACCATGCTGCCATAACTTAATGATTTAAAGCCACACACAAGCTGGGTGTGGTGGCACAGGCCAGTAATCCCAGCAACTTGGGAGTCTGAGGCAGGAGGATCTTAAATTGAAGACCGGCATCAACAACTTACCAAGACCTGCAGCTACTTAATGAGACCTTGTCTCAAAATAATATATAAAAGACTGGGGATATGGCTCAGTGGTAGAACACCCCTGAATTCAATCCCCAGTACCACAAATATGAATAAATGATAAAAATCAAAACCATACAAATTTGTTTTTTTATATTTATTTTTTAGTTGTAGTTGGACACAATACCTTTATTTAATTTATTTATTTTTATGTGGTGCTGAGGATTGAACCCAAGTCCTCGCATGTGCTAGGCGAGCACTCTACTACTGAGCCACAATCCCAGCCCCCAAACCACACACATTTATTATCTCACAGTTTCTGTGAGTCAAGACTGCAGACACAGCTTGGGCTGGATTCTTGGTGAGGCTTCAATCAAGGTCTTGGCCAAGGCTAGACTCTCATCTGAATGTTCTACTGGGGAAGTATTCACTTCAAGGCTACCTTTACCAATCAGCAGAGTTCCTTCCCTTGTGCTTCAGGACTTATAGCAGGTTACTTCTCTGAAACAGTAGTGGAGAGAAAAAGAGAATTTAAAGTCTGCTGGTAAGAGACTAATATAATCACCAACACAACATCCTACCACTTTTGCTATATAATATTGGTTAGAACGAAGCCACAGATCCTGCTCACACTGAAGGGGAAGGGTATACAGAGGTGTGAATACCAAGACATGGAAGTCATAAAAGCCACTTCAAAGGTTGCCCTACACAGAGCATGATGCTACAAGCTAGGTGGTAGAGGTCCACCTAATCTATAGTTTGGCTGAATGCTTAGACAGCCTTCAAAATCAATATTTGGCCAAAGTTAAAGCCAAACTCCCAAATTCTCATTATACATTGAATTCTGGTATATGGCCATAAAATTATTAATCGTAACAAATTGATTATTCAAATATCAGTAGCCAATTTTTAGAAAATTTAACATAATCTGGGAACGAAATTTCTAAGCATTGTCTCACTGGCTTCCATATTGTTGACCTTTCATGCATAGCGGTTTACATTTATTTGTATGACTAACCAATGAATATTCAAGTCCTGTGCTAACCTGCTATCTCTAGGAGAATAGAAGCCTGTACCTAGTTCTGCTAATAGCAGTACTTTTTGTTAAAATTGGAGTTTTGGCTCCCATTATGCCCGTTGTTCCTGCCCATCTCATACCTCATGGGAAAAGAGGCTTTTGGTATCAGAAAACATCATTAAAGTTATTCTATCAGAGGTAATCAGTAAATGGAAAAAGAGGGGCTTATGAAAAAAGGGGTTAACTTTAAAATTTTCAAAATTTGTGAAAATTTGGAAACCACCTAAATATCCAACAGTAGGGAAATTGTTAAACATACCATGGTACATCTAATCCATGAAGGGAAAATGGATGCCACTCCTTCCTCTATTAAGTGGTCATCCAGTTCAGGAACACAGAAACAAATAAGACTGTTGCCCAAGCAGTAGCACATGCATTTCCCAGTAAAAATGTAGCAAGAACCTAATTCAAACAGATCTATTAGGTTCAAATTCTAATTCTACCACTTATAGGTGGCCAAATGAAGGTCTGCGCATGCTCAAAGAGGGATGTCTAAAGCAGTGGTTCTCAACACACTTGAAGCAATAATGGAAGCATCATTTGGGAACATGTTAAAAATGCTAGTTTTTTTAGTTTCAGCCCACAACTAATAAATCAGAGACTAAGGAAGTATATCCCAGCACACTGTTTTAACAAGCCCTCCCGCCATTCTGATGCACATTCAAATTTGAGACCCTAAATTCAAGTCACGCATTTTTTTAACCAAGACCCATCTTGGGTTATTTTGGCCTACAACCACAAGGTGGCGACCTTTGTCTAAAGTCCTGTGAGTTGACCAGTGATTACAGTAGGTCTATCTGGTCTAGCCACCTAATTGTCCAGAGGTAGTAAGTAATGATGTGATATGGAGATACGAGGGAGCAGTAGGATATGAGAAGAAGAAAAGAGATGGAGATGGGAGAAAAAATGGGGACTGGAGAGGCTCTATCTCTGCTTTGAACCACAGAAAGTTAACTAGTGGTGGTGTTCTGGAGGTACTGGTATCAGGTTGTTTACTGCCTAACAATTCAGCTCATTCTGGATACAAAAGAATCTGAGGCCATGTTGTGGAGTTCATGGGCAACCAATACCATCTGTGCTTTTCATCCACATCCATTCAGACAATACCCAAAGGCAAACACCTCCTACACCATCACCTACCTTCTTTATACCCTCATACTCTAATCATGAATTCCTCCAGTTCTCTTCCAACTCTTATTCCTCTCTTCTTAAACCTTTCCTTGGTTCTCCCTATACAACTGTTGCACAGTAAAACAAGCTCAAATCATTCAAATGTAGTAGTTCTTGTAGGCACTCTTATTTGAATGTGTCCTCCACATCTTTCCTTAATTAGGATCTGGTATTTCCCCCTGAAGATTCTTCTTCCCATATGGTCTTCTCTAAAGAAATAAATTAATTTGCTTATTTCCCTCAAAACAGAGGGTTTGACAATGAGGGTAGGGAAACCCAGAGACAGAAGTGTCAAAAGAGGATAAGCTTTTCTCACTTTCAGCAATGGATCCATCCAGATATGTGACCCAGTACCTTAACTTCTCAATTCCATTGAATGCCTGAATTCTACTTCACTTCAGCCAATGACGACATTGTACAGCCATACTCTAGATATTTTGGACACATTTAGAAGAAATAAATATTGGAAATCATTTTTTACTCATTTGTTTTCTATTCTTTCCCAATTTTTTCCAGATAGATGGAATTACCTTCTCCAGGTTACAAGTGATGCCTTCTATTTTTGTTCTTATTGTGATTTTCTTAGTATCCATGTTTATTTAACCATATTATTCCTTTAAATTCTTCAACTTGTCTCATAACAATGCAAGCACTTGAAAATGTTCTCGCGTCCTTTGAGTTCTACCATATCTTCCCCATCATTTTGATCATGTTTAAATACATTAAATTGCTTTTTGTTTTTGCTTTTAATGTTGGTAGTGCTGGGAATTGAATCCAGGGTCTTGCACATCCTAAGCACATATTGCTACCACTTAGCTACACCCCCAGCCTCATGTTTTAAAATATTAAAATATTCTGGATTACTATGGATGTATACTTTTTCTTTTTTTTTTTTTGGCTCAGCATTTTTAAATTTTTTAAGTCGACGATAAAACACACACACACACACACACAATCCAGCTTCCCATGTATTTTGCAGCATCTCTTGTATTTTTTCTCTTCTCATTTGATGACCTCCCTTAAAATTTTCTTCAGGGAGGGTCTTTGTAGGTCTATTATTCTAATACACTTGCATGCACCAGAATTTTTTATATTATTATTCTGATAGATTTAAACAAAAATAGGTGAATATAAAATTGTAGGCTCAAACTCATATTAAACATTATAGGTCCAATTCTTTAAAAATATCACCTAATTGTCATCTTGTATTTAGTGTTGTTAGTAAGAAGTCTGTTATCAATTTAACTTGTTCCCTTGTGGAGGATTTGATTCTTCAATCTGGAAGATTTGAGAAGTTTTGTGTTTGATTTTCTTAAATTCTACGATAGTGCATATGTGATTTACCTTATCTCTATTAATTAGTGTCAGCCTCAACATGTTTGAGAAGCAGAGAAAAGAAAGCCCCAGGTAGCACAGAAAATGTCAATCATTCCCATTTGCTGCCAATCTGCAAGCAACTGCTATGATCAAGGTTTCATCTTGAAACTCTTTGAAAGAAGCAGCACTGAGAGGAGTTATTGTCTCCAGGTTGTAATGACCAGCTTTGAGGATTTGAAAGGGGTGGAGGAGTGGATGCCTAATTATGAGGGAAGACTTCATCTGTTTTCAAAGATCTCCCACTCAACAAAGAATGAATTTTTTTGTGTGGTCCTGATATACTCTCGTATACATGTAGACACTGGTAATTGTGCTTTGGGATGTTTCTGCTGATTTCTGTAGTAAAGGGGTAGGTTATGTAGGTAACAGGAGGAGAGACAAGAATAAAATTTGAAAAGCTTTCGTTAAACTTATCATTTTACTACTGTCTCCAATTACCTTCTTCTAAAAACAAACAAACAAACAAAAAACAAACAAACAACAACAACAAAACAATTAAACCAAGCCATGCAGATTGAAGCCAGCACAAAGTGATGGCTTCTTTTCTCAACACCTCTGAACAGTCTTTTTGCTTATTAGTTTTCTCTCCCATTCTATCAGTGTCTATTCAAATCTCAACTGTAATCTTCAAGCCCCTCTAATCCACTTTCAGCAGTGGGCTGAGAAATAGAACTTTTGCATAATTCTGTATTCACCCTCTCATATGTGGAAGGCAGTCCTAAAACACAGCACAGAACACAGTGAGAATTATACCTCTAGTGTTGTAGTATATGAAGCTCTGTGAAGTATTTGAGTCCTACTTCAAAGGAAAATGAAGACAAAATTTTAAAAAATAACAGGAGTATTGCAGGGCAATCTCTATATCCAGTGAAAATATCCTACAGGAATGAAGTAGAAATTGAGACATTCTCAGACAAAGAAAAAAATAAGAAAATCTGTCATTGGTATACCTGTGCTATGGCTTAAGTAAGTCCCTGAAGTGTGAAAGAAATGAGAAAAAAAAAACTGGGGAGCACCAAGGGGGAAGAAAGAACAATGAAAGAGTAAAATATGGATCAATTCAATAGACTTTCCTTCTCTTGAGTTTTCTAAATTATGTTTGATGGATGAAATAAAAGTTATAATGTTGTATGATGTGGCTTTTATATATCTAGAGGAAATACTTGAGAAAAATATAAATGAGAGAAAGCACAGGAATTTAAAGGGAGATAAAGTTTCTATACCTTATCCAAACTAGTAAAATGTCTACACCTCTATAGACTTTGATAAGTTATGCATGTATAATAAAATACCTACAGCAAAACACTAAAAAATTTATTTGAAGAGATACATTCAAGAACAATATATATGAATCAAAATGGAATTCTAAAAAAAAGTGTTGAAGCAACCCAAAAGAAATTGGGAAGAAAACAAAGAAATCAAAAGCAGAGAGTCCAAACAGAATACAAAACAAAAAACAAAACAGAAGACCTAAGCCTCACATATCAATAGATATTAAATTCAAATGATCTAGAGACTTTGATTCAGACAACATGGCACAGATTCATCTCTCCCTGCTTCTTCCTGCTAAGTACAGCTAACACAAGAGATAACCATAAGAGGACCCTGAATGGTGGAAAAAGAAGGGGGACTGGCTAGGGACTCCAGAATTGGAGGAATAACACAACTGTTCAGCATCTTGTAATTCTTCTGTCAGCAAGAGAAGGCAACCCAGGCCTGGCATCTCCTGACTCTAACATATTAGATGAAAGTGAATAAAGTAGGCTCATGCCTTCTCCAGATCAATTGGAAGTCCTGCTAACAGCTCTGGTTGGGCCCAGTGATAATGGAAAGAGTGATCAAGTGTGAGCTCCAATAACAATTGGCTAGAGAAAATGCTTTTTATTCTTGTAAGCCAGAGTTCTTTCCTTCTCTTAGAGATACCCATTGACTCTAGTGGCCCAAGCAGGGGTGATGTCATCATAACAAATAGTTACATATTTATATAACAGTCTAGAATAGGGAAATCTGTAGAGATTAAACAGATGAGTGTTTGCCAAGGGTTTAGGGAGGAGCAAAAGTTAACTAGGTAACCACAGATGTTATAAGGCCATGACCCTATTCTATATGGTATTGCCCTGGTAAATATATGACGTACTCATTTGACAAAATTCACAAAACTTTACAACATAAAGTTTAAACCTTAATGCATGCAAAATTTTAAAGTCAATAAGGAAGGTGGGGAATCTCAGGATAGAATGTAGATTGTAATAAAATAATTTAACTGTATTACAATGTATAACAGAACCTCACTGAAATTTGTGGATAAATGAGGTGCCGACTTAAGTAATTTTGAAAAGGACTAGAAACTGCAAGACTAAAGACAAATAGAACTGTACATAAACTATTTACCATAAATGCCCCCTCCCACAGGGTACAGATTAACAATTCTGTGCTCAAAATGGAAATGTTTTAAAGAACACAAGAGGCAATCCAAAAGAGCTCCCAATACACAAAGCTGGAGCAATTTGAGGAACAAAATATTGTATTGCCACCCTGGTTATAATATATATAATATATATATATATAATAT